>NC_092754.1:75483191-76083191 GCF_047496795.1 Chiloscyllium punctatum | reverse complement strand
GGGGTGTAGACACTGGATGGTTCTTCAGACTGAAGGAGGTTACAGAAAGTGAGAGCTATAGGGACTGGGCTTGGATACAGCAACAAAGAGGGTGTTTCATGTACATGGATGTAGCTTTAGTGACCACATGTGGTTACAGAGATAGGAAGGCTGGTAGTGACAGCAGGGGGTAAAGTGATGGAGCAGTGAAATGATGGGAGAAGGTCTTAGCGATAGAGGAGATTGCAGACATTGGGAGGGTTATTCTGGCTTCAGGACACTGTACACAGGAAGGGCCACCAGGATAGGAGCAGGTTACACAGGCAGGAAAGGCTGGAGGGACTGGAGGAGTTTATAGAGAGAGGGAAGTCTGTAAGGATGGTGGATGATGAGAGGCCCTGTGGTGGTGTAGGATGGGAGGCAGGAATGTTATAGTGATTGAAAGTGATAGCATGTGCTCAAGGAGCTGGAGGAGGGTACACAAATGGTCGAGGCTGGAGGATGTTACAGAGACAGGGTGGGCTCGAGGTATTGTGCAAGATGACAGAAAGAGAGATTATTGTAATTACGGGAGGAGGAGATTCATAAGATTTGGCATGTCATCCAGTCTGGAGCATTTTAGAGTCACCGGGAGATAGTCAGCATTGAAGTAGGTTTTAAATTTGCAGATGGATTATAGGGAGGGGAGGAGGTTACAGAGATAGGAACTGTTCTCAGAGTTAGAAGCATTCAAGGCACCAGCTCACCTGAACCAGAAGGGCACCAATATCCTGGGTGGTAGGTTTGCTAGCACACTTCGGGGGGGTTTAAACTAATTTGGCAGGGGGATGGGATCCGGACTTGTAGTCCAGCAAGTAAGCTAGCTGTGTGTCAAGATGCCCAAGACTGTAGGGAGGCTGTGGAGAAGGTAGCACTGACAGGGACTACTTGCGGACACAGAGATGGGCTCAAGTGCGTATACTCCAACGCAAGGAGTATCAGAAATAACGTGGGTGAACTTAAGGCGTGGATCGGTACCTGGGACGACGATGTTGTGGCCATCACGGAAACGTGGATAGATGAGGGACAGGAATGGCTGTTGGAGGGTCCTGGTTACAGATGCTTCAGTAAGATTAGGGAGGGTGGTAAAAACGGAGGGGGGGGGTGGCATTGCTAATTAGAAATGGTATAACGGCTGCAGAAAGGAAGTTTGAGGGGGATCTGCCTCTGGAGGTAGTATGGGCTGAAGTCAGAAATAGGAAAGGTGCAGTCACTTGTTGGGTGTTTACTATAGGCCCCCCAATAGCAGCAGAGATGTGGAGAAACAGATTTTGGAAAGGTGCAGAAGCCACAGGGTCGTAGTCATGGGCGACTTCAACTTCCCAAATATTGATTGGAAGCTCTTTAGATCAAGTAGATTGGATGGGGCGGTGTTTGTGCAGTGTGTCCAGGAAGCTTTTCTAACGCAGGATGTAGATTGTCCAACCAGAGGGGAGGCCATATTGGATTTGGTACTCGGTAATGAACCGGGAAAAGTGGTGGGCTTGTTCGTGGGTGAACATTTTGGTGATGGTAACCACAATTCTGTGACTTTCACCTTGGTTATGGAGAGAGATAGGTGCGCACAACAAGGTAGATTTTACAATTGGGGGAAGGTAAATTACGATGCCGTAAGACAGGATTTGAGGAGCATACATTGGGAGCATAGGCTGTCAGGGAAAGATGTGGTGGAAATGTGGAACTTTTTCAAAGAGCAGATACGACGTGTCCTTGATATGTATGTACCTATCAGGCAGGAAAGAAATGGTCGTGTGAGGGAGCCTTGGTTGACGAGGGAGGTTGAATGTCTAGTAAAGAGGAAGAAGGAGGCTTACATAAGGTTGAGGAAACAGGGTTCAGACAGAGCAGTGGCGGGATACAGGATAGCCAGAAGGGACCTGAAGAAAGGGATTAGGAGAGCTAAGAGAGGGCATGAAAAATCCTTGGCAGATAGGATCAAGGATAACCCCAAGGCATTACGAGGGTAGGTCCGATCAAGGACAGTAGTGGGAGACTGTGTATTGAGTCGGAAGAGATAGGAGAGGTCTTGAACAAGTACTTCTCTTCAGTATTTATAAACGAGAGGGACCGTATTGTTGAAGAGGAGAGTGTGAAACAGACTGTTAAACTAGAAGAGATTCCTGTTAGGAAGGAAGATGTGTTGGACATTTTGAACAACTTGAGGATAGACAAGTCCCCCGGGCCTGACCGGATATATCCTAGGATTATGTGGGAAGCAAGAGAGGAAATTGCAGTACCGTTGGCAATGATCTTCTCGTCTTCACTGGAAACGGGGGTGGTGCCAGGGGACTGGAGAGTAGCGAATGTTGTGCCCCTGTTCAAAAAAGGGAATAGGGATAACCCCGGGAATTACAGGCCAGTTAGTCTTACTTCTGTGGTAGGCAAAGTAATGGAAAGGAGACTGAGGGATAGGATTTATGAGTATCTGGAAAGACACTGCTTGATTAGGGACAGCCAGCACGGATTTGTGAAGGGTAGGTCTTGCCTTACAATTCTTTCTGAATTCTTCGAGGAGGTGACCGAGCATGTGGATGAGGGTAGAGCAGTGGATGTAGTGTACATGGATTTTAATAAGGCATTTGATAAGGTTCCCCATAGTAGGCTTATGCGGAATGTTAGGAGGCATGGGATAGAGGGAAATTTGGCCAATTGGCTACAAAACTGGCTAACCGGTCAAAGGCAGAGAGTGGTGGTAGATGGTAAATATTCAGCCTGGAGCCCAGTTACAAGTGGAGTTCCGCAGGATCAGTTCTGGGTCCTCTGCTGTTTGTAATTTTTATTAATGACTTAGATGAGGGAGTCGAAGGGTGGGTCAGTAAATTTGCAGATGAAACGAAGATAGGTGGAGTTGTGGACAGTGAGGAGGGCATTTGTCGTTTGCAAAGGGACTTAGATATGATGCAGAACTGGGTTGAGGAGTGGCAGATGGAGTTCAACCCTGCCAAGTGTGAGGTTGTCCATTTTGGAAGAACAAATAAGAATGCGGAATACAGGGTTAATGGTAGAGTTCTTAGTCAGGTGGAGGAACAGAGGGATCTTGGGGTCTATGTACATAGATCTTTGAAAGTTGCCACTCAGGTGGATAGAGTTTGTAAGAAGGCCTATGGAGTATTATCGTTCATTAGCAGAGGGATTGAATTCAAGAGTCGTGAAGTGATGTTGCAGCTGTACAGGACTTTGGTTAGGCCACAGTTGGAGTACTGTGTGCAGTTCTGGTCGCCTCACTTTAGGAAAGATGTGGAAGCTTTGGAGAGGGTGCAGAGAAGATTTACCAGGATGTTGCCTGGAATGGAGAGTAGGTCGTACGAGGATAGGTTGAGAGTTCTCGGCCTTTTCTCGTTGGAACGGCGAAGGATGAGGGGTGACTTGATAGAGGTTTATAAGATGATCAGAGGAATAGATAGAGTAGACAGTCAGAAACTTTTTTCCCGGGTACAACAGAGTGTTACAAGGGGACATAAATTTAAGGTGAAGGGTGGAAGGTATAGGGGAGATGTCAGGGGTGGGTTCTTTACCCAGAGAGTGGTGGGGGCATGGAATGCGCTGCCGGTGGGAGTGGTAGAGTCAGAATCATTGGCGACCTTTAAGCGGCATTTGGATAGGTACATGGATGGGTGCTTAATCTAGGTTAGAAGTTCAGCACAACATCGTGGGCCGAAGGGCCTGTTCTGTGCTGTATTGTTCTATGTTCTATGTTGTATGTTCTATGAGTTGGACTGAAGTGTCTGTTTCCTTGTCATATGACTCTATGGTGCGATAATAGAGAATGTTGGAGTGTAAATAGAGAACATAAAGATCCCAGTCTTCAATAGCACCATCTCGTTGTCGGCCTGCTTTCCCGTCCATTGTCCTGATGCTCACTAAGACAGCATCGGCCTGGATTGATAACTGTAATACTCCTGATGCTGTCTCAGACAGGCTCAGTACAGCACGGCTGAAAGTAATCCTCTCACAAAGTGTGGGGATTGAGCCTGGGAGCTTCATGCTCTGTGTTCACCCTTCAGCACTGTATCTACATCTTGTCTTGAGGGCCCATGTTTCGAGCTATTTAAATGCTCTCTGTTCTGTTCCCTGTGAATGATCTTACCTCACTGCAGGATTTATTGAGGACTCCAGATTATCCTTACCTTTGTCTCTCTGGCCGAACAACCATCTTCAATGTGGTGATTGATGAGACACCCAGCAGTTGGGAAGTCTATTGAGTTAGGAACTTTCTGAGTACCTAGAGAAGACAGAAAAATAAAGCAAATGGTAAATTAGACCGATGCAGTGAGGGTTACACAGGGAGAATGGTATTGAGTGCCACAGAGATCTGGAAAATCCCAGGCTCCATCTCTGGTCTGTGCTGTTTCGTCTCTCTGGAGTGGAGAATTCAGTTGACTCAGGATCTGGAGTAACTGCAAGAGTGAGAGACATTGATAGAGGCAGCAATTAGACTCACACAGTGATGTATACCAAATGGAGAGCTACTTAGTGATATCACCAACGTGCAGGAATTATTTCAGGATCAAGCAATGGGCATGATGAAAGGTTTTTGATTCACGGTGCAGTAGGATCAGTGCTCAGTGACGGTTGAACTACGAGTGGGATAGGTGATGGCCTCGTGTTATTCTCACTAGACTGTTCATCCAGAATTTAATTCCGGTGTCAGCTATAACCATCTAACTGCTTAATATCCTTTAAGGATGGAAATATGTTATCGACAGCAGGTCTGACCTACATGTGACTCCAGACGCAGAGCAAGGAGGTTGACTCTCAACTGCCCCCTGAAATGATCTAGCAAGCCACTCAGCTCAAGGGCAGCTCGGGGTGGGAAATACACACTGGCCAGCCAGAGAGGGCAACATCCCACGAGTGAATTAAAAAAACAACGCTGCTGGGAGCAGTGTCCTGGCCAGTCATGTCGGTAGGTTTATGGACAGGGCTTTAAACTGACATGAAGGATGCAGGGACAGGTTTCAGGTGGAAGGAGCTTTCCAAATCCAAATAGAAATGGGTGAAGCATCGGAACAGCATGGAATATGGCTGAAAACAAGCAGAAAGGAAAAGGAAGGGACAGAGTTACACTAAAACTGTGCATCAGTGAATTAGGCTGTGACAGGACATTCTGGGAAAAATGTCAGTAACAATGTTCTTTCTTTGGAATGGACAAAGTATCTTGAATAAGGTAGATGGACTTGTGAGACACAGATAAATAAGATTTGGTTACCAAAATATTTGGAGAAACAAAAGGTGGAACCTAAATATTCAATTCCAAACATCCTTGAGGGGTCTCAGGCAGAACGAGAGTACAGGATGGATAACCCTGACAGTAATGGGTAACAAAGGGGTTACAGAGAAAGCATTTGGTCTCAGATTATGCAGCTGAATCAGCCTGAATGCAAATTCTGGATTACACGTGTCAAAAACACAAGCAGGATAATGTTTTTTAGGATGTCTAGCAGCATTTCATTGCTCAACACTGTTACAAGTTCGAATGAATTCCTGTGTAATGCAAAGGCACCATGGTAATTTTGGGAGACTTCAGTCTTTGGAATGTTTTCGTCAGTGTTTCTTTGAATAACATATTGTGCAAATGGCCAGGGACATGACTATCGCAGATCGCCCGTTGGGTGATGACACTGAGTGAAGGAGTATTATTACAATGAGATATCCTCTGGGAAACTGTAGTGTAGTGGAATTCAGCGCGATGATGGATTTTTAAAGTGACCATAAAGCACACCCTACAATCACAACCAAAATCATTTACATAGAACATAGAAAAATACAACACAGTACAGGCCCTTTGGCCCTCGACGTTGCGCCGATCCAAGCCCACCTAACCTACACTAGCCCACTATCCTCCATATGCCTATCCAATGCCCGTTTAAATGCCCATAAAGAGGGAGAGTCCACCACTGCTACTGGCAGGGCATTCCATGAACTCACGACTCGCTGGGTAAAGAATCTACCCCTAACATCTGTCCTAGACCTACCATCCCTTATTTTAAAGCTATGCCCCCTCGTAATAGCTGACTCCAAACGTGGAAAAAGGTTCTCATGGTCAACCTTATCTAAACCCCTATCATAATCTTGTCTTATTTGCCAGCACTTGCCTCTCAATCCTTCCTGTTCGCATACCCATCCAGATGCCTTCTAAATGCGGTAATTGTACCAACCTCCACCACTTCCTCAAGCAGTTCATTCCATACACACATCACCCTCTGCCTGTAAAACTTGTCCCTTAGGTTCCTTTTATATCTTTCCCTTCTCATCCTGATCCTAGGCTGTCCGATTCTGGACTCCACTATCTCAGGGAATAGATCTTGTCTGTTAAACCTGTCCATACCTCTCTTATAAACCTCTATATGGTCTCCCTTCAGCCTCAAATATCCGCAGCCCATTCAACCTCTCCCTGTAGCTCAAATCCTCCAACCTTGGCAACATCCATGTAAATCTTTTCTGAAACCTTTCAATTTATACAACGTCCTTCCGATCAGGAGGAGACAGGAACTGCATGCAATATTCCACAAGTGGCTCATCCGATGTCCTGTAAAGCCAGAACATGACCTCGTAACTCTTGTACTCGGTTCTCTGATCAATAAAGGAAAACATACAAAACGCCTTCTTCACTATCCTATCTACCTGCGACTCCACTTTCAAGGAGCTTTGAACCTGCATTCCAAAGTTTCTTTGTAAAGCAACACTCCCCAGGAACATACCATTAAGCACGTAAGTCCTGCTGAGATTTGCTTTCCCAAAATGCAGCACCTCATATTTATCTATATTTAACTCCATCTGCCACACCTCAGCCCAGAGACCCATTTGATCTAGATCTCATTGTAATTTGAGGTAACATCCTTGGCTATGCACAACACCTTCAATTTTGATGTCATCTGCAAACTTACTAACGACAGGTCCTATATTCACACATCCAAATCATTTATATAAATAACAAAAATAGTGGATCCAGCACCGATCCTTGTGGCACTCCACTGGTCACAGGCCTCCAGTCTGTAAAACAACCCTCCACCACCACACTCTGTCTTCTACATTTGAGCCAGTTCTATTTCCAAATGGATGGGTTTCCCTGTATTCCATGAAAGTTAACCTTGCTCACCAATCTCCCACGTGGAAACTTTGCAAACACCTTATTGAACTTATATCTCTCACATCAACAGGTCTGCCCTCATCAATCCTTTTTGTTACTTGCTCAAAAACTGCAATCAATTTCTTGAGACATGATTTCCCACGCACAAAGCAATGCTGACTATCCCAAATTAGAAACTCCCTTTCCAAATATATGCAAATTCTGTCCCTCATGATTCCCTCCTTCATCTTGCCCACCACTGACATCAGGCGAACCAGTCTGTAGTTCCTTGGCTTTTCCTTACCATCTTGTTAAACAGTGGCACCACGTTAGCCAACCTCCAGTCTTTTGGTACCTCTTCTCTGACTATCGATGATACAAATATTTCAGCACGGGGCACAGCAATCACTTCCCTAGCTTCTGACAGAGCTCTAGGGTATACCTGATCAGGTCCTGGTAAGGCCCTAGGGAGTGTTGCTGAACCAAGCTACCTTGGAATGCAGGTTCATAGCTCCTTGAAAGTGCAGCCACAGGGAGATAGGATAGTGAAGAATGCGTTTGATATACTTTCCTTTATTGGTCAGAGTACTGAGTGCAGGAGATGGGAGGTCATGTTGCGGCTGTACTGGATATTGGTTAGGGAACTGTTGGAATATTGCATTTAATTCTGGTCTCCTTCCTATCAGAAATATGTTGTGAAACTTGAAAGAGTTCAAAAAAGATTTACAAGGATGTTGCCAGGTTTGGAGGATTAGAGATATAGGGGAAGACTGTAAAGACTGGGGCTGTTTTCCCTGGAGTGTCAGAGGCTGAGGGGTGACCGTATATAGGTTTACAAAATTGAGAGGGGCATGGACAGGATAGACAAAGTCTTTTCTCTGGGGTGGGGGAGTCCAGAGCTAGAGGGCATAGGTTTAGGGTGAGAGGGGGAAGATATAAAAGAGACCTAAGGGTCAACTTTTTCACACAGAGGGCGGTACGTGAATGAACTGCCAGAGGAAGTAGTGGAGGTTGGTACAAGGTCAACATTTAAGAGGCATTTGGATGGATATATGAATAGGAAGGGTTTGGGTCGATATGGACCAGGTGCTGGCAGGTGGGACTAGATTCGGTTGGGATATCTGGTAGGCTTAGATGGGTTGGACTGAATGGTCTTTTATACATGCTGTACATCTCTATGATTCTAAGACCTGATAATGTCCTGGGGATTTATTCACCCTTCTGCGTTTCAAGACCTCCAGCACCTCATCCTCTGTAATATGGACATTTTGCATGTTGACACCATCTATTTCCCTACATAGAACACCGAACATTATAGCGCAGTACAGGTCCTTCGGCCCTTGATGTTGCACCGCCCTGTCATACTAAACTGAAGCCCATCCCACCTACACTATTCCATGTACGTCCATATGCCTGTCCAATGACGACTTAAATGCACCTAAACTTGGCGAATCTACAATCGTTGCAGGCAAAGCATTCCATACCCTTACTACTCCCCGAGTAAAGAAACTACCTCTGACATCTGTCTTATACGTATCTCCCCTCACTTTAAAGTTGTGTCCCCTCGTGTTTGCCGTTCCCATACTTGAAACAAGGCTCTCCCTGTCCACCCTATCTAACCCTCTGATTATCTTGTATGTCTCTATTGAGTCCCCTCTCAACCTTCTTCTCGTTAATGAGAACAGCGTCAAGGCGTCAGATTTTCCTCGATAGACATTCCTTCCATTCCAGGCAACATCCTATCAAATCTCCTCTGCACACTTTCCAAAGGTTCCACATCCTTCTTATAATGCGGTGACCAGAACTGTACAAAATACCCCAAGTGTGACCATACCAGAGCTTTGTACAGCTGTAGCATAACCTCCTGGTTCCGGAACTCAATCCCTCTATTAATAATGGCCAAAACACTGTATGCCTGCTTAACAACCCTGTCAATCTGGGTGGAAATTTTCAGGGATCTGTCTACATGGACATCGAGATCTCTCTGCTCAGCTGCACTCCCAACAATCTTACCATTAGCTCAGTAATTTGCATTCCGAAATACTCCGTCCAAAGTTTATCACCTCACACTTGTCCACATTAACCTCCATTTGCCACCTCTCAGCCCAGTTCTGCATCCTATCTATGTCTCTCTGCAACCTACTATATCCTTCGTCACTTTCCACACCTCCACCGACCTTATTGTCGTCCGCACATTTACTAACCCTCCCTTCTAAGCCCTCATCCAGGTCACTTATAAAAATGATGAACAGCAGTGGACCCAACACTGACCCTTGCATTATGCCACTAGTAACTGGACACCAAGATGAACATGTCCCATCAACTAAAACCCTCTGTTTTCTTTCAGCTAACAAATAACTGCTATGTCTCCCATTCCTCCACATTTTGTACAATAGCCTACTGTGGGGAACCTTATCGAACGCCTTGCTGAAATCCATTTCCACCACATCAACAAGTTCACTCTTATCTACCTGTTTAGTCACTTTGTCAAAAAAGTCAATAAGATTCGTTAGGCACAACCTACCCTTCACAAAACCGTGCTGACTGTCCCTGGTCAGATTATTCTTTTCTAGATGGTTATAAATCCTATCTCTTATAACCTTTGCCAACACTTTACCAACAACTGAATTGAGACTCAGTGGTCTGTAATTACCAGGGTTGTCTCTACTACCCTTTTTGAACAAGCAACCACATTTGCTATCTTCCAGTCCTCAGGCACCATTCCTGTAGATAATGATGATTTGAGACTTAGATAGACACGATAACCAGATACCTTTCCCATTGCAAAAATGGAAATAACGAGGTGGCATAAATTGATGGTGATTGGGGGAAGGTTTATAGGTGATATCAGAGGAGGGTTCTTTACACATCGTGTAGCAGGTGCGTGGAATGCACTTCCAACGGTAGTAGCAGAGTCCAATACATTAGGGACATGTAAGCAATTCTTAGATAGGCAAATTGGTGATAGTAAAATGTAGGGTCTGTAGGATAAAAGGTCAGCACAACATTAAGGCCGAAGGGCCTGTGCTGTACTGTACTGTTCTACGTTCTAAACAGGGAGGGTTACAATGGCACAAAGAGGTTTCTGAAAGCTGGAGAGATGGCATCTGAATGAAGAGGCACAAATAGGAACGTGTGCTCAGATTGTCGAGGGTAACAGAGACAGCAATGGTCTGATCTGGAGCAGACGTCCCAGACTGGGAGGGTTGTAGGGACTGGAGGTAGTTTCACAGGGAGGGAGGATCATAGAGCCACAGGAGGTTACAGAGCGAAAGGGCCTGCAAGTGTTCATGGAGATGGGGAGATTGGGAAGGATGAAGCAGTTTACCTGCACAAGGGCATTGGTAGGATGGTGTATTTTACACAGACTGGAGTGTTTTAGCTGAATGGAGCAGATTGTGGAAATCTAGACGGTTTTATAGATTGGAAGAACAAACAGATATATGGAGGGCAGTTGTGACTGAAGATGTTTATCGTTATAGAAAGGCTAAGGTTCTGCAGGTTATTTAGATATAGCGGGTGTGGAGTCGGACATTTTTTACCAGGAGATAAAGACAGCCAATTTTGTTGGAGGCAGTTTCACTGATAAGGGAGCATCAGTTTGGTGGGGAGGTTGATGTTTACACAGATAGGGGTGTAAGAGCTGGAGAAGGTTATGGAGATGAGGAGATGGATGGAGAGACTGGAGGAGCTTGCATTGACAGGGTGGGAGATAGCCACGAGAGGATGTTACACAGATAGTGGGTCTTTTAGGAACTGGATCAGAAGAGTAACAGGCATTGGAGCGAGTTCTACAGATCCTGACTGCAGCAGGGACCTGAGAGGATTGAAGGGTCCCCACACATTGATCGTGTCTTTCGGACTGGAAGAAGATATGGATAGATTAAACCCAACGTATGCTGTTTTCTTGGTCCTGAACAGAGCCTCAATAACACAGAGCAGACAGGGAGCACTAAACCTGTCAGATTTTCCCTTCACCCTAACAGAGACATATTGGCTCTGGATTCTTGAGGTTACACTTTTAAAACCCTGTCGTTTTCATGTCATTACTTTTCCTTCAAACAGACTCACCCAATTGATGGTAATCATAATGTGGAGGAGCCGGTGTTGGACTGGGGTGGACAATGTTAAAAATCACACAACACCAGCTTACAGTCCAACAGGTTTATTTGGAGGCACTAGTTTTCAGAACGGTGCTTCTTCATCATGTGTTTGTGCAGCACATTCAAAAGACACAGAATTTATAGTAACAGGATAGCAGTGTCATGGAATGTAATATCAAACACATTTAGTTTCTGTCTTTCATCTTTTAGGATGATCACCTGCACTTCGAAAGTTGGTGATTTGAAATAAATCTGTTGGACTATAACCCGGTATTCTGTGATTTTTAATTCACCTCTGCTCGATCCTGCCTAATGGCCCCAAACCTGGCCCTCCCCCAGTTTCATCTGTGGACCTGTCTGACCTTTTGCCATAACTATGTTAAAACGAAGACAGTTGTGGACACTGGACCCAAAGTGCTCTTTAACAAAATATTCAGTCACATGCCCGACCAAGTTTTCTGAGGGGAGGTCCAGTGTTGCACCCGCCTGTGTAGAGTTAGGCCTTGTTAGAGCTACATCTTGATGTAGGAAACTTTCTTGGACACATTTGACAAATTGCACTCTGCACAGGCCTTTTACTCTGTGAGTGGCCCAGTCCATCCAGGGGAAGTTAACATCTCCAACCACTACTACTCTATTATTTCTATAGGTAACTGCAGTCTCTCTACACATCTGTTCCTCTAGTATCCGCTGGCTATTTGGGAATCTCGAACACTGTCCCAACATAGTGACCATCCCCTTTTTGTTTCTAACTTCGAAACATATGGCCTCATTTGATGACCCCTTAAGAGTATCCTTTCTGAACACTGTTGTCATCCCCTCCTTGATCAAAAGTGCTACTCCCCCTCCTCACTCACTTGTCTTTCTGTCACGCCTGTAGCTTTTGTATGCTGGAACACTGAGCTGCCAGTCCTGCCCTTCGCTCAGCCATGTTTCTGTTATGGCTATAATATCCTAGACCCCAGAGCTAATCCATGCTCGGAGATTGTCTGACTTACCAGTCAGGCCTCGTGTGTTGAAATAAATGCAAGTTAAACCAGTAATCTTTTCCTTATCTTGACTGTGCCCCTGGATATCATGAATAGGAAATTTGTTCTCGATGGCTGATGCATTTTTCCTCTGACTGGCCGATGGGCCCTCTCTTACTCAGAGTCCCTGCCAAACTAGTTTAAACCCTCCCCGGGTAACACTAACAAATCTCCCCCAGGAATACTTGTACAGGTCAAATCTAGCCCAGAAGAGATCTCAATGATTCAAACATTACTCCCTCACCCAGTTCCTCAGCCACACATCTATCTGGCTTATCTTTCTATTTCAGTCCTCAACTGGGCAGGTGGCACTGGGAATAATCTGAAGATCACTTCCGTTGTGGTCCTGCTTTTTAACTTCTTACCTAACTCCTGACATTCATTTCACAGGTCCCAATCCCATTGTATACCACTATCATGTGGACCGATGTGCACAATGATCTCTGGCTACTCACACTCCCTTTCAGAATGTTCAGTAACTGCTCAGAGACAACATTGACCGTAGCATCCGGAAGGCAGCACACCTTCCTGGGATCTCTTCTGCAGCCAAAGAAACTCCAGTCTGTCCCCCTTACAGCGGAGTCTCCTATCAGTATCACTATCATTGGAGAGGATCTGGCAAATTAGACTGAGAGGACAATTTGCAGTTGGGTCTATATTTGGAAAGTGCGAGTATGTTAAAGTGATAAAGTGAGAATTCATGGCCAGTGTGTTGAAGGAATAGTAAAGGCAGAAAGTCCAACGAATACTGATCAAGTGATAAATTGAGTTTGATAAAGAAAATACAGCGCAATAAAAACAGGTGAAGCCATTCACAAGTATATGGAGGGCAAGGGAGTCCTTAGAAATGAGGGACAAACAATGGCCATAAAATATCCTTGTCAAATACTATTAAGGAAAAGCCACAAGGTACTTTAACAGTATAGTTAGAATAAGAGGGTAACTGAGGAAAGAGTGAGGCCTGTTAAAAACCAAAGGGATAATCTGTGCATGGAGCCAGAGGAAGTAGGTGAGGTCTTCAATGAATACTTCCCATCTGTATTCACACAGGATAAAAACATTGTAACCGGGGATTTCAATTGGAATGGTGAAGTCCTCGAACATGTTAAGATCAATAAGGAGGAGGTATTAAATATTTTCACAGGCATAAAGGTGATGGAATCCCCAGTACCCAATGATATGTATCCCCGGCTGCTATGGGAGGTGAGGGAGGAGATTGCTGCTGCTCTGGCGGATATATTTAATACTTTGCTGACCACAGGTGAAGTGCGGAATGACTGGAGGATCGCTAATGTGGTTCCTTTGTTCAAGAAGGGCAGCAGGGACGGGCCAGGTAATTACAGAGCAGATAGTCTGACAGCAGGGGGTGGGGGGATGGAAATTATTGGAACAATTCTGAGTTTAAATCAACACTTGCAAAGTAAGGATCATCTCGGCTCAACCATCAGGGATTTGGTACTGTCTGAGAAATTCAATGGACTTTTTTGAAATGGTGTCTATTAAGGAGGGCAGTGCAAATGATGTGGTTTACATGGAGTTGAATAAGACTTTTCACAAGATCCCAGATGGTAGGCTGGTGCAAAAGTAAAGAGCCATTGGGTTCCAAGGCAAGTTGGCAAATTGGATACACAATTGGTGGATAGACTTCTTCGTGTTTGAAATTCTTTCACCAGTGGGTTTACCACAGGGATCTGTGCAGGAACCACTGCTGGTTATTCTGTGCATTCGCAACTCGGATGTGAAAGCAGAAGGTATTATTAGTCGGTTTGCAGATGACATGAAAGGTGAGGGTGTTGTCCAACGTCAGGGGGATGGTCTCAATCTACAGTCCGATGTCGATCAGATGATAATATGAGGAGGATTTAGGAGTGATCGAAGTGAGGTAATACTCTGTGGGAGGAATGATAAGCGAAGGACAGACATAATGAATGGTAGGTCCTTGTAAAGTACTGAGAAGCACAGGGAACTTGGTGGATAAGTCCAAAGATCCCTGAAGGTGTCAGCACAGGGTGGGGAATGGACCTGTGAGTGGGATGGTGACAGACATCCTGGTGGGGCAAATTGCTGGAGCGGCTTGAGAGGATATAAACTAATCTAGCAGGGTGTTGGACCTTAAACTGTCATAAAGCCAGATAGAAGTTTGAGGTTGGTACACAAGTCCAAGTGAGCAATTTCAACAGACAAGACAGGCAAGAACATAGCAGGGAATAGGTAGAGAAAAACTGATGGTTAAACTAAAAAAAGATGAACTCAGGGGATGGATGGGAATATGCGGCTGGGAGATTATAGTTATTACAGAAATACCATTGAGGGAGGGACAGGATTGCCAGCTCAATGTTTCAAGGTACAGAGAGCAGACGAAGTATCGAAGGGGAGGCAAGAGAAGGAAAGACGCGTGGGTGTTGGTTTTGATTACATGAAACATCACAGCAATACTTAGAGAGGATATACATGAGGGATCGCCCACTGTTTTGGTGGAAATCTGAAATAAGAATGAATCACCACTTTGTTACGAGTGTACTGACCCTGGATAGCCAGTGGCAGACGGAGGAACAAATATATTGAGAGATCTCAAATTTCAATCTTAATAATAAGGCTGCAATATAGGGGGATTGAAACTTTCTAAACTTAGATTGGCACTGCCACTATTCAATGTTAGGGAGGGAGTAATTTGGTAACTGTGTTCCAGAAAACGCCCAAACAGTATGTAAGTGGCCCAATTCGAGAAAGATGCAAAATCTAACCTCCCCTTGGGAAACAAGGTAGGGAAAGGAACTGAGATGTTAGTGGGAAATCATTTTGCCAAAGTGACTACAATTCTATTAGTTTGAAAATAGCGATGGAAAAGGACAGGCGTGGTCTACAAGTTCAAGTTATAAAATATGCCAGATCAATCTTAATAGTATTAGCCAGGAACTTTCAAATGGTGATTGGGGATTCTCTTTGAAGAGAAAGGGAAGTCTGGCAAGTGAGAATATTTCAGAAATGAGATAAATTGAGTGTTCAGTGCCAGCATATTCCTGTTAGTGTGCAGGTCAATGCAGTCAGCATTTAGAAACACGAGTTAACTGTTCAGACTCCGGTCATGAAAAGGGGGCACATGTCAGGTATAGCTACGTGGATCAGGGGAATCCCTGAGGAGCATAGGGGCTGTAGGAATACACTTTGGGTAGATATCAGGAATGCAGAAAGGATACATGAAATAGAGTCGGCAGAGAAGGATAAGGGGAATCCAAAAGTGATTGTAAAAATATATTAAGAGGAAACGAGTAAGTTGGGACAAAATAGGGCCCACTAAAGATCAATGAGGCCATCGATGTGTGGAACTGCAGAATATGGCAAAGACCCTAAAAAAAATTTTCTCTCCAGAACTTACTGTGGACTCAGGGAACAAGAGTAATACGTCAGACCACAATTCGAGTACTCTGCAATTCCAGACTCCCTACTATAGGAATGATGTTGTGGATCTTGAAAGGGCTCAGAAAAGGTATACAAGATATTGCCCGGGTTGTTGCTTAAGAAACTGGGGTTACTGTCACTGGAGAATCGGCGACTGAGGGGTGACTTAAAAGAGATTTATCTCATCATGATGGGCATGGATAGTGTAAACGTTCAAGATCTTTCCCCAGGGGTTGGGGAGTCCAAATCTAGAGGGCATAGGTTTAAGGTTAGAGGGGCAAGGTTTAAAAAGGGCCCGAAGGGACAGCTTTTTCATGCACATGGTGATGCATGTATGGAATGAGCTGAGATAGAAAGTAATGGAGACTGATACAATTACTACATTTAAAAGCTAGATGGATGGGTATATGACGAGTAAGGGTGTAGCAGTATATGGGCCAAATGCTGGAAAAGGGAATAGATTCACTTAGATCTTCTGGTCAGCCTGGACGAATTGGAGACCAAAGGATCTGTTTGTATGCTGTACATCTCTATGACTTGAAAAGACTGGATGTTATAGAAGAGGTAGTGCTGTAGATTTTAAAACACAAAGGTACGGAATGCCCTAGGACCTGATTAAGTGTATCATAGGACATTGTAGAATGTTAGGGAAGAAACTGTGGAGCCCCAAGCAAAGGTAATTGTACCATTGACAACCATGTGTGATTGGCTGGAAGGCTGGAGGTTGGAATCATGGACAGTGAAGGAGATTTTTTGAGATTACAAAGGGATCTTGATTGTATGGGTGAATGGGCTGAAAAACTGTAGATAGAATTCAATCTGAATAAATTCGAGGTATTGCATTTGGTAAAACAAAAAAGTGTTGAGCCCCTACAAGTAATGTTAGGACCTTGGATAATGTTTTAGAGCAGAGGGACCTCTGGGTTCAGGTACATAATTCTTGAACTTGCCTCACAGGATGGATAAGACAGTGCTTGGCATGCCTGACTATTGCTCAGTCCATTGAGTGTAGGTTTTGGGATGTCATGTGGATATTCTAAGAACATTGGTGAGGCCACTTCTACAATACTTTTTCCAGTTCTGTCGCCCAGTTATGGGGAGGATATTATTAAGCTTCAGTAGTTCAGATGAGATTTAAAAGGATGTTGTTGGATATGGAAGACTTGACTTCTGAAAAATGTCTGGATACGCTGAGTCCTTTTTCACTGGAGCTGGAAATTGAGAGGTGGCCTTATAGTAGTGCGTGAAAACGGTGAGATATATACATCGATTTAATGGTAGGTGCCTTTTCCCCAGGATGGGGGAGTCTCAAGAGTAGGGACCACATTTTTAAGGTTAGAAGAGAGAGTTTAAAAAATGGCAAATTGTTACAGAGAGGGTGGTTTGAGTGTGGAATGCACTTCCTGAGGAACGGGTGTGTGTGGGTACAATAACAACGTTTAAACGACATTTGGATAAGTCCGTGAACAGGAAAGGTTTGGAAGGATATGGGCCAGCAACAGGCAGCTGGGATGAGTTTAGTTTTAGATCATATTTGGTATCAACGGAAGGGTCAGTTTCCATGCTGTATGGCTCTTTGACAAGAATATGGTTTTATTCCATTATTTAAGAAAGGCTGCAATGGAAAGCTAGGGAACTAAAGACCAATTAGCTCAATATCAGTGGTGGGTGAGTTGTGAAAGTGATTCTGCCAGACAAGAATCACATGCATTTGGAAAGGCAAGGATTGATGAAAGATAGTCGGCACAGCTTTGTGTCTACAAAATCAGGTCTCACTCGCTTGATTGTTTTTGTTGAAGTGGTGAAAAATTTGGCTTGACAGTAGGAAGCAGAGGGTGCCTTAAAATCTCCAACCACAACTATTCTATTATTCTGACTGTTATCTCCAATCTCTCTTCACATCTGCTCCTCCAGTACCCGCTGGCTATTTGGGGGTCTATAATACAGTCACAACAGAGTGACCATCCCTTCTTGGTTCTAATTTCTAACCATGTGGCCTCATTTTATGACCCCTTAAGAATATCCTGTCTAAGCACTGTTGTTACATCTTCCCTTATCAAAAGGATAACTCCCCCTCCTCACTTACTTGTCCTTCTGTCACACCTGTAGCTTCAGTATACTGGAACACTGAGCTGCCAATCCTGCCCTTCTCTCAGCCATGTTTATGTTATGGTTATAATATCAAAGTCCCCAGAGCCAATCCATGCTCTGAGCTTGTCTGCCTTACTAGTCAGGTCACGTGCGTTGAAATAAATGAACTTTAAACCAAAAGTCTTTTCCCTCCCTTGACTGTGCCCCTGGATATCCTGCAGAGTAAACTTGCTCTTGATGGCCGAAGTATTTTCCCCTAACGTTTCGATGGTCCCTCTCTTATTCAGAGTTCCAACCTCCTGCCAAACTAGTTTAAGCCTTCCAGGGTAACACTAGCAAATGTCCCCCCAGTGATACTGGTGCCCCTCTGGTTCAAGTCTAACCCAGCCCCTTGTACAGGTCACCTCTACCCCAGGAACGATCCCAATGATCAAAGAACTGAAAACCCTGCACCCTCCACCAGCTGCTCAGGCACACATTCACTGGCCTGTTCTGTGTCCATTCTCACTGGCACTGGGAGGTCCTGCTTTTTAACTTCTTACCGAACGCCCGATACTCATTTCATAGGACCCCATCGCTTTGTCTAACTATGTCATGTGGACCGATGTGGACAATGACCTCTGGTTGTTCACTCTCCCCCTTCAGAATGTTCGGTAACCGCTCAGAGACATCCTTGACCCTGGCACCCGGGAGGCAGCACACCACCCTGGGGTCTCTTCTGCAACCAAAGGATCTCCAGTCTGTCCTCATCGAAAATGAGTCTGCGATCAGTATCACGATCATTAGAGAGGATCTGGCAAACATATACTGGGAGGACTATCTGCAGTTGGGTCTATTTTGAAAGTGGGAGTATGTTAAAGTGATATAGTGAGAATTCAGGGCCAGTGTGTTCCTGACGTGGGAATAGTAAAGACAGCAAGTCCAGCAAATACTGATCAAGTGATATTGTGAGTTTGATAAAGAAAATACAGTGCAATAAACTCAGGTAAAACCATTCACAAGGATAGAGAGTGCAAGGGGATCCATAGAAATAAGGGACACACAATGGCCATGAAATATGCTTGTCAGATCCTATTAAAGAAAAGTCAGAAGGTACTTTATCAGTATAGTTAGAATAAGAGGGTAACTGAGGAAAGAGTGAGGCCTGTTAAAAACCAAAGGGATAATCTGTGCATGGAGCCAGAGGAAGTAGGTGAGGTCTTCAATGAATACTTCCCATCTGTATTCACACAGGAGAAAGACATTGTATCCAGAGATTTCATTTGGGAGGATAATGTTCGAGAACATATTAAGATCAATACGAAGGTGAAATTAAATGTTTTCACAGGCATAAAAGATGGAAAATTCCCCAGTGCCCAATGAAATGTATCTGAGGCTGCTATGGGAGGTAAGGGAGGAGATTGTTGGTGCCCCAGTGGATATATTTAATACTTTGCTGGCCACAGGTGAAGTGCCGAATAACTGGAGGATCGCTAATGTGGTTCGTTTATACAAGAAGGGCAGCAGGGATAAGCCAGGTAATTACAGAACAGGGAGTCTGACAGCTGTGGGGAGGGAAATTGGGAACAATTCTGAGGGACAGGATGAATCAATAACTGGGAAGGCAGGGATCGATTAGTGATAGTCAGCACAGATTTGGAAGAGGAAGTTAATGTCCAATGAAATCAGCTGAAATTTCTTTGAAATTACGATTGAAGAGATTGATTAGGGCAGTGCAAATATTGTGGTTTACATGGAATTCATTAAGGCATTTGACAAGGTCCCACATGGAAGGCTGGTCCAAAAGGGAAGAGCCCATGGAATCCAAAGCAAGTTGGCAAATTGGATCCAAAATTGTTGGAGGGTTGGTTTTCTGATTGAAAGCCTTTGCCCAGCGGGTGTACCACAGGGACCTATGCAGGAATCATTGTTGTTCCTTATGGGCATTAGTCACTTGGATGTGAAAGCAGAAGGTATCATTAGTAGGTTTGTAGATGGCATGAACGGTGAGGGTGTTGTCCACAGTGAGGGGGATGGTCTCAGGCTGCAGTCTGAAGGTTGAGGCTGGGACAGAAATTCAAGAGAGTAATTTCAATCGACAAGTCCGGCAAGAATGCAGCAGGCAATGAGGGAAAACGCATCAATTAAGCTGCATTTACTTTGATGTAAAAGATCTAACAGTTTATACAGATGAACGCACGGCATGGATGGGAGCGTGGGACAGGGATATCACTGGAATTACGGAAATATAGCTGAGGGAGGGTCAGGACAGGCAACTCAATGTTCCAGGGACAGATGATACAGGAAGGATAGAAGGGGAGGCAAGAGTGGAGGGGAATTGGTGGGTGAAAACATCACTGCAGCATGAGAGAGGATATGACTGGGGATCGTCCAGCGAAGCTGTGTTAGTGGAACTGAGAAATTACACTGGATGACCAGTTTGATATGACGGTACTACAGTCAGTGGGAAATTGAGCAGCAAATGTGTAGGAGATCTCAGATAACTGTAAGAATGATAGGGCTTTAATAGTCGGGGATTTTAACTTTCTAAACCGAGACTGGTATTGCCAGAATGTTCACGCTTGGATAGAAGAAATTTGTTCAGTGTGTTCAAGAAAACTGTCTCAGTCAGTATGTAACTGGTCCGACTGGAGAAAGGGATGAAACCTGACCTCCCTTCGAGAAAGGGGCTGAAGTGTTTGTGGGGGAGTACTTTGGCAAAATCACCACAATTCTATTAGTTTAGAAATAGCGATGGAAAAGTACAGGCCTGGTCCACAAGTTAAAGATCAAAACTGGCCCTGACCCAGTCCAGAAGGTATTAGGCAAGACTGTTCAAGAGTTGATTCGTGGAGGCTATTTGAAAGTAAAGAGACGTCGGGCAAGTGGGATTCTTTCAAAAGAGAGATAAATTAAGATTTCAGGGGCAGCATATTTCTATTAGTATGAAGGACAATGCTGACACAAATGGGAAACACTGGATGACTTGGGATATTGAGGTTCTGGTCCAAACAAAAGGGGGCACATGTCCTATATAGGCAGCTGAATTAAGTCAATCCCTTAAAGAACATTGTGGATGTAGTAATACTCTTAAGAGGGAAACCATGGGGGCCGAAAGGGGAACTGACAGAGTTTTGGCAGATAAGGTTCAGGAAAATCCAAAGAGATTCTACAAGTATATTAACAACAGAAGATTAACTCGAGACAAAATGTGACCCCTGAAAGATCAATGGAGCCATCTGTGTGTGAACCAACAGGAAATGGGCGAGATCCGAAACAAAAATTTCAAGACGGAACTTACTGTGGAAAAAACACTGGGGAAGCAGGGAAATAAACAGTGATGTTTTCAAAAGAGTCCACTTTGGAGAACAGGAGGTGCTAAGGGTTTTTAAATGCATTAAAATCAGACAACTCCCAGGGAACTAATCAAGTACATCCCAGGACATTGGTGTAAGTTAGGGAAGAAACTTACAAAGATATTTCTATCACTGACAGCCACGGGTGGTGAACTGGGAGCCTGGAGGGTGGCTAATGTTGTGCCAGCATTTAGGAAAGGCTGCGAGGGAAAGCCAGGGACATAAACACCAATTAGCTTGATGTCAGTGGTGCCAATGTTGTTGAAAGCGTTTCTGCGGGACAGGAGTCACATGCATTTGGAAAGGCAATGATTGATTAGGGATAGTCAGCATAGCTTTGTGCATACAAAGGGGTGTCTCTCAAACATGATAGAGTTTGTTGAAGAGGAGACCAAGGAGATGGATGAAGACAGAGCAGTAGACGTTGTCTATCATGACTTCAGCAAGGCCTTAGACAGGGTTTAGCCTTGTGCACTGGTTAGTAAGATTAGATCACATGGGATCAGGGAGAGCAAGCAAATCAAACACAAAATCGGCTTAATAGTCGGAAACAGAGGATGGTGGGAGAGGATTGTTGTGCAGACTGGGGACCTCGGACGAACGATATGCCATGAGGATCGGTGCAGCGTCCATACATGTGTATATTGACATAAACGAGAATATATGAATTAGTGTTAGCATGTTTGTGGATAGTAAAATAGGTGTGATAGTGGGCAATGAATACAGTTATCAAAGGTGATCTTAACCAACTGAGCCGAGGGTCAAGAAATGAAAGGTGGAGTTGAATTCAGGTGGTGGATTTTTTTAAGACAAACCAGGGAGGACTAACACATTTAATGGCAGTGCTCTGTTCAGTGTTGTCTCACGGAGAGAGACCAAGTGGTGCAGTTACATTGTTCCTTGGATGTGGCTTCACACGTGGAGAAACAGACAGGCTGGAGAAGCTGGACAACAAAACAGGGCGATGATATAGCTTTGGAAGATAAAGTTAAGGAGAATCCAAAGAGATTCTACAGCACACAAGTACAAAAAAAGCAACTCGAGTGACAATAGAGCCCTTCAAAGATCAAGAAGGCCATCCCGTGCCTGGAACCACAGGAGATGAGCGCGACCTGAAATGAATATTTCATGTCAGAACATAATGTGGACAAAGACCAGGAAACAAAGGGAGACAAAAAATGAAGTCTTGAAAAGAGTCTCCGTTACACAAGAGGTGGTTCTGGAGATCTTATAACACAAAGGTATAGAACGCCCGAGGTCCTTAACATTGTGGCAAAGTCGCAGCGGGGACCATGGCAGAGATATTTGTATCATTATCCTTCGTAGTTCCCTTGGGCGGAGGTGGCTGCGGGGTGACCTTATAAAGGTTTATAAAACCATGAGGGGCATACTTAATGTGAATAGTAAAGGTTTCTATCCCAGGGTTGGGGAATCCATTACTAGAGGGCAGAAATATGAGGTGAGAGAAGAAATACTTAAAAGTGACCAAAGGAGAACATTTCCACATAGAGAATGGTGCATGTATGGAATGAGCGTCTGGGGAAGGGGTAGAGAAAAGTAAAGTTACAACATGGAAAAGACATTTGGGCAGATTCATGGATAAGAGAAGGTTTGAAGGGATATGGACCAAACGCATGCAAATGCGACTCGTTCATGAACAGTAGTCAGCATGGACTAGTTGCATGGAAGCATAATAAATGCAGTACATTTCAAATATGGGGAGGGACAATAGGGAAGGTGGACGTTACAGGGACAGGCACTGTTGTAGGAGTTACAAATTATTGAAGACACTGGTCCATGAGACATGGAATATGTACAGTGTTGGAGGAGGAACACAGATCAGAAAGATCACAGGCAGCTTTCCCACCCACTCATGGGAAGCCTGCTTTCCCCTCTGTTGTCCTGATGCGCAGGAAGACATCACAGGCATGGATTGATAACTGTGACACTCCTGATACTGTCTCAGAACAACAAAACTTTCAGTAGACGTGGTGATTGAGCCTGGGGTGTGTCTGTACACTGCTCCCCCTCCAGCACTGTTAGCTGATGTTTGGAGCCCTCTCGCTGCTCTCTGCTCTGTGCATGGTGAGTGATCTTACCTCAGTGTAGGGTTTATTGAAGGCTCCAGATGTCCCTGCCCTTTGTCTCTCTGCCTATTCAACCATCTTCAATGTGGTGATGCTTGGGACACCCAGCACCTGGGTAATCTATTGAGTCAGGAACTTCCTGAGTACCTACAGGAGACAGAGAAATAGACAGAATGGGAAATTAGACTGATGCAGTGAGCGTTACACATGGAGAATAGTACTGTGTCCCATGGAGATCTGGAAAATCCCAGTCTCCATCCATGGCCTGTGCAGAATTCTGTTGGCTCAGAACCTGTAGTAGCTGTAAGAGTGAGAGAGACTGACAGAGGCAGCAATTAGACTCACACTGTGAGGGATACCACATGGAGAGAGACTGAGTGATGTCATCAGAGTGCATGAAGGTATCAGGATCACACAATCATGAAGGAAAACAGGTTTTACTCCATGATACACAGGTAGAGTGTTCACGGATAAATAGCCTGTGAGCAGACAAAGTAATGGCCGAGTGATATTGTTGCTAGAGCATGTATCACGAAACCTCAGCTAATGTTCAGGAGAGGAAGGTTTGAACCACATCATCTGAAATGGTGGAATTTCAAATAAATTATTTTAAAAATAGTAATTGACCGTCTATAAATACCATTACTGATGCACAATAAATCCAAACACTTGTTATTTAGAGAAGGACTTCTGCCCACCCTCATGTGGTCTGCACGACATAGCCACAGCAAAGTGTTTGCCTTCCAATTACCCTCTGAAATGGCCGAGCAAGCTACTGAGCTCCAGGGTAGCTAGGGCTGGTCAAGAAAGGCTGGTCAGCCAGAGACACCCACATCCCAAACCTGATTTTTTTAAAAATCCATTAAGATGGTGTCCCAATGGAACTGAGCTGGGTCCAGTGTCCTGGCCAATCATGTCGGTAGGATTATGGACAGCTAAACTTAGAGGGTTCAGGTGAATGGAGCTTTCCAAATCCAAATAGAAAAGATGACGCATGTGAACAGCATGGGGATGTGGCTGAAGACAAGCAGAAAGTAACAGGAAGGGACAAATTTTAACTAAAACTTTACATCAGTGAATCAATTTGTGACAGGAAATTGTGGGAAAGAGTAAATTATGTTTTTTTTTGGAATGGACAAAGTCTCTGCCGCAAGGTAGAATGATTTGTGACACAGAGATAAAAGAGATTTAGACACCAGTGAGACATGGTTACAGGACGAACAACAGTTGGAACATAAATATTCAGTGGTTCACCACATTGTGGAAACTCGGGTAAAATGGGTAATGCTAACAATAATGGGTAACAAAGGTATTACAGAGAAAGCATTTGGCATCAGATCATAAAGTAGAGTCAGTCCGAATGTAAATTCTGGCAACTACTTGCCAACACAAGCGGCAGAACAGTTTTCGGCCACTTAACAACATTTCATTGCTCATCATTTGCATTAAAGAGGAACTCATTGGAATTTGTAATAAGGCAGTGTGATAATTTAGTGAAACTTGAATATTCATATAATCTTGACAATCATACTGGCAAGAGTGATATTGGAAGAAGAGATTGTGGACTTTTTTTTCAGTGTTTCTTTGAATAACACATTTTGCAACTGGCTCGGGACGTCACTATCTCAGTGCGACCGTTGTGTTATGAAACTTAGTGAGTAATGTCACCTGGGGAGATCCTCTGGGAAATTGTGTAAAGTGCAGTTTAAAGAAATACAAAGTTTTAAAGTGAATCACAGAAAGGAGAAGCTACATCTGGAAACAAAAACAGCCAATTACATGAGTTTGAGACGAGAAGTGACCAAGGTAAACAGAGTAAACAGACTGAAACATGTGTCTGTAAATGAACAGTGGAAAACATTTGAAAGAACAGTGTAAAACACTCAACAGAAGGACGTTCCATTGAAATAGAAAATTCTCAGCAAGAAATTCCCACCCATCCCTCATTCAGGACAAAATGAATCATATCAGATTATGAGGCTTAGACGATTAACACAAAGTACTTAAAAGCCTGATTTGAGAGAGAGTTTAAGCAGTAAGTTTTAAAGGATTGCAAAGGGTCTGCCAGCAGGGGGGTGTGCAATGGTAAGGGGAATCATTATCAGGGTTTAATAACACAATAGGAACAGGGAGAGGTGAAGATGCTGGAGGTGGTGAGAGAATGGTCCGGGCCTGAACAGTGTGACAAAGCCAGCTGTAGCTGGAGGAGTTTGCAGAGGTAGGGAGGGACGTATGTATTTTTATTTATTCATTCATGGGATGAGGGTGATTGGACCAGCATTCTATGCCTCACTGCTAATCTCAGAGTCAGCCATATTGCTGTGGGTCTGGGGTCACATGTCAGTCAGACCAGGTTAGAATGTCAGATGTCCTTCCCTAAAAGGAGCTAAGTGAACCAGATGAGTTCTTCCTACTGATCAATAATGCTTTTATGGAGGCCGCACCAATGTCCTGTATAGCCACAGCATGACATCCCAACTCCTACTCTCAATGCTTTGCCCTATGAAGGTAACCATCCCAAACACCTGCTTCACCAGTCTGTCTACCAGTATCGCCACTCTCAAGAAACTGTGGACCTGCATCCCTGTGTCTCTGACTGACAACACTACCCAGGGCCCGAACATTAACTGTACACGTCTCGCCCTGGTTTGTTTCATCAAAATGTAACACTTGACATTTATCTAATTAAACTCCATCTGCTATTCTTCAGCCCACTATCCCAGCAGTACTGTTCATCCTGTTGTATCACAGATAACCTTCTCCACTAACCACTTTACCACCAATTTCAGTGTCACCCAAAAGACTTACTTACCAGGAAACCAATATTCTCATCCAAACCATTTATCCAAATGACAAACAACAGTGGATCCATCACACCGTTTGTCACATCCCTCCAGTCAGAAAGACCACACGTCTCCCATCACCATCTGGCTCCTACCATCAAGTCAATTTTGTATCCAGTTTCCTCGCTCCTCCTGAATGCCATATCCTTTTACAATCGTCTAGGCTTCTTACCCAGTTTACCACACGGAACGTAGAACACAGAACAGTACAGTACAAAACCCTTCGGCCATGATGCCATGCCAACCTTTAATCCGTCTGTAAGATCAAACTAACCTACATACCCTTCATTTTACTGCCATCTGTGTGCCTATTCAAGAGACTATTAAATGTCCCTCATGTATCTGACTCTCCTACCACCACTGGCAGTACATTCCAACAACGCAACACTCTTTGTGTAAAGAAACTTTCTCTGAAATTTCTCGTTACCCATCCAACAATCACCTTAAAATTATTTATGCCCACTGACAATTGCCATTTATGCCATGGTATAAAGAAGTCTCTCACTATTCACTCTATCTATGTCTCACATCATCTTGATCACCTCTACCAAGTCGCCCCTCACCGTTCTTCACTTCAATGACAAAAGACTTAACTCCCTGAACCTTTCTTCGTAAGACATGCTCTCCAGTACAGGCAGCATTCTGGTAAACCTCCAATTTTCCCTCCATAAAGCCTCCACTGCCTTCCTGTAATGAGGGGATCAGAACTGAACACAATATTCCAAGTGGGGTCTCACCATGGCTCTATAGAGCTGCAGCATAACCTCACGGCTTGAAAACCCAATCCCCCAGCAATTGAAAGGCAACACAACATATTCCTTCTCAACAACCCTATCAGCTTGAATGGCAACTTTGAGGGATAGATGGATGTGGAACCCAAGATCTCTCTGTTCCACAACACTACACTGCCTTTAACCCTGTATTCTGCCTTCAAGTTTGACATTCCAAAATGAATAATTTCACACTTTTCCAGATTAAACTCCATCTGCCACTTCTCAGCCCAGCTCCGCATTCTGTCAATATCCTGCTGCAACCTACAACAGACCTCCACACTATCCACCACACCACCAACCTCCATGTCATTGGCAAAATTACTAACCCATTCTTCCACAACCACATTCAAGTCGTTTATAAAAAAGAATCACAAAGAGCAGAGGTCCTGCAACTGATCCCTGCAGAACACCACTGGTCACCGAGCTCCATGCTGAATCCTTCCCATCTATCATCACCCTCTGTCTTCTATGAGGCAGGAATTCCATATCCAGACAGACAGGTTTCCCTGTATTCCATGCCTCTGTATTTTCTGAATGAGCCATAAATGCGTTTTGTCACATTCTCGAAGGATTCAATAAGATTTGTGAGGCATGACCTATCCCTTACAAAGCCATGCTGACTATCTCTAATCAAACTATGGTTTTCTACGGAGTCATAAAGCCACTCTCTCAGAGTCCTCTAGTGCTCTCCAATAAATTGCATACCACAGACATAAGAAAGTGTAGGTCTGTAATTCCCTGGATTAGCCCTATTCCCTTTCTTGAACAAGGGAGCAACATGTGCCGCCCTGCAATCATCTGGTATGACTCTGGTGGACAGTGTGGGTGCAAAGTTGAAAAGTGTGTGCTGGGAAAACACAGTAGGCCAAGCAGCATCCAAGGAGTTGGAGAATCGACGTTTCGGGCATAAGCTCTTCTTCAAGCCCTTTCTCCTAGTGTGGGTCCAAAGGTCATCGCCAAAGGCAATCCCTTCCCTCGCAGTAACTTTGGGCATATCTGGTCTGGTCCAATAGACTTATCTATCTTTATGTTTTACACAATCCTCAGCACATCCTCTTTCTCAACATCAACCTATTCACATATATCAGTCCTTTACACGCTGTCCTCAAAATTGACAAAGTCCCTCCTAGAAGTGAATACTGAAGCAATGTATTCATTCAGGTCCTCCCCTACCTCCTGTGACTCCAGGCACATGTTCACTCCACTATGCCTGACCCGCCCTACCCTCACGCTGACCATCCTCTTGTTCCTCACGTAAGTGGAAAATGCCTTACGGTTTTCCTTAATCCTTCCCAAAAAAGTTTTTTCATGTCCCGTTCTAGCTGTCCTAAGTCCATTCTTCAGTTCCTTCCTGGCCACTTTCAGTGAGTCCCCAGATTGTGGAAACAGGCCATTTGGCCCTAAAACTCCATACGGACCTTCTGAAGAACATCCCGCCAAAAACCATCCCCCCACCCTATTACTTTCCATTTACCCTGACTAATGTGTCAATTCTGCACATTCCTGAACACTATGGGTAATTTACAATGGCTGATTAACCTAATCTGCACATCTTTGGGTGGAAGCTGAAGCACTTGGAGGAACCCTGCGCAGACATGGGGAGAACGTGTAAACTCCACACAGACAGTCGCCCGGGACTGGAATCGAAATCGGGTCCCTGGTGCTATAAGGCAGCCATGCTAACCACTGAGACATCGTGCCGCCCTCATATAACCCTGTAGAGGTCTAACGATCCTAGCGTCCTCAACCTTAAGTAAGCGTCCTTCTTCCTCTTGACTAGATGTTCTACATCCCTTTGAACCTTGTTAAATGCTTCGCTAAAGTCCAAGTGGTCAATGTTCACTGCTCTGCCTTCATCTATCTTTGGCCACCTCCTCGAAGAGTCAATCCAGTTTGTGAAACACGGTTTCCCACTCACAAAGCCATGCTGACCATCTCGAATCAGCCCTTGCCTTTGTAAATATAAGGAGCTCCTTTCTCTCAGAATCCCCTCCAAAACCTTCCCCATCACTGGGCTCAAGGGGCTGCAATTTCCTGGCTTTTCCCTGCAATCCGTTAGTGACTGTACAGCATTAGCCTACCTACAGTCTTTTGGCACATCACTGCGTCTGTTGATAATATAAATTAAAATATCTCTGTTAGGGACACTGCAATCTCTTCCCTAGCTTCCCACAATATTCTCAAGTCGACCTAATGAGCTACTAAGAATAGATCTACCTTTACTTGTTTTATTATTCCAGCCCTTCGAATTCGGTGGGCACAGTGGCACAGTGGTTAGCACTGCTGCCTCACAGTGCCTGTAACCCAGGTTCAATTCCCGCCTCAGGCGACTGACTGTGTGGAGTTTTCACATTCTCCCTGTGTCTGCGTGGGTTTGCTCCCACAGTCCAAAGATGTGCAGGTTAGGTGAATTGGCCATGCTAAATTGCCCGTAGTGTCAGGTAAGGGGTAAATGTATGGGTGGGTGGCGGGTCGGTGTGCAATTGTTGGGCTGAAGGGCCTGTTTCCATGCTGTAATGTAATCTAATCTAATCACTTTCTCTTCTCTGATGAGGATTCGTTCCAAGACATCGCAAATTATTTCCCTACCTTCCATGTCTTTCTCCAGAGTAAATACTGACAAGACTGTTTTTAAATTTAATATCTCGCCCACCTACTCTGGTTCCACACATAGGCGACCTTATTGATATTTAAGGGGCCCTATTCTCTACCAGTTACTCTTTAGCCCATATTGAAACATGCACAAAGGCTTCTGAAATTTCAAATAAACCATTTTGTCCGTATCAACACCCCGCCCAACCCCCTTATCTATTCTGCCATTTATATTCACACAACAAATAAGTCCAACAGGCTCAAAAACAAATTTTCTTTTATAAAATGTGTTTCTAAGGGTCCAGTTATTTTTTGTTGATATGTCGTTTCTCAATCATTTCAGCATGCTCCTGACTTACTGTCAGGCTAACAGTATTTGTTTTTAGACTAGAAACATAAAAGGTTGTGGAAGTTCTTGTTTATCAATCTGAAAAAATGTAGCTTACAGGGTCATCAAGTAATAGAGAAGGCAAATCAAATGCAACCATTTATTGCAAAGGGACTGGAGTCTAAATATAGGGAGGTCTTTCTAAAAAGGTGCAAGGTACAAGTCAGACTACACCTAAAACATTATGAACAGTGTGTGTGCCCGAAGGAAAGATATTCTCGTATCAGAGGCAGACCAGATAAGTTCCACTCGACTGATGTTGGAAATGGAGAGATTATATAATAAGAGGTGGAGTATATTGAGACTGAACCCATTGAAGTTGAGAAAAATTAGAGAAAAACTGAATGAAACATGCAAGAATCTGAAGTGCTTTGACCGGTTAAATGCTGGGAACCCCGACCTCAAATTCACCTGGACCATCTCAGACTCCTCCCTCCCCTTACTAGACCGTTCCATTTCTATCTCGGGCGATCAAATCAACACGGACATTTACTATAAACCGACTGACTCCCACAGCTACCTAGACTACACCTCCTCCCACCCTGCCCCCTGTAAAAACGCCATCCCATATTCCCAATTCCTTTGTCTCCGCCACATCTGCTCCCAGGAGGACCAGTTCCAAAACCGTACAACCCAGATGGTCTCCTTCTTCAAAGACCGCAATTTCCCCCAGATGTGATCGACAATGCCCTGCACCGCATCTCCTCCACTTCCCGCTCCTCCGCCCTTAAGCCTCACCCCTCCAATCGCCACCAGGACAGAACCCCACTGATCCTCACCTACCACCCCACCAACCACCATATACATCGTATCATCCATCGTCATTTGCGCCACCTCCAAATAGACCCCACCACCAGGGATATATTTCCCTCCCCTCCCTTATCAGCGTTCTGAAAAGACCACTCCCTCTGTGACTCCCTCGTCAGGGCCACACCCCCCACCAACTCAACCTTCACTCCCGGCACCTTCCCCTGCAACCGCGAGAAATGCAAAACTTGCGCCCACACATCCCCCCTTACTTCCCTCCAAAGCCCCAAAGGATCCTTCCATATCCGCTACAAATTCACCTGCACTTCCACACACAACATTTATTGCATCCGTTGTACCCAATGTGGCCTTCTCTATATTGGGGAGACAGACCACCTACTTGCGGAACATTTCAGAGAACACCTCTGGGACACCCGGACCAACTAACCCAAACACCCCGTGGCTCAACACTTCAACTCCCCCTCCCACTCCACCAAGGACACGCAGGTCCTTGGACTCCTCCATCGCCAGACCATAGCAACACGACGGTTGGAGGAAGAGCGCCTCATCTTCTGCCTGGGAACCCTCCAACCACAAGGGATGATCTTAGATTTCTCCAGTTTCCTCATATCCCCTCCCTCCACCTTGTCTCAGTCAAATTCCTCGAACTCAGCACCACCTTCCTAACCTGCAATCTTCTTCCTGACCTCTCCGGCCCCACCCCCACTCCAGCCTATCACCCTCACCTTGACCTCCTTCCATCAATCGCATTTCCAACGCCCCTCCCCCAAGTCCCTCTTCCCTACCTTTTATCTTAGCCTGCTGGACACACTTTCCTCATTCCTGAAGAAGGGCTCATGCCCGAAACGTCTATTCTCGTGCTCCTTGGATGCTGCCTGACCTGCTGCGCTTTTCCAGCAACACCTTTTCAGCTCTGATCTCCAGCATCTACAGTCCTCACTTTCTTCTCGAAAACTTCGACTCTCTGTAAAGAAAGAAAACTTGCCTCATGCACCTCATTTAAACTTTCTCAATCTCACCTTAAACCTCTGCGCTCTAGTATTTGAAACTTACACATTGGAAAAGAGATTCTGACTATCCACATTATCTGTCCCTGTCCTAACGTTATATCCCTGTACCTGGTCGCCTGTCAGCCTCTGATACTCTCACAAAGCAATCCAACTTTGTTTAATTTCCTATTAACACCTAACACACCCTTAAAAACATAACACAGGTAACATGCTGATAAACCCCTTTTGTACCCTCTCCAAAGCCTCCACATCCTTCCTATTGTGTGGAGATGAGAACTGCACACAGTACTCTAAATGTGGCCAAACAAACGTTTTGTACAATTACAACATCAGATGTAACCCACTATACCCAACGTTGTGACCGATGAAGGCCAGTGTTCCCTTTGCTTTCTTTCCCATCTGAAACATTTCTGTTGCCATTGTCAGGGAGTTCCTGGCTTGCAGCAAGATCCTTCTGTATATCAATGTCCCTCAGGATGCTAACTTTCATCTTGACTTTGACATCATCTCACACTTGTCCAGATTAAACTTAATTTACCATTTCTCTGCACATCTTTCCAACTGATCTGTAACCTCCTGCAACCTTGGATCACCTTATTGATCCTAACTCCACCAATTTTCATTTCATCTGCAATAATTATATTTGTCACTACCTTTCATTTCAATTGTGTGAGAATCTGTAACCAGAGGGCAGAAAACCCCAGCAAGGGCTCACCCATTTAAGATGGAGATGAGGAGGAATGTCTTCACTCAGAGGGTAGTGACTCTGTGGGAATTCCTGACTGCAGGGGGCTGCCGAGGCTGCGTCCTTAAGAATATATACAGCAGAAATAATCAGATTTTAATTAAACAGAGAAACTAGAGTTTTGTAGAAAAGGCAGGTAAATAGAGTAGAGGATCATCAGATCAACCATGATCTGACTGAAGTGCAGAGCATACGCAATGGGCCAAATGGCCTAATTCCACTCCTACATCTCGTGGTCTGAACTCAAACTCAGTATGTCTTGCATAACATTATGGGTCTCTGCTCACAAAACTCCTTTATAATGGCATTATTGGATATTTATTATTACACAGCATTTGATCTACACAAGACAATTTTGTTGATTGTTCCTTGATATTATGTTATAGAAAACAATCTCATATACAATTCAGGAATCTATCCATTACAGCCCTGATACTCATTAGTTATCCAGTTGGGATGGACACCACTGTCAGACAGAGTCACTGTACTGCCTTTGCTACAAGTACATTCAGTGTCCTGACTGTAATCACATTGACATGACCATCATTGGTTGGTGCATATAAAAGAATTCCTGCTAATGATTGCTGCTGCTTGCTTATTCTCAGCTCCACTCAACTGGACTCCAATTTTGATCTTCAGATCCACGTAACTGTCTCATTAATGCATTAACCTCATCCTTTCTTCACGACTTGTTGATGTTTTGCCTAGTCTGCCTCTTGGGACTTGATTGGGTGAGGATATCTAGTCGGCATGGATGGGTTGGACTGAAGGATCTGTTTCCATGCTTTAGATCTCGTTGACTCTATAACTCAACCCCACAACTCTTCAATATTCCCTTCCCAGCGATGGTGATTCTACAGCTACATCTCCGGAATGACAGTTCCATCATATCTGTTCACTGTCATTCCATCTGCCTTATGGCGAATACAGGGAGTCATTCCTCAGTAGTGGGGGATGGAATGGATGGGTAGAGGTTACAGAGATAGGGAAGCTTACAGGGGCTCGAGGCTGTTATAGTTAAACAGAGTTACATCTGGTGAAGAAGGTCAGTGGGACAAAGGGGTTTGGGGATTGGAGGAATTTACAGAGATAGAGGGAGCTGGATTATATTCTGGAGATAGAGATAGGGATGGATGTAGGGAAAGGCAGGCAGTCTGATAGGCAGAGACTGTGGGTGTTTCAGGGAGAAGTGTATTGTATATACTATCAGAGATATGGAATGTTGGAGTGACGGAAGACATTGACAGTTATAAGGCAGCTTCCAGGTTCTGAAGGCTACACAGATAGGAAGGCAATGGAGAATGCCAGGTTACTGAGTTGGAGAGAGTTACACAAATGGGGAAGCTTGCACAAACTGAAAGATGTTCCTGTGGTCAGGAGGGTTGAGGGGTTGGGGGGGAGGGGGAGGTTTAAATAGATTAAGATCAAAAATTGGAGAAGGATAAGGAGGTTACAGATGTATGGATTGGGTGAGCTTACATTGAAAGTGAGTCTCATGAGAACTGGAAAGTCACAAAGATTGGGGTTTGTGCTAAGATCGGGAAATTATCAGGGATTCCAAGGGATTACCCACCAAGTGAAGATTAAAGGGGCTGCATAGATTGGGGTGTTGTCAGGACTGGAAGAGGTTACACAGAAAGGGAGGGCTTTTAGTGCTGTAGATGTTTATGGAGATAGTGGCAGGGCTGAAGCAGTTTGCAGTGACATGAAAACATTTAGGACAGTACTAAGATATACAGGCTTTAGTTAATGTAATAATGGGAAGCTTAATAGGACTGGAGGAGCGAAGAAAGGTACAGACCGCAGTGGTGGCAGCAGATGTTAACGGATTATAGAGAGAGTGTGGGCTTCAGGTTATGACAGCCAATGTTCGAAGTGGAGTAGCCTTGGAAAATGGTGAGTTTGCAACTATAAAAGGTGCTGAAGGAACTGGAAGTGTAAAAAAATGTAGGGATAGTTGTGGAAGCAGTTGGTGGTTAGAGATAGGGAGAATTGCAGAGACTGCAGGGGATCATACAGACAGGGGGGATGTCTAAGAGCAGGGGAAAGTAACAGAAATAGACAAAGTGCAGTGCCTGAAGACGGTTCAGCAACCAGGAGGTTTCAAGGTGTAGGGCACAGTTACAAAGACTGGGACAGCTCTAGGGATTGGAGGAGCAAAGATAGGGAGGGCTTTCAACCCTGTACGATAATATGTTACAGAGATGGGGAGAGTTTCACAACTAAAGGGAGTTTGAAAGAGTAGCAGGATTTGAGGTTATTGCAGCAGCTTAAACTATATAGTTTCTCCAGAGATAGGGAGGGTTGTGGAGACTTGAACAGGTGACATAGAGACGGAGGGTTTTAAGAATAAAGAGGACTTTTCAGAGAAACGGAAGAATGTAGGGATGGAAAATGGTGAGAGTCACAGTGACAATTACGACAGCTCATGAAGGTAACAGAAATAACTAGTGTAGTGATAAGGGGAGCACATTAAAGGGATAAAGATTGGTAATGTCTGAAGGAGATTACATGCACGGCAAGGGCAGTAGGGACTACTAGAGTTTAGAGAGACTGAGTCTGGTTGAGAGAGGAAGAGTTTATTGGCATCATTAGGATTGTAGAGACTAAATTCCATGATAGGGACGGTAGAACTGGATTGTATCCACGGCCATGGAGGATATTAACAAGTGGAGGAGGTTCCTATGGTCAGGATTCCTTGGGGGATTTCACACATAGTGAGATTCTCAGGTAGGAGCCTGACTTAGTTATAAAGACAGGGAGGTATTTCAGGTCTGGAAGGGATTACACAGATCGGGACATCTCAATGGACTGAGTAATTTTTCACAGCTGGAGGAGCTGGCGAAGTTTACCCAGATAGGGACGGATGGAGAGGTTAAAGGCAACTGTATTGACATGGAGGTGGTATTAGTAGGAGGAGCTTACAGGGATAGACAGGACTGTCAGAGTTTACAGGGATGAAGCAATTTAGTATCTACTGGAGAAGTTTAGCGATTAGGGTGTAAGGGGTTAGAGAACCTGACAGAGACAGAGAGCAGTGTCTGGACTAGAGGAGATTCCAAACAGAGGAAGGATTATCGGGACTGGAGGATATTACAGAGATCACTAATACAGCATGGACTAGGATTAATGCTTGGGTCCTCCTGTGCTGTCTCAGTGAGGACCGTACAGCAGAGGGGAAAGCAGGGCCCTCAGAAGATGGTGGGATTGAAGCCTTGAATGTAGCTGTTCCTTGCCCAGCATTGTACCTATGTCGTATATCTGTCAGCCATGTTTCTGTTACGCTGGGATATCCCAGTCCACAGAGCCAATCCATGCTCTGAGCTCATCGGCCTTACCAGTCAGGTCTTGTGCGTTGCCAGTCAGCCAACCTTCCCCCCACCCCCAACCAAGGGATACTGATTTCCCTCTGGTTCAAGTCCAACCTGCGCCCCCTTTGACAGATCACCTCTACCCCAGAAGAGATCCCAATGATCCAAGAACTGAAAACCCTGCCCCCGACATCTGTTCCTCAGCCACACATCCATCCGTCCTATCTTTCTATGTCTATCCTCACTGGCACATGGCACTGGGAGTAATCTGGAGATAACTACCCTTGAGGTCCTGCTTTTCAACTTCTTACCTAACACCCGATACTCATTGCACAGGACTCCATCACTTTGTCTAACTCTGTCATGTGGACCAATGTGCACAATGACCTCTGGCTGTTCACCCTCCCCCGTTCAGAATGTTCAGTGACCGCTCAGAGACATCCTTGACCATGGTACGCAGGAAGCAGCACACCACCTGGGGGTCTCTTCTGCAGCCACACAGTCTCCTGTCTGTCCCCCTTACAACTGAGTCTCCGATAATGAGACAGGATGTGGCAATCAGAGACTGGCTTGAACTGTTTGCAGTTACGGCTATATGTGGAAAGTGGAATATGTTAAAGTGAAACAGTGAGAATCCATGGCCTGTGTGCTAATAAAATGGGAATGACAAAGGCAGCAAGTCCAGTGAATACTGATCAAGTGATATCGTGAGTTTGATAAAGAACATGCACTGCAATAAAATCATGTGAAGTCATTCACAAGTATAGAGAGTGCAAGGGGTCCTTAAAAAATAAGGGGCAAGCAATGGCCATGAAATATCTTTGGTAGACAGTATTAAGGAAAAGCTCCAGGATATTTTGTGACTATAGTCAGAGGATTCCCAGCTAAAGACTGCATCTTGCTGGAAACCAAAGGGACATTCTGTGCATGGAGCCAACGGAAGTATGATGTTCTTCAATGAATACTTCCCGTCTGTGTTCACACCGGAGAAAGGCATTGTAGCCGGGGATTTCTGTTGATATGGTGAGGTTCGAGAATATGTTTAAGATCAATAAGGAGGAGGTATTAAATGTTTTCTCAGCATAAAGGTGGAGAAATCCCCAGAGCCCAATCAAATGAATCCCAGGCCGCTATGGGTGGTAATGGAGGAGATCGCTGGGTTCCTGGCGGATATATTTAACACTTTGCTGGCCACAGGTGACGTAATGAATGACTGGAGGATCGCTAATGTGGTTCCTTTGTTCAAGAAGGGCAGGAGGGATAGGCCAGGAAATTACATAGCAGATAGTCTGACAGCGGGGGAGGGATATTATTGGAAACAATTCTGAGGGACAGAATGAATCAATAATTGGAAAGGCAGGAAACAATTAGGGATAGTCAGCACTGATTTGGTAAAGGAAGATCCTGTCTGATAAATTCAGCTGAGTTTTCTTTGAAATCACGAATAAAAATATTGATGAGGGCTGTGCAGATGATATGGATTCCTTGGAGTTCACTATGGCCTTTGACAAGGTCCCACATGGAAGGCTGGTCCAACAGACCAATGGGATTCAAGGCAAGTTGGTAAATTGGATCCACAATTGGTGGAGTGTTGGTTTTGTGTTTGAAATTCTTTCATGAGTGGGTATACCACAGGGATCTGTGCAGGAGCCATTGCTGTTTGTATGTACATGAATACCTTGGATGTGAAAGCAGAAGGTATCATTATCAGGTTTGCAGATGACATGAAAGGTGAGTGTGTTGCCCACAGTGAAGGGGATGGTTTCAAGCTACAATCTGAAGGTTGAGGCTGCGACAGAATTTCAAAAGAGACATTTAAATAGACAAGGCAGGCAAGAGCACAGCAGGCAATGAGAGAAAACTGATCAATTAAACTACTTTATTTCAACATAACAGGCCTAACAGGAAAAGCAGATGAACTTGGTGCATGGATGGGTACATGGGACTGAGACACCATAGATATTACAGATATACAGCTGAGGGAGGGACAGGACTGACAGCTCTATGTTCCAGGGTACATATTCTACAGGATGGAAAGAACAGGAGGTGAGAGCAGAGGGGGAGTGGAGTTTTTGATCAGTGAAGCATCACTGCAGCACTTAGAGAGGATATTCCTGCGGATCGCCCAGTGATGCTGTAATGGTGGAAATGAGAAATTAAGAATTGGTCATCACTTTGATATGACTGCACTACAGGCCCTCAATAGTCAGTGGGAAAATTGAGCGGCAAATATGTCGGGAGATCTCAGATATCTGTAAGAATGATAGGGTTGTAACTGTCAGGGATTTTAACTTTCCAAACTTAGACTAGGGCTGCCAGAGTGTTCAGAGCTTGGATGGGAGGGATTTGTTAGGCATGTTCAACAAAACTGTCCCAGTCAGAATGTCAATGGTCGGACTGCAGGAAGGGGTATAACCTAACCTTCGCTTGGGAAACAAGGTAGGGAAAGGGACTGAGGTGTTCGTGGGGAAACACTTTGGAAAGTCACAACAATCATATTAGTTTGAAAATAGCAATGGAAAAGAACATGCCTGGTTCTCAAGTTAATGATCAAAACTGGCCTTGCCTGAATCCAGAAGGTACTAGTCAAGAGCATTTAACAATTGATTGTGGAGGCTATTTGCTAGTAAAGGGGCGTCAGACAGATGGGAAGCTTTCAAAATTGAGATAAAATGAGAGAGTTCAGGCCAGCATATTCCTGTTAGTGTGAAGGATAATGCTGATGCAAGTAAGAAACACTGAATTACTGGAGATATTGAGGTTCTGATCAAGAGAAATGGAGCACGTGTCACATATAGCCAGCTGGATTCAGGGAATCTATTGAAGAACATTGCGGTGGAGTAATACACTTAAGTGGGAAATCAGGAGGGCCCAAAGGGAACTACAGAAAGCTTTCGCAGATCAATCTGAGGAAAATATAAGTATATTAACAACAGAAGATTAAATACGGACGGTATATGGTTCCTTAATGATCAATGGTGCCAACCAAGTGTGGAACCAGAGGAGATGGCTGAGATCCTAAACGGAAATTTCACATTTCAACTTACTGTGAAGAAAGACTGGCAAAGTCAGGGAAATAAACAATGATGTCTTAAAAAGAGTCCACATTACAGAACAGGAGGTACTGGAGGTTTTAAAATGCATAAAAGGTCGAGAAAACCCTGGGAACTAATCAAGTACATCCCTGGATATTGTGGGAAGCTCAGGACGAAATTGTGGGGTCCCATAAAGAGATTCTTCTATCACTGACAGCCACAGGTGATGAGCTGGAAGCCTGGAGTGTGGCTGATGTTGTGCCACTTTACGAAATTCTGCAGAGGAAAGCCATGGACATAAACACCAATTAGCTTGATGTCAGTGGTGTGTAAGTTGTTGGAAGTGATTCTGCCGAACAGGAGTTACATGCATTTGCAAGGCGAGGATTAATTGGGGATAGTCAGCACAGCTTTGGAGTATTACATAGAATTCTGATCAGCCTGATTTTGGAAGCATTATCTGAAATTGTAATTGGAGCAAAGATTGACGAAGATGTTACTGATGCTGGAGAGTTTGACAGAATCCGAGAATCTGGATAACCTGGAAAGCAACATGGGGTAATGAGATAGCTTTGGCAGATAATGTTAAGGAGAATGCAAAGAGTTTTCTATAGCATACAAGGACAAAAAAAAAACAAATGGAGAGACAATAGGACCACTTAAAGATCAGTGAGGCCATCCATATGTGGAACCACAGGAGATGAGCGCGACCCTAAATGAATATTTCATGTCAGAACACACTGTGGACAAGGACTAAGAAACAAAGAGAAAGAAACAATGATGTCTTGAAAAAAGTTTCCATTACAGAAGAGGGGGTGCTGGCGGTCTTAGAACACAAATGTAGAGAAAGCCCTAGGTCCCGAACAAGTGTATCCCAGAACATTGTGGCAAATTAGCGGCAGGGACACGAGCTGAGATATTTCTATCATTGTCCTTCGTATTTGCATTGGGCGTATGTGGCTGAGGGGTAACCATATAAAGGTTTAGAAAACCATGAGGGATACAGGTAAGTTGATTAGCCAACATCTTTACCCCAGATGGTGGAGTCGATAACTAGATGGGATTGAAGTGCGTAAGGAGGAGGAGTTAGCAATTCTGCAAACTGTAAAGATAGGTCAGTCCCCTGGGCTGGATAGGATTTATCCTCGTATTCTCTGCGAAGCCAGGAAGGAGATTGCTAAGTCTTTGGCTTTGATCTTTATGTTGTCATTGTCTATAGGAATAATGCCAGAAGGCTGGAGGATAGCAAATGTTGTCCCCTTGTCCAAGAAGGGAAACAGAGAAAACTCTGGTAATTATACGTGCTGTGAGCCTTACTTTGATTCTGGGTGAAGTGCTGGAAAGGCTTATAAGAGATAGGATTTATCACCATCTGGAGATGAATAAGTTGATGAGGGATCGTCAACACGGTTTTTTGCAGGGTAGGTCGTGCATCGCAAACCACTGAGATCTTTGAGAAGGTGAGCAATGAGGTGGATCAGGGTAAAGCATTTGATGTAGTGTTTTTGGATTACAGCAAGGCTTGTTTGTTAAGTTTGTTAAGGCTCCCCATGGTACGTTATTGCAGAAAATACAGAGGCATGGGATTGTGGGTAATTTCACAGTTGGGATCAGAAATTGGCTCAATGAAAGAAGACAGAGAGTAGAGGGTGATGGAAACATACATCCTGGAATTCAGTTACTAGTGGGGTAACGCCACGATGTGGTTTGGATCCACTGTTGCTTGTCTTTTATATAAATGACCTGGATGAGGGCATTGAAGGATGGATGAGTGAACTTGCGGATTACACTAAGGTTGGTAAAGTTGTGGATAGTGATACAGAATGTTGTAGGTTACAGAGAGGCATAGATAAACTGCAGAGATAAACTGAGAGTTCGCAAATGGAGTTTAATACGGAAAAGTGTGAGGTAATTCACTTTGGAACGAGTAACAGGAACAGAGTATTGGGCTAATGGTAAGATTCTGGGTAGTGTCGGTGAACAGGGAGATCTCTGTGTCTATGTACATTGATCCCTGAAAATTGTCACTCAGGTTGATAAGGTTGGTCAGAAGGCATTCGGTGGGTTAGATTTTATTGGTAGATGGACTGAGTTTCGGAACAATGAGAACATGCTGCAGCTGTACAAAACTAGTGGGTGGCCACACCTGGGGTATTGGTTCCAGTTCAGGTCACTACATTACAGCAAGGATGTGTAAGCTTTGGAAAGGGTTCAGAGGAGAATTACTAGGATGCCACTTGGTCTGGAGGGAAGATCTTACAAGGAAAGGCTGAGGGACTTGAAGCTGTTTTCGTTCGAGAGAAAATGTTTGAGGCGAATTAATTGAGGCATATAAGATAAGCACAGGGTGAAATGGGTTGAGAGGCTTTTCCCTCGGATGGCAATGCCTTGCATGAGGGGAGATAGGTGTTGGACAGATATCAGAGGTAGCTTCTTAATTCAGAGAGTAGTAGGGGGCGTGGAACGCACTGTCTGCAACAGTAGTAGACTCACAAACTTTAAGGGTATTTAAATGGTCATTGCATAGGCATATGGACGATAATGGAATACTGTTGGTTCGATGGGCTTCAGATTGGTTCCAGAAGTTGGCACAATATTGAGGGCCGAAGGGCATGTAGTGCGTTGTCATGTTCTATGGTCTAGAGGGCATAACTATGAGGTGAGAGAGGAAAGGTTTTAAAGGAATTGGAGAACATTTTCACACAAAGAATGGTGCAGGTGTGGAATGAGCTTCCGGGGGAAATGGTAGAGAAAAGTAGAATAGCAACATGTAAAAGACATTTGGGCAGGTACATGGAGAGGAGAAGGTTTGAATGGATATGGGTCAAATGTAGAGAAACGCGTCTCATTCAGAGACTCTTGTTAGTTTGGAGTAGTTGGATCGAAAGAACTCTTTCCGTGCTGCATGCCTCTGTCTCCAGTTTTGGAGGAGGAGACTACCGAGGTAAAGCATGTTGTAAACACTGAAGCAAGTTACAGAGATAGGGATGGTAGGCTGGAATGCAGTATGTTTCAAACATGTGGAGAGACTATCGGGAAGGGAGGAGGTTACAGAGATAGGAAATGTTATAGGAATTAAAAATTATTAAAGTCACTGGACCACAAGACATGCCTTGGATACAGTCACTCAGGTTTCAGAGTAGAGAGTCTTAGTACAACAGAACTTACAGTAGGGGTGGTGATTGAGCCTGGGGTGTGTGTGTACTGTGCTCCCCCTCCAGCACTGTATCAATGTCATGTCTTGTTCACAGATGTTTGGAGCCCTCTCATTGTTCTTTGCTCTGTGCACTGTGAGCGATCTTACCTCACGACAGGATTTATTGAAGGCTCCAAATCTCTTTTCCCTTTCTCTGTGTCTGGCTGACTAACTGTGATGAATGTGGTGATGGACGATCCAACCCGCAGCTGGGAAGACTACTGAGTCAGGACCTTCCTGAATACATACAGGAGACAGAGGAATAGACACAATGCGGAATTAGACGGATGTAGTGAGGGTTACACAGGGAGAATGGCATTGAGACCCACATAGATCTGGAAAATGGACCGAGATTAAGTAAGAGCATCAGATTACTGGAAGTTGTCAGGATCACACAAATGTGTTGGGAGAATGGGTTTAGCTTCATGATGCCCTGGTATCAGTACTCAGGGATGAGCAACCAGGGAGCAGGCGAAGTGATGGCCGAGTGGTATTATTGCTACAGGATGTATCCAAAACCTCAGCTAATGTTCAGGGGAGGCAGGTTTGAATCCCACCATCTGAAACTGAGACATTTGAAATCCATAGTTTTAAAAATAATAATAATCCATAAATAAGTATGAGCCCATTGCTGATGGACCAAAAACCCAAACACTTGTCCTTTCGAGAAGGACATCTGCCCATGCTCACGTGGTCTGCATGACATCCCCTCAGGAAAGTGTTTGCTTCTCAATGACCCTCTGAAATGGCCGAGCAAGTTACTCAGTTCAAGGGCAGCTCAGGCTGGGCAAGAAAGTCTGGTCAGCCAGAGACACGCACATCCCATAACTGATTTAAAAAAAAACTATTAGTATGATCCCCCTGGAACTGTGCTGGGATCAGTGTCATGGCCAATCATGTCGGTAGGTTTATGGACAGGGCTTTAAACTGACAGAGAGGATGCGGGGACAGGGTACAGGTGAAAGGAGCTTTCCAAATCCAAAGAGAAAAGATGAAGCATCAGAACAGCGCAGAACAAGGAGAAAGCTACAGGATGGGACAAAGTTTAACTAAAACTGTACATCAGTGAATAGATTTGTGACAGAAAATTGGAGAAAAGAGTAAGTTATTTTTTAAATGGATAATGTCGCTGTAATAAGGTAGATGGATTTAAGACTCAGCGATAAAAGGGATTTAGACACCAGAGAGACATGCTTCCAGGGCGAACAAAAGTATGCAATGGATCACAACCTTGTGGAAATGCTGGCAAAATGGGTTACACTAACAATAATGGATAACAAAGGCATTACAAAGAAAGCATTTGACCTCAAATCGTGAAGTAGAGTCAGTCTGAAAGTAAATTCTTGCTACAACTTGCCAAGGACTCAAGCAGCAGAACAGTTTTAGCCACCGAACAACATTCCATTGTTCATCACTGCATTACACAGGAACTCATTGGAATTATTGATAAAGGCATAATTATAATTCAGTGAAACTTCAAAATTTGTATAATCTGGGACAATCACCCTGACAAGAGTGATATTGGAAGAGGAGTTCAGAGAATTTTTTACAGTATTTCTTTGAATAAAACATTGTACAACTGGGTCGGAATGTAACTATCTCAGACACACCGTTGCGCGATGAAACTTAGTGAATGCTTAATTTCACCTGCAGAGATCCTCCAGCAAATTGAGATAAAGTGCAGTTTTAAGGAATATAACGTCTTAAAGTGAATGACAGAAAGGACAAGTTGCAAAAATAAAAACAACCAATTACATGAGTTTGAGAGGATAACTGACCAAGGTAAACAGGCTAAACAGACTGAAATATGTGTCTGGACATGAATAATGGAAAACATTTGAAGGAACAGTGTAAAACACTCAAGAAAAGGACATTCCATTGAAACAGACAAAACCTCAGTAAGAAATCCCCACTGGCCCCTCACTCAGGACAAAATGGAACATATTAGATTATGAGGCTGACAAGGTCACCAAATATAATTAAAATCCTGAACTGACAGAGTGTTTTAGGAGTAAGTATCAAAGGAATTGCAAAGGGTCTGCTAGCAGGAGGAGGGCAGTGGGAAGGGGAATCATTGTCACGGTTTATTGGCACAACAGGAACAGGGAGAGGTGAAGATGCTGGAGGTGGTGAGAATGTTACAGAGAGTGGTCAGGGCCTGAACACAGCCAGTACGGATCGCTGCAGCTGGAGGTAGGGATGGACAAATGTATTTTTTAATCATTCATGGAATGTGGGTGTCACTGCCTGGACCAGCATACATTGCCCCACTGGTAATTATCCAGAGGGAAGTTCAGAGTCAGACATATTGCTGTGGGTCTGGAGTCAAATGTTAGCCAGACCAGGTTAGAATGTCAGATGTCCTTCCCTAAAGGAGGTTAGTGAACTAGACGAGTTCTTCCTACTGATCAACAATGTTTTTATGGTGGCCCCACCAATGTCTTGTACAGCCACAACATGACATCCCAAATCCTACTCTCAACGCTCTACCCAATGAACGTAACTATCCCAAACGTTTGCTTCACCAGCCTGTCTACCTGTGACACCACATTCAAAGATGTGCGTACCTAGGTCTCTGGATCTCTGACTGAAAACACTACCCGGGGTCCGAGCATTAACTGTACAAGTCCCATCCTGGTTTGTTTCACCAAAATAGAACACTTCATCTTTATCTAATTAAACTCCATCTGCTATTCTTCAGCCCACTATCCCAGCAGTACTGTTCATCCTATTGTATCATAGTTAACCTTCTTCACTGTCCACTTTACCACCAATGTCAGTGTCACCCCAAAAAAACCTTAATTACCTGGAAACCAACACTCCCATCCAAACCATTTATCCAAATGACAACCAACAGTGGACCCACTCCACCGCTGGTCACATACCTCCAGTCAGAAAAACAACATGTCTCCCATCACCCTCTGTCTCCTACCATCAAGCCAATTTTTTATCCCGTTGGCTAGCTCCTCCTGAATGTCTTAACCTTTTACACTGATTCTGAGCTTATTATCCAGTTTAATACATGGAAAGTAGAACACAGAACAGTACAGCACAAGACCCTTCGGCCATGATGCCATGCCAGTCTTTTATCCGAATGTAAGATCAAACTAACCTACATATCCTTCGTTTTACTGCCATTCATGTGCCTATCCAGAAGAATATTAAATGTTCCAAATGCATCTAATTTTACTGCCACCTCTGGCAGTGAATTCCACTCAGCCACCGCTCTAAATGTAACAAACCTACCTCTGAAAGCTCCCCTTAACCATCCGCTAATCACCTTAACATTAGACTCCCTTGTAATAGCTAATTATGCCAGGGTAAAACATGTCTCTCAATATTCACTCTCTCTTTGCCTCTCATCATCTTGTTCACCTCTACCAAGTCACGCCTCATCCTTCTTCACTCCAATGAGAAAAGCCTTAGCTTCCTCAACTTTTCTTCATAAGACATGCCCTCCAGTACAGGCAGCATCCTGGTAAATCTCCTCTTTACCCTCTCTATAGCTTCCATGCCCTTCCTGTAATGAAGAGACCAGAACTGAACACAATATTCCAAGTGGGGTCTAACCAGGGCTCTATAGAGCTGCAGCATAACCTCATGGCTTTAAAATTCAATCCCCAAACTTATGAAATCCCACACAATATATTCCTTCTTAACAAGGCTCTCAGCTTGGGTGGCGAAATTGAGGGATCTAGGGACTTGGAACCCAATATCCCTCTGTTCCTCCACACTGCCAAGGATCCTACCTTTAACCCTGCATTCTGCATTCAAATTCAACCTTCTAAAATGAATGACTTCAAACTTTTCCAGATTGAACTCCATCTGCCACTTCCCGCCCAGCTCTACTTCCTGTCATTGTCCCGTTGCAACCTATAACAGACCTCCACACTATCAACCACTCCACCACCCCTCGTTTCATTGGCAAACTTTCTAACCCACTCTTCCATTCACACATTCAAGTCATTCCTAAACTCACAAAGAGATGAGGTCCTGTAACCTCTCCCTGCAGAAAACCACTAGTCACTGAGCTCCAGGATGAATGCTTTCCATCTCTCATCACCCTCTGTCTTCAGTGGGCCAGTAGCCCTGTATCCAGACAGACATGTTCCCATGCCTCCGTACTTTCTGAATGAGCCATAAAAGTGTTTTGGCACATTCTCAATAGATTCAATAAGATTTGGGAGGCATAACCTGCCCCTTACAAAACCATACTATCTCTAATCAAACTATGGTTTTCTACGGAGTCATAAATCCGCTCTCTCAGAGTCCTCTCCAATAATCTGCACACCACGGACAGAAGACTGACAGGTCTGTAATTCCCAGAATTATCCCTATTCACTTTCCTGAACAAGGGAATAACATTTGCCAACCTCAAATCATCTGGTACGACTCCAGTAGACAGTGAAGATGCAAAGGTCATCGCTAAGTGTGCAGCAATCTCTTCCCTCGCTTCCTCTCGTAACTTTGGGTTCATCCCGTCTGGTTCAGTGACTTATCTATCCTTATCTTTTCCAAAATTCTCACCACATCCTCCTTCTTAACATCCACCTGTTAACATATTTCAGCCTGTTTCACGCTGTCCTCACAAATAACAAGGTCGCTCTCAGCAGTGAATACTGAGGCATAGTATTCATTAAGGGCCTCCCCTACCTCCTGTGACTCCAGGCACAAGTTCCCTCCACTATCCCCACCCTCACTCTTGCCATCCTCGTCTTCCTCCCATAATTGGAGAATGCCTTACGGTTTTCCTTAATCATTTCCAACAAAGCTTTTTCATGCCCCCTTCTAGTTGTCCTAAGTCCATTCCTCAGCTCCTTCCTGGTATCTCCAGGGATTGGCTACAGTGTGGAAATAGGCCATTTGGCCGAACATCTCCATATCAACCTTCCAAACAGTACAGCACCCAGAACCATCCCACCAACCTAACTTACTCCATTTGCCCTGACTAATGCGCCAAACCTACACATCCGTGAACTCTGTGGGTAATGTAGCATGGCTGAGTCAGCTCACATGTACATCCTTGGGCTGTTGGGGGGAGGGGGGAAATAGAGCACGTGGAGGAAACCCACACAGACACAGGGAGAATGTGCAAACTGTACACAGACTGTGGCCTGAGGCTGGAATTGAAATGGAGTCCGTGGTGCTATGAGGTCGCAGTGCTAAGCACTGAGCCATCGTGCTGCTTCATGCTACCCTCTGGAAACCTGTCTGATTCTTGTGTCCTCAACCTTAAGTAAGCTTCCTTCTTCCACCTGGCTAGATGTTCTACATCCCTTCGAACCATGTTAAATGCTTTGCTAAATTCCATGTGGACAATGCTCACTGCTCTGCCTTCACCTATCTCTTGGCCACCTCCTCGAAGAGTCAATCCGGTTTGTGAAACACAGTTTCCCACTCACAAAGCCATGCTGACTATCTCTAATCAGCCCTTGCCTTTCCAAATATACGTAGCTCCTTTCTCTCAGAATCTCCTCCAACAACTTCCCCATCACTGGTCTCACGGGGCTGGAATTTCCTGGCTTTTCCCTAGAACCCTTAAGTGATGGAACAGTATTAGCCTCCAGTCTTCCAGTGCCTCTCTGAGTCAGTTGATAATATACATATCTCTGTTAGGGACACTGCAATCTCTTCCCTAGCTTCCCACAATATTCTACGATCGACCTAATGATCTACCGAGGATTGATCTACCTTTATTTGTTTTAAGATTCCAGCAGTTTCTCTTCTCTGGTGAGGATTCTTTCCATGACATCACTATTTATTTCCCCAAGTTCCCGAGCTTCCATGTCTTTCTCCACAGTAAATGCTGAAAACACTATTTTGTCTAATATCTCACCCATCTCCTCTGGTTCCACACATAGGCGACCTTATTAATATTTAAGAGGCCCTATTCTCTACAAAGATACTGTTTAGTCCTTATTGAAACTTGCATAATAGGCTTCTGATAATTCAAATACACCATATCTCCCGTACCACTACACCCCTCCTACACCCTTACAATCCTGCCATTTATGTTCACACCAACAAATTAAATCCAATAGGCTCAAAAACAAATTCGCTTTTAAAAATGTATTTCCATGTGCCCAGTTATTGTATATTGACATATCATTTCTAACAATTTCAGTATACTTCTGATTTACTGTCAGGCTAGTAATATTTGGTTTCAGAATGACAGCAGAAAAGGTTGTGGGAGTTCTTGTTTATCAATATGAAAAAGTTAGCTCACAGGTTCAGCAGGTAATAGAGAAGGCAAATCAAATGCTAACATTTATTATAGAGGGAATGGAGTCTAAAAACATGGAGGTCTAGCTAAAACTGTGCAAGGTACAAGTCAGACCACACCTCGAATATTATGAACAGTGTGAGTGCCCGAAGGAAAGATATTGTCACATTGCAGGCAGTCCAGAGAAGGTTCACTCGGCTGATCCTGGGAATGGAGGGATTTTCTAATGAGAAGAGGTGGAGTAGGTTGAGGTTGAACCCATTGAAGTTTAGATAATGAGAGAGAAATGGAATGAAATATGCAAGATTGAGGGGCTCTGATCGGGCAGATGCTGGCAAGTTAGAAAATAGAACAGTACAGCATAGCGACAGGCCCTTCGGTCCATCGTGTCTGTGCTGTCCAAGACGTTATTCTCAACTCATACCATCTGCCTGCACATGGTCCATATCCCTCTATTCTCTACCTGTCACGTTTCTGTCCAAATGCCACTTCAAAACTTTACTCACATATCTGCTTCGACAACATCCCTCGGTAACCTCCACTCTCTATGTAAAAAAAACTTGCCTCACACATCTCTTTAAACTTTCTCTTTCTCACCTTAAACCTATGCACACTAGTACTTGAAGCTTTTATATTGGAAAAGAGATTCCGACTATCCACGTTATCTGTCCCTGTCCTAAAGTTATATTTCTGTACCTGGCCGCCTGTCAGCCTCTGATACTCTCGCAAAACAATCCTACTTCGTTTAGTTTCCTCTTACAGCTAACTCACCCTTAAAAACCCTAACACAGGCAACGTGCTGATAAACCCATTTTGCACCCTCTCCAAAACTCCACATCCTTCCTATTGTGTGGAGATGAAAACTGCACACAGTACTCCAAATATGGCCAAACAGAAGTTTTCTAGAATCACAGCATCAGATGCAAACCACTATCCCCAACGTTGTGACCGATGAAGGCCATGACGCCCACGAACGGTGGCACAGTTGTTAGCACTGTTGCCTCATAGCGCCAGACCCGAGTTCAATTCCCGCCTCAAGCGACGGACTGTGTGGAGTTTACACATTATCCATGTGTCTGCAAGGGTTTCCTCTGGGTGCTTTCTATTGCCATTTTCAGGAAGTTACTGACTTGCACCAAGATCATTCTGCATATCAATGTCCCTCCGTATCCTAACTTTCGTCTGAACTTTGACATCATCACAGTTACTGTACTGCCCTTGTTGCCAGTACATTCAGTGCCCTGAATGTAACCATATTGACATTCTCATCACTGTCTGGTGCCTATAAAATAATTCCTGCTAATGGTTGCTGCTGCTTGCTTATTCTCAGCTCCACCCAAATAGACTCCAAATTTTGATCTTCAGATCCACATGATTGTCTCATTAATGCATTAACCTCATCCTTTCTTCACAACATGTTGGCTTTTTGCCCCGTCTGCCTCTTGGGACGAGATTGGGTTGGGATATCTGGTCATCATGGATGGGTTGGAACCGAAGGGTTTGTTTCCATGCTGTACATCTCTATGACTGTATGACTCTAACGCAACAACCCTTCAATATTCCCTTCCCAGCGATGGTCATTCTGAGCTACATCTCCGGAATGACAGTTCCATCATATCTGTTCACTATCATTCCATCTGCCTTATGGCGAATGCAGGGAGTCATTCCTCAGTAGTGGTGGTTTGAACAGATGGGTAGAGGTTACAGAGATAGGGAGGCTTACAGGGACTCAAGGATGTTAGAGTTAAACAGATTTACATCTGGACAAGAATGTCAGTGGGCCAAAGATGTTTGGGAATTGGAGGAATTTACAATGATAAAGGGAGCTGGGTTCCATTCTGGAGATGGGGTAGAGATGGATGTAGGGAGAGGCAGGCAGATTGAGAGGCATGGACAGGGGGTGTTGCAGGGAGAAGAGTATTGCGTATACTAACAGAGATATGAAAGGTTGTCGTGACTGAAGACGTTTTCAGATATAAGAAGGCTTCAAGATTCTGGAGGCTACAGAGATAGGAAGGCAATGGAAAATGCCAGCGTACTGGGTTGGAGACAGGTACACAGATAGGGAGGGTTGCACAAACTGAAAAAGGGTCCTGTGGTCGGGAGGAGTTTGGAGTTGGGAACAAGGGTGAAATTTTAAAGATTAACATCGATGAATTGGAGAACGATAAAGAGATTACATTTTTTTCCACAGCTAAGGAAGGGTTGTAGGAGCAGGAGAAGGTTACATAGGTAGGGACCGAAGGAGAGGTTAAAGACAAATACATTGACATGGAGGGTGGTATTGGCGGGAGGAGCTTACAGGGATAGACAGGGCTGTCAGGGTTTACAGGGATGAAGGAATTTAGTATCTACTGCAGAAGTTTAGGAGTTAGGGTGTTAGGGATTGGAGAACCTGACAGAGACAGAGACAGAGAGCATGGTGTGGACGAGAGGAGATTCCAAACAGAGGAAGGATTATTGGACTGGAGGATATTACAGAGATCACGAATACAGCATGGGCCAGGATTGATGCATGCGATCCCCTATACTGTCTCAGGGAGGACCAGCACAGCAGAGGTGAGAGCAGGACCCTCACAAGATGATGTGAATTAAACCTAGAATGTTGCTGTTCCTTGCCCAGCTCTGTATCTGTGTCCTGTCTTCCAGGTCTGAATAGAGAAGGCCACGAACCCCTTCCTGTGCTGTTTACTGTGAGTAATCTTACCGGCTGCAGGATTTACTGAAGGCTCCAGATCTCCCTCTCCATCTCTCTCTGGCTGACCAAGCGTCTTCAATGAGGTGATGGATGAGACAGGAGTTAGGAATATCCTGATTAACTGCATGAGACAAAGAAATAGACAGAATGGGAAATTAGACTGATACAGTGAGGATAACTCATGCAGAGTGGCACAGAGTTCAGCAGAGATCTGGAAAATCCCAGTCTCCATCCCTGGCCTGTGCTGCTGCGTCTCTCTGGTTTGGAGAATTCTGTTGATTCAGGATCACAGACCAGCTGTAAGAGGGAGAAACACTGACAGAGGCAGCAAATTGACCTACACATCGAGGGATACCACATGGAGAGATACTGGGTGATACCACCAGAGTGCATGAAGGTATCAGGATCATACAATCGTGTCAGAAGAGGTGGTTCTGATGCAGTCAGAACTGCTCCCAGTCCTCAGGGAAGAGTCAGTCATTATATTGGGATGGGCTCCACTGGAACTGTGGTGGGGCCAGTGCCCTGGTCAATCAAATTGCTTTAAAATGACACAGATGAGGAAGGACATGGCTTAGGTTAAAGGAAATTCCCAAATCCAAAGAGAAAGCTTGAAATATTGGAAAACCATGGAGATGTGGCTAAAGACAAACAGGAAGAAACAAGAAGGGACTAAGTTTAACTGAAATTAGGTTTATGACAGGAAATTGTGGATAAAAGTACTGTTTCTTAATTTGTGCTTTCACGCGCCATCATGGAGACATGGTCATAGGGTGAACGCAAAAATGGGTCATCAATATTCACAACTACACAACATTGTGGAAAACCAGATAGAATGGCAAGCAGGATGGGGGACTCCCACAGTTAGGGATAACAATTGGGATTACCAGGAAAATATGTGGCCTCAGGTTATCAAGCAAGAGGAAACCAAATTCTGAGTAATAAGGGTCAGAACTAAAAACTGGAATGACAGTGATAAGGCCCTTTTACAGCATTACATTGTTAGACACTGCATTAATAGGGAATAATTGGAATTTGTAATAAAGGCACTGGGATAATTGTGAGGGAATTCAATCTTCCTATCTCACTATCTCATTGGTGATGGGTCACAGCTGAGGCTGACTCTCTCCCACTCTCAGGGGGAGTCTGTAGGTGGCTGTACAGACCGATGTGACCTTCCACAGACTCTGTTAGCTTGGGGCAGAAGGTGGCCGTGGGAAGAGGGTGGGTAGGGCGCTGGTGTGACAGCGAACTCCTTGTGCTGTTTACTCCTGGGTTCCAATTTTCCCCACAGCAAGTCTCAAGGTGCTCGACACCTTCGCAATGCTTCTCCCCTACTTTGGAAGATCTTGGCCAAGTAATTACCAGGAGTTACCAGATTTGATTAAGAGATGAAAAAAAAAGATCAATTCCGAAGTACCCAATGTTTAGGAATGTGGACGCATTTGTTAAAGAGATCACTAAGGAGTCTCCGAGCAGGAGTGCAGTCGGAAGAGGATGCATTGTCAGCGTTTAATCAGGTGATAGTAACAGGGAGAATTAAAGGTGCTGGAGGTGGTGAGAGTGTTGCACAGAGTGTCCAGGGCCTGAACAGTGTTACCAACCAGTACGAATTGCTCCAGCTGTTTGCTGAGATAGGGAGAGTCACGTATTTTCATTGATACATTCATGACCTGAGGATGTTACCGGTTGAACCAGCATACATTGCCCCACTGCTAATTGCCCAGAGGCAGCTCTGAGTCAGCCATGTTGCTGTGGGTCTGGAGTCACATGTGAGCCAGACCAGGTATGAATGTTAGATGTCCTTCCCTAAAGGATATATGTGAACTCGTTGAGTTTTTCCAGATAATCAATAATGCTTATATGGTGGCATCACTAATGTCCTGTACGAATACAACATGACATCCCAACTCCTGCTCTCAATGCTGTGACCTAATGAAGGCAACCTCCTCAAACGCCTGCATCAAAGGCTTGTCTACCTGTAACGCTACTTTCAAAGAACTGTCTACCTGCATCCCTGGGTCACTGATCGACAACACTACTCAGGGCCAGAACATTAACTGTACAAGTCCAGCCCTGGTCTGCGTTACCAGAATGCGACATCATGCATTTCTCCACCTGCTATTCCTAACATCATTAGCACAGCAGTACTGTTGATCCCATTGTACTCTTAGATAACACTCTTCACTGTCCGCTATTCCATCAATTTCAGTGTCACTCACAAACTTGCTAACCATGATTCCTCTATTCTCATCCAAACCATTTATATAAATGATGCACAACAGTGACCCAGCACCGAACCCTATAGCGCACCGTTGGTCACAGGCCTGTAGTTTGAGCAGCAACCCTCCATGAACATGTTCTGTCTCCTACAGTCAATCCTGTTTTGTATCCAGTTGGGAGCGCTCCCTGGTTATGTCTGATCTAAACTTACTAACCAGTCTGCCATACAGAAACTTGTCAAATGCCTTGCTAAAGTTCATGTGGACATCGTGTACTGCTCTGCTTTGATCTGTCACTTGTCTACCTCCTTTCTCCTTTCTCTCAGAATTTCCTCCATCGACTTACCCACCTCCGCCATCAGTCTCACTGGTCTGTAGTGGCTGTCGATGATACAAATATCTCTGCGAGGGGCACTGTAATTTCCTCCCTAGCTTCTCACAAGGTGCTGGGATACATCTGATCATATCCCATGGTTTTATGAACTTTTTCTTTTGCATTTTAAGACATCCAGCACCTCCTATTCTCCAATGTGAACTCTGTTCAAGACATCACTATGTATTTTCTCAAATTCCCGAGCTTCCATGTCTTTCTCCATAATAAATCATAATGCAAAATAGTTGTTTCAGATCTTCCCCATCAACAGTGATTCCACACCGATGGCCTCATTGACCGTTCAGGGGCCCTATTCTCTCCGTCGTTATAATTTAGCCCTTGTTGAAACTTGTCAAAAGGGTAGATAGTATGGACTGAAGAATGTTCCAGGGATAGGGAGGAAGTTATGTACTGGGGAAAGTTAGAGGGAGAACTGGTTAAGCACTGGAAGATATTTCAGTGAGTGTGAGTGTTTGCATGTACGAAAATATGATAGGGATAGGGAGGTATGTTGAGACTGGAGGAGGTTACAGTCATAGAAAGGGTTGAGAGAGATTTGAGTCGCTTATGAGCAAAGGATAGGCTGCAGCGTGTGTGGAGCTGTTTACAGATAGAAAGGAGAATATAATGGCCTCAAAACAGTCACACCAATACATAGGTATATAGGAAATGAAGGATTTAAAGAGATTACACAGACCAGGAGTGTTGTACACAAAGAACAAAGAAAATTTACAGCCCAGTAACAGGCCCTTTCCCCTCCAAGCCTGAGCTGGTCCAAATCTACTGTCTAACATGTCGCCCAATTCCTAAGCATATGTATCCCTGTGCTCCCCACCTACTCATGCATCTGTCCAGACGCATTTTAAATGAATCTACCGTGCCTGCCTCTACCACCTCTGCTAGCAACGCATTCCAGACAACAACCACCCTCTGTGTGAAGTACTTGCGTGTACCCCCCTTAAACTTTCCACCTCTCACCTTGAAATCGTGACCTCTTTTTATTCAATCCTTCACCCTGGGAAAAAGCTTGTCTCTATCCACCGTGTCTACACCCTTCATGATTTTGTGATACACAGTGGAGGAGAACACACTGATAGGGATGGCTTTACAGACTAATTAATGTTACGAAATAATGGGGGTTGCAACGGTCAGAGCAGGTTTCAGAAAGTTGGAGGATATAGACCTGAAGGAGGTTACACACATAGCGATGGCTTTAGGGCCTGGTGGGGGCTACACAGTAAAGGGGTTGGAGTGACTAGAGACATTTACACAGATAGAGAGAGTACTTGTGGTTGGCAGAACTCACAAAAACAGGGAGTATTGTAGGGTGTGCAGGACATTAGAGGAATGAGAAGTGATGTATCAACTTAATGATGTACACAGGCAGGAAAGTTTGTAAGGTTTGGAGCAGCTCATCATGATAGAGAGGCGCATGGAGAAATGGGATGTTATACAATTGCGGAAGTTTGAATTTACTGCAAGCAGTCAGAGACCATGGCAGTGTTGTAAGGTCTGGTGTAGGTTGCACCAATTGGGAGCATTACAGGGACTTGATGATGTTGTACATGGAAGTACGGTTGTCAGGACTGAAGCTGGCAACAGAGATAGAGAGAACAGCAGAGGATTACTGAGATATAGAGGGTAGTGGTCTCTGGTGGAGGTTCCACGTTGATGGCTGTTTTATGGAACTGCAGGACCTTGCAGGGATTGACAGATTTGAAGGGGCTGGAGTGGTGTTCAGAGGCATGGAGAAATGTAGTGACTGGAGGATACAGAGATGGTGAGGGCTGTAGGAGATGCAATAATTTGGTTGGACTGTAGAAGCTGGAGGGGTTCATACATACAATGAGGATTGTAGGAGTGTGAGGAGTTTACAGAGATAGGGAGGTTGGAGCATTCCCAGGACTTATTGGTTTGGAGCACTGTCCAGACTGAGGGAGGTTTCAGAATGAGGGAGGGATGGAGAAAAAGGAAACAGTCGCTGAGAATAGAGGAATATAAACATGTCACTTCGGTGCTGTGTCACTGACGGTATCAGGAGGACAGTTGTCCTCATTAAAATGTACATATCCTCAGGATAATGGACAGGGTGGATGCTGAAAGGATGCCCACTTCTCCTTATGGGAGAGAGACAAACAAGCAGAAATGTTTGACCAAAATGGAGAGTGGGGGCGTTATCATATTTCTCAGTGGCCTAAATCTATTTCCACACAGCTCAAACCAAGGCAATGCAATAACAAAGAGTAAGGTCGTTTGGGACTGCTAGGAGATACGAGACGAAGGCCAGGTTGGAAGGGCTGGACAGCGTGAGAGAGAAGAGAGTGTTCAACAGCTGGAAGGGTTTACAGGGAGTGGACACTGTCAGGACTGGAGAACATGACACGCTCACTCATGAGAGGGAGATAACGATATGGAACAAGGTCAAACGCAGCAGGAGGATCCCAAGCTCCGTACCTGTTATTTACTCAGGGAACAGCTCTCACCCAGTCTGGTACCACGCCCCACATACATACAGCATGAGGTTTCCCAGCTCCTGGGGCTCAGGGCCCAGTGCACTCACCCCTTAACAGGTCGGTGATGTTTTTACACAGTTATACATTCTCCTAGCCGATATAAACTGGTAAATACACGCTCTCCCATGCAAAGACCATCTGCACTCAGATTCCCTGGTTACACAATCCTCTGAGTGACAGTCTGCAGAAAACAACAGAAAATAACAAAACTCCATTGCATGGGTCAGGGTTAAAGGTAAAAAATTCATTTTCTCAAAATGGTAACTCCCCAATCCTGCATCCCACGCAACTACCACTTAAAAATATTAAAATAAAAAACATTCCAAATGAAGGCTTCGATGAGGTGAGCTCTGGTCAGTAACATAGATCTGGAGGTTACCAGATGCAGGGATAGTGCTGTGTAACAGAGCCACACCAGGTCAGTGTCAGGCACACAGACAGAATGGGTAAACAGATTCACATCTGAACTCACATCTCCCAGCCTGGGAATCTGAAACTGTGCCCAGCCATTCTGGTAAAGATGTCCAGAATTAGGACGTTAGGATCAGTCCAATGGTCCAGTCAAAAAATATCTGTGGTTCAAATTGTAACATTCTTCAGGTTCCACGACCCATTCGCAGTCCCATCCTGCAGGTTCTATGAATCCTGCTACCTCTAACCTCCTGCAGGATCCACGTCCCTTCCTAGATTAGTACCACCCTTCAGGATCGGCATCCCTTCCTAACTCTATAACATGGACAGGCTTCTACAAATCTTCCATCCTCTGTGGTGTTCCCCAGAAAGGCACTGGAAAAAGTGGATGTTATGGAGAAAGAGAGAGATATCAGGACTAGAGGGTTTTGCAGATATTAGGAACATTGCAGTAACTAAAAGAGGCTTCAGTAATTTTGAGGGTTGATGCTCATAAAGGAGGTCAGAGAGCTAAGGAGGTTTGGAGGGACTTGAAGAAGTTTCACAGTTTGAGTGTTGTAGGGACTGGAGGAATATAAAAAAACAGGATGGTTTTAGAACTGGAGGATTCTGCAGAAATAAAAGATCAGCACAACATCGAGGTCTGAAGGGCCTGCACTGTGCTGTACTGTTCCATGTTCTAAATAGGGAAGGTTACAACGGCAGGAAGAGATTTAAGAAAGCTGGAGAGGATGGGGTCTGAAGGAAGAGACACAAATAGAAAGGGTCGCTAGGATTGTCGGAGCTTACAGAGATAGCAATGGTCTGATCTGGAGAAGATGACCCAGACTGGGAGGCTTGTGGGGACTGGAGGTGGTTTCACAGGAAAGTAAGGCCATAAAGCTACAGGAGGTTACAGAAATGTGGAGAACTGGAGGGCCTACAGGGGTTTCATGGAGATGGGCAAGTTGGGAGGATGGATCACTTTACAGGGATAAGGATTTTGTTAGGTTGGGGAGATTTACACAGACAGGGAGTGCTTAGGGAACGGAGCAGTTAACAGAGGTAAAGACGGTTGTACAGTCTGGAAGAACATACAGACATATGGAGGGTAGTCGTGACAGTAGATGTTTATAGATACAGGAAGGCTTTGCGAGTTATTTAGACTTGGAGGATATGGAATCGGACAGAGTTTTCAGGAGTTAACAAAAGCAATTTTGATTGGAGACAGTTTCACAGATAAGGGAGCATTAGTAATCTCTTACAATTTGGTCAAAGTCGGAAGGGTTGTAGGGGAGAGTGACATTTACACAGATATGGGTGTAAGAGCTGGAGAAGGTTATACAGATGGGTGGATAGATAGACAGTCTGGAGGAGCTTGTATTGACAGGGTGTGTGCTGGCGACGGTTGGATGTCACATAGATAGGGAATCTTATAGGAGCTGGATTGGGAGAGTCACAGGCATTGGAGCGGGTTATACAGATCGGAATGCTGCAGGGACCTGAGAGGATTGTAGGGTCTTCACCGATTGATTGTGTCAATCAGTCTGGTGAGCAAGGTGAGGTAGATATGGAAAGCTTAAATCCAATGTATACCATCTTCATTTTCCAGACCAGAACTTCAATATCCCGCATAAGCCACGAATACCTAAACCTGCCAGCTTTTCCCTTCACTCTAACAGGGAAAAATGTGTCCTTGATTCTTAATATCACACTTTTAAAAGGCTCCCATTTGCTAGTCATTCCTTTTCCTTCCAACAGACTCACCCAGTTGACGGGAGCGTGATGTGGAAGAGCCAGTGGTGACTGGGATGGGCAAAGTTAAAAATCGCACAACACCAGCTTCCAGTCCAGCAGGTTTATTTGGAGGCACTAGGTTTCAGAGAACTGCTTCATCACGTTGTTGTGGAGCACAATCATAAGGCACAGAATTTATAGCAACAGGATTGCAGTGTCATGGAATGTAATACCAAACAAATTTAGTTTTAGTTTTCATCTTTTAGGATGATCACCTGCATTTGAAAGCTGGTGCTGTGAGATAAACCTATTGGACTATAACCTGGCTTTGTGTTATTTTTAATTCACCCAATCGACATCTGCTAGATCCTGCCTAATGGCCCCAAACCTGGCCCTGCTCCAGTTTCACACCTTAATCTGTGGACCTCTCTGATCTTTTTCCATAACTATGTTAAAACTAAGACAGTTGTGGTCACTGGACCCAAAGTGCTCTCTGACTGACACTTCAGTCACTTGCCCGACCACATTTTCTGAGGGGAGGTCCAGTGTTGCACCCACATGAGTCGAGTTAGGCCTTGTTAGAGCTACATCTTGATTTAGGAAACTTTCTTGGACACATTTGACAAACTGCATTCCGTCCGCGCCTTTTACTCTCTGGTGGTCCAGTCAATACTGGGAAAATTAAATTCTCCAACCAATACTACTCTATTATTCCAACAGGTATCACCAATCTATCTACACATCTGCTCCTCTAGTACCTGCTGGCTATTTGGGGGTCTATAATACCATCCCAACAGAGTGACCACCACTGTTTTGTTTCTAAATTCTAAACATGTGGCCTCATTTGATGACTCTTTAAGAACATCCTCTCTAATCACTGTTGTTATCAAAAGGACAACTCCCCTCCTCACTTACTTGTCCTTCTGTCGCGCCTGTAGCTTCTGTATCCTGGAACACAGAGCTGCCAGTCCTGCCCTTCTCTCAGCCATGTTTCAGTTATGGCTATAATATCCCAGTCCCCAGAGCCAATCCATGTTCTGAGCTCATTTGCCTTACCAGTCAGGCCTCATGCATTGAAATAAATGAACTTTAAACCAGAAGTCTTCTCCCTCCTCCCCACCCCCCTCGTCTGTGCCCCTGGACATCCTGAATAGGAAACTTGCTCTCAATGGCTAATGTATTTTCCCCTGACTTTTCGATGGTCCCTCTCTTAGTCAGAGTCCCAACCTCCTGCTACACTAGTTTAAACCTTCCAGGGTAACAGGAGCAAATCTTCCCGCAGTAATACTGGTGCTCCTCTGGTTTAAGTCTAACCAACCCCCCCCCCCCCCAACCCCCCATAACAGGTCACCTCCACCCCAGAAGAGATCCCAATGATCCAAGAACTGAAAACCCTGCCCCCTCCAACAGCTCCTCAGACATCCATCCACCCGGCCTATCTTCCTATGTCTATCCTCACTTGGGAATGTGGCACTAGAAGTAATCTAGAGATCACTGGCCTTGAGATCCTGCTTTTTAACTTCTTACTTAACGCCTGATACTCATTTCACAGGACCCCATCCCATTGTTTTTATGAAGAGGGAGTAGTAAAGGCAGCAAGTCCAGCGAATACAGATCAGGCGATATCGTGAGTTGGATGAAGAAAACACAGTGCAATAAAACCAGGTGAAGCCATTCACAAGGATAGGGAGTGCAACGGGGTCCTTAGAAATGGCTGTGAATTACCCTTGCCAGATACTATGAAGGAAAAGCCACAAGGTTTTTTTTCAGTATAGTTAGAATAAAAGGGTAACTGAGGAAAGGGTGAGGCCTGTTAGAAACCAAAGCGACAATCTGTGCATGGAGCTGGAGGAAGTAGGTGAGGTCTTCAATGAATACTTCCCATCTGTATTCACACAGGAGAAAGGCATTGTAGCCAGGGATTTCAGCCAGGATGGTGAGGTTCTATAACATGTTAAGATCAATAAGGAGGAGGTACTAAATATTTTCACAGGCATAAAAAGGTGGAGAAATCCCCAGTGCCCAATGCATGTATCCCAGGCTGCTTTGGGAGGTAAGGGAGGAGATTGCTGGGGCCCTGGTGGATATATTTAATGCTTTGCTGGCCACAGGTGAAGTGCCGAATAACTGGAGGATCGGTAATGTGGTTCATTTATTCAAGAAGGGCAGCAGTGATAGGTCAGGTAATTACAGAGCAGATAGTCTGACAGCAGGAGGGAGGGAAATTATTGTAAACAACCCTGAGGATGAATCAACACTTGCAAATGCAAGAATCAACTCGGATTAGTCATCATGGATTTGGTAGAGGAAGATACTGTTGGAGAAATTTAGTTTAGTTTTTTGAAATGGTGTCTAAAAATACTGAAGAAGGCAGTGCAGATGATGTGGGTTACATGGAGTTCATTAAGGCCTTTGACAAGTTCCCACATGGAAGGCTGATCCAAAAGGAAAGAGCCCATAGGATCCAAGACAAGTTGGTAATTTGGATACAAAATTGATGGATAACATTTTTCGTGTTGCAAATTGTTTCACTAGTGGGTGTATCACAGGGATCTGTGCAGGAACGATCGCTGGTTATTCTGTGGAATAATTACTCTGATGTGAAAGCAGAAGATATCATTAGTCGGTTTGCAGATGACATGAAAAGTGAGGGTGTTGTTCACAGTGAGGCAGATGGTCTCAGGCTACAGTCTAATGACGATCAGATGATAATCTGAGCAGAGTTTAGTTCTGATCAATGTGAGGTCATACCCTGTGGGAGGTACGATAAGCGAAGGACAGACTTAATGAGTGTTCGGACCTTGAGCAGTGCTGAGGAACACAGGGACCTGGGTGGACAATCCAGATATCCCTGAAGGTGTCAGCACAGGTGGAGCGGGTGGGGAAGGCACCTGAACTGGGAGCAGGAGGGGGACCCACATCCTGATGTGGCGAATTGCTGGAGCTGCTTGCGAAGATATAATCTAATCTGGCAGGGTGTTGTATCTTAAACAGTCGAAGGGTCAGAAAGAAAATTGAGGCTGGTACACAAGTTAAAGACAGCCATTTCAAGAGATAAGGCAGGCAAGATCATAGCAGGGAATGGGGAAAACTGATGATTAAACTGCATTTATTTCAATGCAAGGGGCCTGACAGCTAAGGAAGATAAACTCAGGGCATGGACTGGAGCATGAAACTGGGATATTAGTTATTACAGAAACACAGCTGAGGGAGGGGCAGGACTGTCAGCTCATTGTTTCAAGGTAGAGAGACCACAGGAAGCATTGAATATGAGGCATGAGAGGACGCGTGGTGATGTGTTTTGATTGCATGACTCATTCCAGCAGTACTTAGAGAGGATATTTCTGTGGGATCACCCAGTGAAGCTATGTTAGTGGAAGTGAGAAATAAGAATGGGTCATCACTTCGATTTGATTGTCCGACTAATCTCGAATAACAAGTGCCAGACTGAAGAACAAATATGTCGGGAGATCCCAAATGTCAATCATAATAATGGGGCTGTTACGGTAGATATGTTTTAACTTTCCATCTTAGACCAGGACTGCCAGCGTTTGCAAGGGAGAAATTTGGTAATTGATTTCCAGTAAACTCCCAATCAATATACAAATGGCCTGAAAACAGAATTGGGCAAAATCTGACCTCCCTTTGTGAAACAAGGAATGGAAAGGGACTGAGGTGTTAGTGGGAAAGCATTTTGCCAAAGTGACCATATTTCTATTAGTTTGAAAACAGCGATGGAAAAGGACGGGCCTGGTCCACAAGTTCAAGTTATAAAATTAGGCCAGACTAATCTTGATAATATTAGCCAGGATCTTTCAAAATGTGATTGGGGAGTCTATGTGCAGGGAAAGGGAAGTCTGGCAAGTGAGAATATTTTAAAAGTGAATTAAATTGAGCGATCAGCGCCAGCATATTCCTGTTTGTGTGCAGGTCAATGCTGACAGCATTTGTAATTACTGGCCGTCCATTGAGGGTCTTGTCAAGGAAAAGGGGGCACACGTCAGGTATAACCAGCTGGATCAAGGGAATCCCTGAGGATCACAGGGGCTGTAGGATCGAAATCAGGAATGCAAAATGGGGACATGAAATCGCATCGGCAAAGAAGGGTGAGGACAATCCAATACTGATTTTAGATTATATAGATACAATAACAGTAAACGACTAACTCTGGACAAATTTTGGGCTCTTAAAAATCAATGAAGCCGTCGATGTGCATAACTGCTGGATATGGCTAAGATCCTAAACAAATTGTTCATTACAAGACTTGTTGTGCACCAAGACTGGGGAATCCAGGGAGCGAAAGATTACTACATTACAACACAATTGGAGTACTCTGTGCAATTCTAGTCTCCCTGCTGTCAGAAGGATGTTGTGAAACTTGAAAGCGCTTAGGAAAGATTAATAAGATGTTTCCAGGGTTGTTCCTGAATAGGCTGGGGCTATTTTCACTGGAACATCGGAGACTGAGGGGTGAACCTACAGACATTTATATAAACACGTTTATATAGAGTTACCCCTTTACCTCACACTATGGGTAATTTACCATGGCCAATTCACCTAACCTACACATGTTGGACTGTGGGAGTAAACCGGAACACCCGGAGGAAACCCACACAGACACAGAGAGAATGTGCAAACTCCACAGACCGTTGGCTGAGGCAGGAATTGAAGCCGGGTTTCTGGTGATCAGGGTCAGCAGTGCTAACCACTGTGCCACCGCGCCATCTCCAGCAGGGGAGTGGAGACAATCCTGGGACTTATAGACCTGTGAGCCTTACTTTGATTCTGGGTAAAGTGTTGGAAAGGCTTGTAGGGGATTGGATTTATAATCATCTAGAGATGAGTAAGTTGATTAGGGATAGTCAACCCGGTTTTGTGAAGCGTAGGTCGTGCTCTCACAAACCTTATTGAGTTCTTTAAGAAGATGAACAAAGAGATGGATGAGGGTAAAGCAGTTGATGTGGTGTATATGTATTTCAATAAGGCATTTGTTAAGGTTCCCCATGGTAGGCTATTGCCGATAATACGGAGGCATGGGACTGTGGGTGATTTAGCAATTTGGATCAGAAATTGGCTCACTGAAAGAAGGCGGAGGGTAGTGGTTGATGGGAAATATCGATCCTGGAGTTCTGTTACTGGTGGGTAATGCCAGGATGTGTTTTGGGTCCACTGTTGCTGTCATTTATATAAATGACCTGAATGAGGGCATTGAAGGATGGGTTAGTAAATTTGCAGAAGACACTAAAGTCGATAGAGTTGTGGATAGTGACGAAGGATGGTGTAGGTTACAGAAAGGTTTAGGTAAGCTGCACAGCTGGACTGAAAGTTCGCAAATGGAGTTGAATGTGGAAAGGTGTGAGGCGATTCACTCTGGAGGGAATAACAGGAACACAGGATACTGGGTAAATGGTAAGATTGTTGGTAGTGTAGATGAACAGAGAGATCTCTATGTACATGTTCATAGATCCTTGGAAGTTTCCAGCCAGGTTTATGGGTTTTTTTAAGAAACCTTTCTGTGTGTGAGTTTGTCTTGGTAGAGGGATTGAGTTTTGGAACCATTAGATCATGCTGCAGCTGTACAAAAGTCAGGGTGTGGCCACATTTGTTCAGGTCACTGCATTACAGGATTAAAAATCACACAACACCAGGTTATAGTCCAACAGGTTTAATTGGAAGCACACGAGCTTCCGGAGCGACGCTCCTCCACAGGTGATAGCAGAGGGCTCAATCTCAACACAGAATCCACAGCAAAAATTTACAGTCTGATGCAACCGAAACCACATCTTGAAAATTTGACTGTCTGTCAAGCCTTCCATCTGCTAGAACACAGCGACAGTTTCACCCCTTCCATGTGTAAATCACAAAACCCCTTCCAAAAGTTGCATTCCCGGGCCAGCCGTCAACAATGGTGATAGCTAGACAACACGCTGAAGATGTTGCCCCCCCAACCCCCCACCGCTGCCCCCCCTCCCCCGTGCTGTCCATCCACCGTCAGCGCTGTCAGCATTACAGGATGGATGTGTAAGCTTTAGAAATGATTCAGAGGGATTTACCATGAAGTTACCTGGTATGGAGGGAAGGTCTTATGAGGAAAGGCTGAGGGACTTTAAGCTGTTTTTGTTCAAGAGAATGTGTTTGAGGTCAATTAATTGAGACATATAAGATAATCAGCAGGTGAGATGGGTTGGACAGTGACAGCCTTTTCTCTTGGATGGCGATGCCTACTACGAGGGGAGATAGCTTTACATTGAGGTAGATATTAATGTCAATAAATAGATATGGCACAGATGCTAGAGGTAGGTTCTTTACTCAGAATAGTCGGGGCATGGAATGCATTGCCTGCAACAGTGGTAGACTCACCAACTTTAAGGGCATTTAAACGGTCATTGGATAGTTGTATGGACACGAATTGGAATAGTGTTGGTTCGGTGGGCTCCAGATTGGTTCAACAGTCTGGCGCAAAATCAAGGGCCGAAGGGCCTGCATTGCACTGTCATTTTCTGTGTTCTAGTTGGCATAAATATGAGATGGGGGAGGAAGGACTTAAAAACGATTTTAGGAGAACCTTTTCTACACAGAGGATGGTGCAGGTATGGAATGAGCTTCCGGGGAAGTGGTAGAGAGAAGTACAATTACAACATGTAAAAGACATTTGGGCAGGTACACGGGGAGGAGAAGGTTTGAAGGGATACGAGTCAAACACAGGGAAACGTGACTTGTTCATCGACTCTGGTCAGCATGGACGAGTTGGATTGAAGGAACCATTTCTGTGCTGCATGACTCTGTCTCCAGTTATTGGAGGAGGAGACGACCGAGATAAGGCATGTTATGGACACTGAAGCAAGTTACAGCGATAGGGATGGGAGTCTGGAATGCAGTACATTTCAAGTATGTGGAGTGACTTTTGGGATAGGACAAGGTTACAGAGATAGGAACTGTTATAGGAGTTACAAGTTATTGAAGATACTGGTGCACAAGAAATGCCATAGATACACTGTTGCAGAGTAGTGAGTCTTAGTACAACAGAACCTACAGTAGGAGTGGTGATTGAGCCTGGGGTGTGCGTGTGTACTGTGCTGCATCGCCAATACTGTATCATGTCAAGTCTTGTTAGCCGATGTTTGGAGCCCTCTCATTGCTTTCTGCTCTGTGCACTGTGGGTGATCTTACCACCCTGCAGGATTTATTGAAGGCTCCAGATCTCCCTGCCCTTTGTCTCTCTGGCTGACCAACCATCTTCAATGTGGTTATGGACGAGACACCGAGCAGCTGGGAAGTTAATCGAGTCTGAACATTTCTAAGTACCTACAGGAGACAGAGAAATAGGCAGAATGGGAAATTAGATGGATACAGTGAGGATTAAAAATGGCACTGAGTACCACCACAGAAATTTGGAAAATCCCAGTCTCCATCCCTGGCCTGTGCTGCCTCGTCTCTCTGGAGTGGAGAATTCTGTTGGCTTAGGATCTGGCGTAGAGAGATTGAGAGCGAAAGCGAGAGCAAGAGCAAGACTGAGATACTAAGTGATATCACCAGAGTGCTGGAAGATATCAGGATCACACAATTGTGTTGGAAGAACAGGTTTTGCTTCATTATGCACTGGTATAACGGGTCAGGAATGAGCAACGTGTGAGCAGGTGAAGTGATGGCTTAGTGATATTATTGCTAGAGCATATATCCCAAACCCTCAGCTAATATTCAAGGAAGGCCAGTTGGAATCCCACCATCAAAAATGGTCAAATTTGAAATCAATAATTTTAAAAATAGTAATTAACAATCCACAAGTAAGTATGTGATCATTGCTGATGTACAAAAAACCCAAACACTTGTCCCTTAGATAAGGACATCTGCCCATCCTCACGTGGTCTGTACAACATCCCCACAGAAAAGTGGTTGCCTCTCAATTACCCCCTGGAATCGCCGAGCAAGTTACTCAGCTCAAGGGAAGCTAGGGCTGGGCAAGAAAGGCTGGTCAGCCAAAGACACCCACATCCCATACCTGATTTTAAAAATAATCCTTTCGGATGGCCCCACTGGAACCATGCTCTAACCAGGGTCCTGGTCACCATGTCGGTAGGATTATGGACAGGGTTTTCAACTGACAGAGAGGGTGCAGGGACAGTGTTCAGCTGAAAGGAACTTTCCAGATCCAAAGAGAAAAGGTGAAGTATGGGAGCAGCATCGGAATATGGCTGAAGAAAAGCAAAGAAAGAACAGGATGGGACAGAGTTTAACTAAAATTGTACATCAGTGAATAGATTTGTGAAGGAAATTGTGGGAAAGAGTAAGTTATGCTTTTTTTGAATGAACAAAGCCGCTGCAGTAAGGTCGATGGATTTCTGACACAGAGATAAAAGAGATTTAGACACCAGGGAGGCACGGATAGAGGTTGAACAAAAATATTCAGTAGGTCATATTCTTGTGCAAACTCAGGCAAATTGGGTAAAACAAACAATTATTGTCAACAAAGGCATTACAGAGAAAGCATTTGGCCGCAGACCATGAAGTAGAGTGAAGTCTGAATGTACCTTCTGGCTACGACTTGCCAAGGACACAAGCAGCAGAACAGTTTGAGCCAACGAACTGTATTCCATTGCTCGTCACTGCATTAAACAGGAACTCACTGGATTTTTATAAAGGCATTGTGATAATTTTGGAAAACGTCAATACTCATATAATCTGGTACAATTACACGGACAACATTGATATTGGAAGAGGATTTCGGTTATTGTTTTCAGTGTTTCTTAGAAAAACACATTGTGCAACTGTTAAGGGACATAACTATCACAGAGCGACCGTGTAATGAAACTTAGTGAATGAGTAATGTCACCTGCAGAGATCCTTCGGGAAATTGTGATGAAGTGCCGTTTAAATAAATATAAAGTTTTAAAGTGAAACACAGAAAGGACAAGCTACAACCAGAAACAAAAATAGTCAATTACATGAGTTTGAGAGAACTGACCAAGGTAAACAGGCTAAATAGATTGAAACATGTGGCTGGAAATGGACAGTGGAAAACATTTAAAGGAACAATATAAAACACTCAACAAAAGGACATTCCATTGAAACAGTAAAAACCTCAGCAAGAAATTCCCACTGATCCCTCACTCAGGACAAAAGGGATCATTCTAGATTATGAGACTGAGAAGATCAGCACAAAATACTTAAATCCTGAAGTGAGAGAGTGCTTCAGGAGTAAAGGTTAAATGGATTGCTAAGGGTCTGCTAGCAGGCGAGGGCTGTGGGAAGGGGAATCATTGTCAGGGTTTATTGACACGACACGAACAGGGAGAAGTGAAAGTGCTGGAGGTGGTGAGACGTTACAGAGAGTGGTCAGGGCCTGAACAGTGTTACAAAGCCAGTATGGATTGCTGCAGGTGGAGGGGTTTGCAGAGGTAGGGAGGGACATATGTATTTTTATTATTCATTCATGGGATGAGGGTGTCACTGCCTGGATGAACATTCTTTGACTCCACTGGTAATTATCCAGAGGGCAGCTTGGAGTCAGCCATATTGCTGTGGGATGTAGTCACATATCATCCAGACCAGGTTAGAATGTCAGAAGTCCTTCACTAAAAGGAGGTCAGTGAACCAGATGACTCCTTCCTACTGAACAACAAGGTTTTTATGATAGCCTCACCAATGTCTTTTAGAGATACACCATGACATCCGAAATCCTACTCTCAATGCTCTCCTCAATGAAGGTAACCATCCCAAACGCCTGCTTCACCAGCCTGTCTACCTGTGACACCACATTCAAACGACTGTGTACCTGCATCCCTGGGTCTCTGACTGACAACACTACCCAGGGCCCGAACATTAACTGTACAAGTCCCACCCTGGTTTGTTTCACCAAAATGGAACACCTCACATTTATCTAATTAAACTCCATCTGCTATTCTTCAGCCCACAATCCCAGCAGTACTGTTCATCCTGTTGTATCACAGATAACCTTCTCCACTAACCACTTTATCATCAATGTCAGTGTCACCCAAGAAGCTTACTTACCAGGGAACCAATATTCCCATCCAAACCATTTATCCAAATGACAAACACCAGGGGACCCACTCCACCGCTGGTCCCAAACCTCCAGTCAGAAAAAACAACATGTCTCCCACCACCCTCTGTCTACAACCATCAAGCTAATTTTGTATCCAGTTCACTAGCGCCTCCTGAATGCCATATCCTTTTACACTGATCTGAGCTTATTACCCAGTTTACCAGACAGAACACAGAACACAGAACAGTTCCGCCCAAGACCCTTCAGCAATGATTTCGTGCCAACCTTTAATCCAACTGTAAGATCAAACTAACCTACATGCCCTTCATTTTACTATTATCAATGTATCTGTTCAAGAGTCTATTAAATGTCCCGAATGTGTCTAATTTTACTATCACCATTGGCAGTGCATTCCATCCTCCAATCACCTTAAAATTATATCGCCTTGCAATAGCCATTTATTCCATGGGAGGAAAAGTCTCTGACAATTCACTCTCTGAGTGATTCTCATCATCTTGTTCACCTCTACCAAGTCACACCATCCCCTTCTTCGCTCCAATGAGAAAAGCCTTAGCTCCCTCAAACATTCTTCATAAGAAATGCCCTCCATTCCAGGCAGCATCCTCGTAAATCTCTTGTGTACGCTCTCTAAAACTTGCATATCCTTCCTGGAAACAGGGGACCAGAACTGAACACAATATTCCAAGTGTGATTTCACCAGGACGCTCTAAAGATGCAGTAAAACCTCACGGCTCTTAAAAGCAATCCCCTTCTAAGGAAAACCAACACAACATATGGCTTTTTAACAACCCTATCAATGTGCGTGGCAACTTGAGGGAATAATGGATATGCACCCCATTATCTCTCTGTTCCTCTGCACTGCCAAGTATTCTGCCTTTCACCCTGTATTCTGTTTTCAAGTTCAACCTTCCAGAATGAATCACTTCACACTTTTCCAGATTGAACCCCATCTGCCACTTCCAGCTCAGCTCTGCGTCCTGTCGATGTCCCATTGCAACCTACAACAGCCCTCCACATTCCCCACCAATCCACCAACTTTCGTGTGATTGGAAAACTTACTAACCCACTCTCCAACATACACATCCAAGTCATTTACAAAAACCACAAAGAGTAGAGTCCCAGAGCCGATCGTTACAGAACCCCACTGGTCACTGAGCTCCAGGCTCAATACTATCGATCTGTTGCCACCCTCTGTCTTCTCTGGGCCATCCAATCCTGTATCCAGACAGATAGATTTCCCTGTATCCCAATCATCCTTCTTTTCTGAATGAGCCATCAACGTATTCTGTCATATCCTCAAACAATTCAATAAGATGTTTGAGACATGACCTGACCCCTCACAAACCCATGCTGACTGTCTAAATTTTAACCATGGTTTTCCAAGTAGTCAGAAATCCTTTCTTTAGAATCCTCTCCAATGATCTGCGCACCACAGACATTAGACTAAATCTGTAATTCCCAGAATGCTACCTCCGTAACATGGCCCAGACTCTACAAATCTTCCCTCTTCTGCCAAGTTCTCCAGAAGGGCACTGGAGGGTGGAAGGAATTGCAGAGATAGGGAGGGATATCAGGACAAGAGGATTTTGCAGACATTAGGAGGTCTGCAGTGCCAAAATGAGGCTTCAGTAATTGTGAGGTTTCATGGTGATGAAGGCATTTGAGGAGGGAGGGAGGGAGGATTGTAGGGAAATGAAAGGTTTCACAGTTTAGGTGGTTTGTTAAGGCTTCTAGTGGTTACTGGGTTGGGGAGGGTTTAAGCACTGGTGGATATTACATAAACATGTGGTTTTAGTTGCAATGCCGGAAGAGGATGCAGGAAGCTGGAGAGTATGGGGTCTGAACGAGGTTACACAAATGGAAAGAGTTGTCAGGAGTGGAGGTATTTACAGAGACAGCAATGGTCTGATCTGGAGCAGAGGACCCAGATTGGGAGGGATGTGGGGACTGGAAGTGGTTTCACAGGGAAGGAGAACCATAGAGCCACAGGAGGTTACAGAAATGTGAAGAGCTGTAGGGCCTGCCGGAGTTCGTGGAGTTGGGGAGGAGGGAGGGATAGAGCAGTTTACAGGGATAAGGAAGTTGGTAGGAAACGTCTGATCACAGAGAGGGACTATTTAGGGAATGAAGCGGATTACAGAGATAATGTAGGATGTATAGACTGGAAGAAAAACACAAATATGTAGGGTAGTCGGGACTGAACAGGTTTAGAGATATCAAAAGGCTTAAGTTCTGGGGTTATTTAGACATGGAGGATATGGAATCGGACAGATTTTCCTGGAGATAAAAACAGCAATTTTGGTTGGAGACAGTTACACAGATAAAGGAGCATTAATAATCTCCTCCAGTTTGGTCTAAGTGGGGAAGGGTTGTAGGGGAGGTTGTCGTTAACACAGATAGGGGTGTAAGGGCTGGAGAAGTTTATGCAGATGAATAGATGGGTGGAAATACTGGAAGAGCTTATATTGACAGGGTGGGTGATAGTGATGAGAGCGTGTTACACAGATAACGGTTCCTTTAGGAACTGGATAGAGACAGTCGCAGGGACTGGAATGGGTTCTACAGATCGGAGTATGGCAGAGGCCTGAGAAGATTATAGGGTCTCCACAGATTTACTGTGTCTTTAGGGCTTGGAGACTTTAGGTAGATATGGAACCCTTAAACCCAATGTATACCATCTTCATTTCCAGACCAGAGCCTCAATATCCCTCATCAGCCAGGGATCCCTAAAGCTGCCATTTTCCCTTCACCCTAACGGTTACATTCTGACCCTGGATTTTCAGTATCACACTTTTAACAGCCTCCCATTTTACAGTCGTTTCTTTCCTTCAAACAGACTCACCCCACTCAACCTCTGCTAGATCCTGTTTCATGGCCCCAAAACTGGCTGTGTTCCAGCACAGCTCCTTAACCTGTGGACCTCTCCTATCGTTTTCCATAGTTACGTTAAAACAAAGACAGTTGCGGTCACTGTACCCAAAGTGCTCTCCGACTGACACTTCAGTCACTTTCTGACCTTGTTTTCTCAGGGGAGATGTTGGGCCCACATGAGTCGAATAGGACGGTATATATATTGATCTAGGAAACTTTTTTGGACACATTTGACAAATTCCAACTCATACGGGCCTTTTTTATTCTCTGAGGAGCCCAGTCAATCCAGGGGAAATTAAAATCTCCAATCAATACTACACTCTTATTCCTACAGCTGTCTACAATCTCTCTACACAGCTGCTCTTCACATTCCCGCTGGCTATTTGCGAGTCTGTAATACAGTCCCAACAAAGTGACAACCCCCTTCTTCTTTCTCACTCCTAACCATATGGCCTCATAAAATGATGCTTTCGGAGTATCGTCTCTGAGCACTGTTGTTATGTTCTCCCTTATCAAAAGCGCAACTCCCCCTCCTCACTTACATGTCTTTCTGTCACACCTGCACCCTCTGTATCCGGGAACAGAGCTGCCAGTCCTGCCCTTCTCCCAGCCATGTTTCTGTTATGACTATAATATCCTAGACCCCAGAGCCAATCCATGTTCTGAGCTCGTCTGCCTTCCCAGTCAGGCCTCATGAAATAAATGCCTTTAAACCAGAAGTCTTTTCCGTCCCTTTACTGTGCTCCTGGATATCCTGAATAGGAAACTTGCTCTCGGTGACTGGTGTATTTTCCTCTGACTGGCCAATGGTCTCTCTTTTTCAGAATCCCAATCCCCTGGCAAACTAGATTAAGCCCTCCCAGGTAACACTAGCAAATCTTCAACAGATTTGGTCTAATGTCTGTGGTACTGCCCCTCTGGTTCAAGTCCAACCCGTCCCCCTTGTCCAGTTCACCTCTACCACAGAAGAGATCCCAATGATCCAAGACGTAAAAACCCTTCCCCCTCCACCAGCTCCTCAGGCACTCAGCCATCCGCCTTATCTTTCTATTTCCATATTCACTGGCGAGCGGCACTGGGAGTAATCTGGAGCTCACTCACCTTGTAGCCCTGCTTTTTACCTTCTTCCCTAACTCCCGATACTCACTTGACCAGAACCCATCTAACTGTATCTATGTCATGTGTACTGATGTACACAATTACCACTGGTTGTTCACCCTCTCCCTGGAGAAAGGGGCAAAACCTGACCTCCCCTTAGGGAAAAAGGTAGGGAAAGGGACTGAGGTATTAGTTGGGGATAGTTTTGATAAAGTGACACAACTGTATTAGGTTGAAAACACTTATGGAAAAGGACAGGCCTGGTCCACAAGTGAACCATCAACATTGTCCTGCCCCAATCCAGAAGGTATCGGTCAAGAGCTTTTAACAGTTGTTTGTGGAGACTATTTGCAGGGAAGTGGACCTCAGGCAGGTGCGAAGCTTTGAAAAGAGCGATAAAATGAGAGTTCAGGGTGAGGATATTTCTGTTAGTGTGAAGGACAATGCTGATTACAAGTAGGAAATTCTGGATGACTGGGGATATTGAGGTTCTGGTCAAGAAAAAGGCAGTCCATGTCATATATGGTCAGCTGGATTCCTCGAAGAACATTGTGGGTACAGTAATACACTGAAGAGGGAAATTCAGTAAGGCAAACAGGAGACCTGAGAAAACTTTGGCTGATAATGATGAGTCAGATCCAAATGGAATTCTACATGAATACTAACGATAGAAGATTAACTAGAGACAGAATGGGCCCCATTAAAGATCAATGGGATAATCCATGTGTGGAACCACAGAAGATGGGCGAGATCCTTGACGAAAATTTCACATCAGTACTTAAAGACTGGGGAAGTCAGGGAAATATAGTCCTCAAAAGACTCCACAGAGCAGAACATGAGGAACTGGAGTTTTAAAAGCCCATTAAAATAAGACAAATCTCTCGAGCTAACCATGTATATCCGAGGACATTGGGGGAAAACTCAGGAAGAATTGCCCCTTAAAGAGGTATGTTTATCAGTGACAGCCACGGGTGATGAGCTGCAAGCCTGCACGGTGTGTAATGTTATGCCAGTGTTTAAAACTGCTGTGAGGGAAAGCCAGGCAAAAAAAGACCAATTGGCTTGATGTTAGTGGTGCGTACCGTGTTGGAGGGGGCTCTGAGGGACAGGAGTTACATGCATTTCGAAAGGCAAGGATTGATTAGGGACAGTTGATGCAAAGTACACAAGTAATGTCTCACAAACTTGCCTGAGTTTGTTGAAGACGTGACTAAGAAGATAGAAGAAGACAGAACAGGAGACTGTGTCTATCCTGACCACAGCAAGGCCTTGGACAAGGTTTAGCGTGGAACACTGGTTAGTAAGATTAGATCACATGGGATCAGGGAGAGATAGCCAACCGGATACAAAATTGCCTTGACAGTAGGAAACAGAGTGGTTGGAGAGGGTTGTTGTTTAGGCTGGAGGCTGGCCTATGACCAGCAGTGTGCCATAAGGTACAGTGCTACATCCACTATCATGCATCATTTACAGAAAATATTTCTGTAAGAGCATAGGAGTCATTGTTTTTAAGTTTGTTGATAAAAGTCTGTATATAACACAGGCTATAGTGGGCTGGGAATACAGTTATTGAAGTGGATCGCGAAAAACTGAGCCAGTGTGCCAAGGAATGAAAGATGGACTTGGATGAAGGTGATGGATTTTGTTAAGGTAAACTAGGGAAGACGAACAGTTAATGGTCGGGCCTTGGACAGTGTTGTTGAACAGAGAGAGACCAAGGGGTACAGTTACATTGTTCCTTGGAAGTGGCATGGCAGGTGGACAGGATGGGGAAAGTGACATTCGGCAGACTTGCTGTCATGGGTCAGAGCATTGAGGACATGAGCTGGTACATTATGATATGGCTGTACAAGACATTGCTGAGTCCCCAGTTGGAGTATTGCATTGAATTCTGATCCTCCTGCTTTAGGAAGCATTTCCTGAAACTGTAAATGGAGCAAGGATTGACGAAAATGTTACTGATACTTGAGGGTTTGAGAGAAACTGAGAAGCTGGATAAGCTGGAAAGCAACATCGGGAAATGAGATAACTTTATCAGCCAAAGCTAAGGAGAATGCAAGGAAATTCTACAGCACACACATACAAAAAGCAACTAGAGAGACAATAGGGCTCCGCAAAGATCAATAAGGCCATCCATGTGTGGAACCACTGGGGATGGGTGAGACCCTAAATGAACATTTTATGTCAGAAATTACTGCGGACAAGTCAGTTAAAGAAACAGTGTAGGTTTGTAAAGAGTCCCCATTACAGAAGAGGTGGTGCTGGAGGTCTTCAAACATAAAGGTAGAGAAAGCCCTAGGTCCTGAACAAGTGTATCCCAGAACGTTGTAGCAAAGTAGTGGCAGGGACAAGAGCAGAAATATTTGCATCATTGTCCTTCGATGATACAAATCGCAGGACGATGGTTAAAACCACAAGGGATGCAGGTAAGGTGATTAGCCAACGTCTTTATCCCAGGGTAGTGGAGTCCATAACTAGATTGGATCGAAGGGCAGAAGGAGGAGGTGTTAGCAATTCTACAAAGTCCAAAAATAGATAAGTCCCCGAGGCTGAATGGGATTTATCCTCGGATTCTCTGGGAAGCCAGGAAGGAGATTGCCAAGCCTTTGGCTTTGATCTTTATGTTGTCATTGTTTACAGAAATAGTGCCAGAAGGTTGGAGGAGAGCAAATGTTGTCCCCTTAGATGAGATTACTTACAGTGTGGAAACAGGCCCTTCGGCTCAACAAGTCCACACCGGCCCTCTGGTGAGCAACCTACCCAGACCCATTCCTTACATTTACACCTTCACCTAACACTATGGGCAATTTACCATGGCCAATTCAGCTAACCTGCACATTTTGTACTGTGGGGGGAAACCGGAACACCCGGAGGAAACCCACACAGACACGGAGAGAATGTGAAACCCACACAGACAGTTGGCTGAGGTAGGAGTTGAACACGAGTCTCTGGCGCTGTGAGACAGCAGTGCTAACCACTGTGCCATCGTGCCACCTCCAGCAGGGGAGTGGAGAAATCCTGGTAGTTACAGACCTGTGAGCTTTACTTTGATTCTGGGTAAAGTGTTGGAAAGGCTTGTAAGGAATCGGACTTTTAATCATCTGGAGATGAGTAAGTTGTTAAGGGATAGTCAACACGGTTTTGTGAAGGGTAGGTCGTGCCTCACAAACCTTATTGAGTTCTTTAAGAAGGTGAACAAAGAGATGGATGAGGGTAAAGCAGTTGATGTGATGTATATGTATTTCAATATGGCGTTTGTTATGGTTCCCCATGGTAGGCTATTGCCGATAATACGGAGGCATGGGACTGTGGGTGATTTAGCAGATTGGATCAGAAATTGGCTCACTGAAAGAAGGCGGAGGGTAGTGGTTGATGGGAAATATCGATCCTGGAGTTCAGTTACTCGTGGGTACTGCCAGGATGTGTTTTGGGTCCACTGTTGCTGTCATTTATATAAATGACCTGAATGAGGGCATTGAAGGATGGGTTAGTAAATTTGCAGAAGACACTAAGGTTGGTAGAATTGTGGATAGTGACGAAGGATGTTGTAGGTTACAGAAATATATAGATAGACAGCTGGACTGAACGTTGGCAAATGGGGTTGAATGTGGAAAGGTGTGAGGCGATTCACTCTGGAGGGAGTAACAGGAACACAGGATACTGGGAAAATGGGCAGATTCATGTTCATAGATCCTTCAAGGTTGCCACTCAGGTTTCTGGATTTTTTAAGAAGCCATTCAAGTGTGTGAGCTTGTCTTGGTAGAGGGATTGAGTTTCAGAACCATTAGATCATACTGCAGCGGCACGGTGGCATGGTGTTTAGCACTGCTGCCTCACAGCACCAGAGACCCGGGTTCAATTCCCGCCTCAGGCGACTGACTGTGTGGAGTTTGCACATTCTCCCCGTGTCTGCGTGGGTTTCCTCCGGGTGCTCCGGTTTCCTCCCACAGTCCAAAGATGTGCAGGTTAGGTGAATTGGCCATGCTAAATTGCCCGTAGTGTTAGGTAAGGGGTAGATGTAGGGGTATGGGTGGGTTGCGCTTCGGCGGGGCGGTGTGGACTTGTTGGGCCGAAGGGCCTGTTTCCACACTGTAAGTAATCTAATCTAATCTAAAAAAAAAAGTCTGGGTGCGGCCACATTTGTTCAGGAAGTATGTGTAAGCTTTAGAAATGATTCAGAGGAGATTTACTAGGAAGTTACCTGGTATAGAGGGAAGGTATTATGAGGAAAGACTGACGGACTTAAAGCTGTTTTTGTTCCAAAGAATGTGTTTGAGGTCAATTAATTGAGACATATAAGATAATCCGCAGGTGACATGGGTTGGACAGTGACAGTCTTTTCTCTTGGATGGCGATGTCTAGCACGAGGGGAGATAGCTTAAATTGAGGTAGATATTAATATTAATAAATAGATATGGGACAGATGCCAGAGGTAGGTTCTTTACTCAGAATAGTCGGGGCATGGAATGCATTGCCTGCAACAGTGGTAGACTCGCCAACTTTAAGGACATTTACACGATCATTGGATAGGGATATGGACAAGAATTGGAATAGTGTTGGCTCCTTGGGCTTCAGATTGGTTCCACACGTTGGTGCAAAATCGAAGGCTGAAGGGTCTGTATTGCGCTGTAATGTTCTGTGTTCTAGTGGGCAAAAATATGAGAAGGGAGAGGAAAGACTAAAAAGCGATTTTAGGAGAAAGGTTTCTACAGAGGATGGTGCAGGTATGGAATGAGCTTCCAGGGGAGGTGGAAGAGAAATGTTCAATTTGGGCAGGTACGTGGGGAGGAGAAGTTTGAGGGGATACGGGTCAAATGCAGGGAAACGCGATTCGTTCATGGACTCTGGTCAGCATGGACTAGTTGGGTTGGAGGAACAGTTTCCGTGCTGCATGACTCTGTCTCCAATTATTGGAGGAGGAGGCTACCGAGATAAGGAATGTTGTGGACACTGAAGCAAGTTACAGCAATAGTGATGGTAGTCTGGAATGCAGTACATTTCAAATATGTGGAGGGACAATCGGGCTAGGAGGAGGTTGCAGAAATAGGAACTTTTATAGGAATTACAAATTATTGAAGACACTGATGCATAAGCCATGCCATAGATACAGTGTTGCAGAGTAGTGAGTCTTAGTACAACAGAACTTACAGCAGGAGTGGTGATTGAGCGTGTGGTATGTGTGAACTGTGCTCCCCATTCAGCACTGTATCTGTGTCATGTCCTGTTAGCTGATATTTGGAGCGCTCTTCTTGCTCTCTGCTCTGTGCACTGTGAGTGATCTTACCTCACTGCAGGATTTATTGAAGGCTCCAGATCTCCCTGCCCTTTGTCTCTCTGGCTGACCAACCGTCTTCAATGTGGTGATGGACGAGACACCCAGCAGCTGGGAAGTTAATTGAGTCTGACCCTTCCTGAGTACCTACAGGAGACAGACGAATAGACAGAATGGGAAATTAGACTGATACATTGACGATTAAAAATGGCACTGTGTACCACCACAGAGATCTGGAAAATCCCAGTCTCCATTCCTGGCCTGTGTTTCCTCGTCTCTCTGGAGAGGAGAATTCTGTTGGCTCAAGATCTGATGTAGCTTCAATAGAGAGAGAGAGAGAGAGAGAGAGAAAGATACTGAGTGATATCACCAGAGTGCTCGAAGATATCAGGATCACACAACTGTGTTGGAAGAACATGTTTTGCTTCATCATGCACTGACATAACTGGTCAGGAATGAGCAACCAGTAGCAGGTGAAGTGATGGCCGAGTGGTATTATTGCTAGAGCATGTATCCCAAACCCTCAGCTAATGTTCAAGGGAGGCAGGTTGGAATGCCACCATCAGAAATGGTGGAATTTGAAATCAATAATTTTAAAAATAGTAATTAACAATCCACAAATAAGTATGAGACCATTGCTGATGTACAAAAAACCTAAACACTTGTCCTTTCGAGAAGGACATCTGCCCATCCTGACCTGATCTGCACGACATCCCCACAGCAAAGTGTTTGCCTCTCAAAGACCATCTGAAATGGCCGAGCAAGCAACTCAGTTCAAGGTCAGCGAGGGCTGGGCAAGAAAGACTGATCAGCCAGACACACCCACATCCCATACCTGATTTAATAAATAATCCATTACGATGATCCCACTGGAAATGTGCTGGGATCAATGTCCTGGCAAATCATGTCAGTAGGTTTATGGACAGGGCTTTCTACTGACAGAGAGGATGCAGGGACAGGGTTCAGGTGAAAGGAGCTTTCCAAATCGAGAGAAAAAACGTGGAGCATCGGAACAGCGTGGGAGCGCGGCTGAAGACAAGCAGAACAGAGCAGGAAGGGACAGAGTTTAACTAAAATTGTACATCAGCGAATAGATTTGTGACAGAAAATTGTGGGAAAGAGTAAGTTGCGTTTTTCTTTGAATGGACAACGTCGGTGTAATAAGGTAGATGGATTTGAGACACAGAGATAAAAGAGATTTAGACAGCTGGGAGACATGAATACAGGGTGAACAAAAATATTCAGTGGTTCACAATCTTGTGCAAACTCAGGCAAAACGGACAACACAAACAATAATGGATAACAAAGGCATTACAGAGCAAGCATTTGGCCTCAGATCATGGAGTAGAGTCAGTCTGAATGTAAATTCCGGCGACTACTTACCAAGGACACAAGCAGCAGAACAGTTTTAGCCTCCGAACAGCATTCCATTGCTCATCACTGCATTACACAGGAACTCATTGAAATTTTTTAACAAGGGCATTGTGATAATTTTGGAAAACATCAATATTTGTATAATCTGGGATAATCACACGGACAACATTGATATTGGAAAAGGAGCTCGGAGATTTTTTTTCAGTGTTTCTTTGAAAAACACATTGTGCAACTGGCTAGAGACATAACTATCACAGAGCGATCGTGTGATAAAACTTAGAGAATGAGTAGTGTCACCTGCAGAGATCCTTCGGGAAATTGTGATAAAGTGCAGTTTAAAGAAATATAAAGTTTTAAACTGAATCATAGAAAGGACAAGCTACAACTAGAAACAAAAATAGCCAGTTACAGAGGAGAACTGACCAAGGTAAACAGGCGAAACAGACTGAAATATCTGTCTGTAAATGAACAGTGGAAACCATTTGAAGGAACAGTGTAAAACACTCAACAAAAGGACATTCAATTGAAACAGTAAAAACCTCAGCAAGAAATTCCCACTGATCCCTCACTCAGGACAAAATGGATCATACTAGATTATGAGGCTGAGAAGATCACCAAAAAGTACTTAAAATCCTGAAATGAGAGAGTGTTTTAGGAGTAATTATTTGTGAATTGCAATGGGTCTGCTCGCAGGAGGAGGGCTGTGGGAAGGGTAGCCACGGTCAGGGTTCATTGACACAATAGGAACAGGGAGAGATGAAGGTGCTGGAGATGGTGAGAGTGTTACAGAGAGTGGTCAGGGTGTTACAAAGCCAGGATGGATTGCTGCAGCTGGAGGGGTTTGCAGAGGTAGGGAGGGACATATGTATTTATATATATTCATTCATGGGATGTAGGTGTCACTGCCTGGAACAACGTTCTTTGACCCCTCTGCTAATTACTGAGAGGGTAGCTCAAAGTCAGCCATATTGCTGTGGGTCTGGAGTCACATGTTAGCTAGACCAGGTTAGAATATTTGATGTCCTTCCCTAAAGGAGGTTAGTGAATTTGATGAGTCCTTCGTACTGATCAACAATGTTTTAATGGTGGCCCCACCAATGTCTTTTACAGATACAACATGACATCCCAACTCTTACTCTGAATGCTCTCCCAATGAAGGTAACCATCCCAAACACCTTCGTCACCAGCCTGTCTATCTGTGACACCACACTCATAGAACTGTGTACCTGGGTCACTGACTGAGAACACTACCCAGGGCCTGAACATTTACTGTACAAGTCCCACCCTGGTTTGTTTCACCAAAATGGAACACTTCATATTTATCTAATTAAACTCCATCTTCTATTCTTGAGACCACTATCCCAGCAGTACGTTAATCCTGTGGTATCATAGATAACCTTCTCCACTGTCCACTTTACCACCAATTTGAGTGTCACCCAAAAAACTTACTTACCAGGAAAACAATATTCCCATCCAAACCATTTATCCAAATGACAAACAACAATGGACCCACTCCACCGCTGGTCACATGCCTCCAGTCAGAAAAACAACATGTCTCCCATCACCCTCTGTCTCCTAACATCAAGCCAATTTTGCATCTAGCTCACTAGCTCCGCCTGAATGCCATATCCTTCTTACACTGATCTGAGCTTATTACCCAGTTTACCAGACAGAACACAGAACACAGAACAGTTCAGCCCAAGACCCTTCGGCCATGATTTCATGCCAACTTTTTATCCGACTCAGATCAAACTAAACTACATACCTTTCATGTTATTATCATCCATTTGTCTATCCAAGAATCTATTAAATGTCACACATGTGTCTAACTTTACTTCCACCATTGGCAGTGCATTCCAAACACAGACCATCCTCTATCCTCTTATCCATCCTCCATTCACCTTAACTTTATGCCGCCTTGTAATAGCCATTTACTCCATAGGAGGAAACATCTCTGACTGTTCACTCTCTATCTGTGTCTCTCATCATTTTGTTCAGCTCTACCCAGGTCGCCCCACTCCCTTCTTCACTCCCATGAGAAAAGCCTTAGCTCCCTCAAACCTTCTTCATAAGAAATTCCCTCCATTCCATATTGCCACAGATTGTATTCTTGAGTTTAAAGTTGCTATCTAATGGCAGGTCTGTCTCTGTTGTTGTGAAAGACAGCACCTGAAAGGATTTGCTCGGTGTGTAAACCCGTGTGTTGATGTTGCCCAATTATCTCTGAGTTGTGTGAAAAACAAAACTCACATATTCATAAATTTCAGTCCGAGTCAAATTCTGAAGCAGTGAATTTTATTGATTGCGTACTTGCAAGAAAGGGTGCCGAATGAGTCAGCACCCCGATCTGAGGGTTACATTCTGATTTATGCTGCTCAGCTGTATCTCTCGGTCCTCCCCTTTCACCCCATTGGTTACTTTTACTGTAGTGCGTAGCCTATCACAAGCTCTAGCTTCACTCCACCTTTGTCTAGGTTCTCTCTTTCTCTGTTTACTTCTCCCTTTACTCTAAGCCTGTCGCCCCTTACTCTTATTTATCTCATTCCTTATATGTGACTATCCTGGCCTAGTTTGCTGTCTTCATGCGGTCTTCCTGCCAAACTAAATTCCATCCATTGGCCACATACCTTTTGCGACTGGCGCACCATTCTCCTGTTACTGGTCCATCCCGCTACACCGTCACTCTGCTCTATGAGTCAGAGATAACTCGGGCTCTTTTCGCTTCTTCTGTTTTCCTATGCCTGGTACATCCTGCTCTATAATTGCTCTGCCCAATTAGTCACAGATAATTCGACCTGTTTTCGCTTCTCACTGTTTAGTATTTGCATGTGCAGCCTAATTTTATAATGTAAACCTTTGCAGAAGCAACTCCTGTTCCCTTATTCTGTACAATTTTAACGCTTTCCCTTACAACTTTCCAGATCCAATCACTTCCTTCAACAAAGTACCATCTACAAAATTAAATCCTGGGATGGACGGGATGATTTAAAAAAAAAACAGGAGTCTCAAAGAAATCCAGTATCTTGCTGGATAGAAAACTGGGATTTGAGCACATTCTGGAGCAGGAAGGGAGTACCCTGTGGGATCTCCCTGTGCGTCAATGGCCGACAGCATTGCTGGCACAGAGACTGCTGGGAAACATTGCCATTTTATAAAAGGGAATATTGGCAAATATAAACGCTACTGTCTTTTAAAAGGTGAGATAACGTTTACTAAGTTCAAGATTAAATCAGAGAGAGAGAAAAAGATTAGAGATGGAGAAGGGGAGGGTGGAGAGAGAAAATGTAGAGAAGAGAGAAAGTGGGAAGTGTTTGAATTTGTCAAACAGTAGGATCTCTGAACCCTTCACCAGCGTCAGTGAAACACATATTCTGTCTGTGGTCACACTGCTACGTGTGGGATCCTGCTGTGTCTCAAATCACCTGCAGAGTCTCCCACATTGCAACAAGTGGCTCTGTGTCAAAATGTACTTTACAGAGGCTTGGATTTTACATTTTCCTTCTCTCTCTCTCTCTCTATCTATCTCTCTCTCTTGCTCTATCCATCTCCTTCTCTCTGCACCTCCCTCAGACTGGGTCTCCCTCCCTTTCTCTCTGTCCATAGTCTGGGTCTTTCTTTCTGCCTTCTTCTCTCTGTCTCTCTCGTTCCCTCTCTCCATCACCATTCCTGACTCTGGGTCTGCCCCACGACCCCCTCAATCTCTCCAGCCTGTCCCATCATTTTAAACCCTCAAGGCTGCGATGTGACGGGTCAGGATTACAAAATGATGGGAGCGACCACATTTTAGAGACAGAGGCTGGAATCGGAGAGAGTGTGGGGAAAGAGAGATGGAGAGAGGGAGAGCATGGAAAGGGAAGGATGGGAGTGGGATCAGAGGGCTAATGTCTACAGAACAGGAGTGGGGAGGGGCGTGATTGATGTGGGGGCAGTGAATAGGCACAAGGGCTGGGGGTGGGGAGGTGGGGGGTCTCCATTGTTCACACATTGAACATTGAAAGTGCAGGAGAAATCGTTCCCAGCCCGTGAGTGAAGATGGCAGCCTGGGATAGAGAGAACGAGACAGACAGAGAGATACACACAGAGATGGTGCAGCCTCTGGGTTCTAACTGTGTGTGTGTGATGTGTTCCTATTGGAACGCAGTGAGACTACATGTGAGATCTTGCTGTGCAGTGGTCCCTGCTTTATAATTTTAGCCCATTCTGGGGGATTGAGTTGGGGTGTAGGTAGGATGGGTAGGTCAGTAATCCTGAGCCTGTGTGAGGCTTTGTGATCATTGGACGGCCATATCTGTGCTTTAGACAGGACCACGGGGGAGTGAGGGTTCAATGGAAGGTGCAGGCGCCACTCGAACGTAGCTTATTGAGGAGCAGAGTGTGAGGGAAGAGCGTAGGGGGAGGGCTGAATTTCCCTGTCTCTCTATCCAGCCCCGGAGTTGAAATGGGGGAGGTTAGCATTTGTTGGTAACTTAACAGGGAGGCCTGTTTCCACATTGCAGTCTGTGGGATCTTGCTGTGCGGGAACAGCCTTCATCCTTTTCCTTTCCAGGCTCAGTGGACCACACTTCCCAAATTCAGGCAGGAGGGTGGTGGTGGGGGTGGGGTGGTTCTGAATGTGGACGGTGAAGGTACAGACACCCTCACAGTGTCCCTCAGCATGGGCTGGTGGGATCCCGCTGTGCAGAATTCCAATGTCGGCCACTCTCTGTGCATGTGTGTGAGGGGAAGGGGGTGTTTGGGGTGGTTCTGGAGATGGTGTGGGTCGGTGGGGACGGTTCTGTCAGAGTGTACAGGGAATACTTCAGCAGTCCCACACCTGGCTGCCGGTGGGATCTTGCTGTGCGCCCCTCAGACAGCGGGTTGCCCCTTACACATCACATGAGCCTGTCTACAAAGGCCCGGGCTCCGTTTGCTGATGGTCTGATAGTGGGTGGGGTGTATCATCCCTCCTTTCCCCAGCCCAGACGCCCCCCACCCCCACCTCTCCTCGCCCTCCCCCCACAATGTGATAGTGACAGGGCTAATGTCTACAGGACAGGGCAGGGAGATGGGAACACACTTTAAATGGGAGGGGGGGAGGGGAGGACATTTCAATCAGAACATAGGGGGAATGGAGGGAGAGAGAGACATTCTCGAGTGCAGGAGGAAGCTGAGCAGAGAGATGGAGAGGGGGATAGGGACAGGGAGAGGAGGACAGGATGAGAGAGGGAGACAGAGAATTAGAGAGGGAAGGAGACAGAGAGAGTAGGGGACTGACAGAGAGGGAAGAGGGACAGTAGGAGACAGAGAGAGAACAAGAGGAGACAGAGCGAGGGAAGGAGTGAAGGAGAGGGAGGAGTGAGAGTGAGAGAAGGAATTAAGGAGAGAGAGGACTGTACCAGTGGGAGGTTCATTGTGAATATTTCATGGAGAAACAGCTCAAACCTTGTTTCATATTTTTGTTCACCCCCGCCCACCCCCGGTGTATCAGAGAGCCAGCTGGAGGGGGCAGGTTATACACAGAGGGAGGGAGGGAAGGGCAAGAGACAGGATCTGGGATTAACTCCCTACCATTGAGTGACTGACCAGCCCCTCTCTCAGAAAATAAACCCTTCGGGAAGGGGGCAGTCAGAAAGCATTTACCCCCTGGGGGAATGGAGGAGGAGGGGGGTAAGGGGGGGGGGAGAAGGAAAGGGGGGCGAAAGAGAGGGGGAAAGGGGGGAGGGAGAAGGGGGTAGGGAGATGGAGAAGGGGTGAATCAGGGAGGGAGGAGGGGAGGGGAGGGAGCAGAGTAGGGAAGGAGGAGAGGGGGAAGGGGGAAGGAGAGGATGGGGAAGGAGAGGAGGAAGGAAAGAATGAGGAAAGGGAGGAGGAGAGGGGGAAGGGAGGAGAGGGAGAAGGAGGGGGGAAGGAGGAGAGGGGGAAAGGAGGGGAAGGGAGGATGGGGAGAAGGAGAGGGGGTAAAGGAGGAGGGGGGAAAGGGTGGAGGGGGAAAAGGAGGTGGGGAGAAGGAGAGGGGGAAGGGAGGGGGAAGGGAGGAGGGCAGGAGAAGGAAGCGAGAGGAGAAGGAGAGGGAGGAAGGGAGGAGAGGGGGAGAAGGAGATGGGAAGGGAGGAGGGGGAGAAAGAGATGGGGGAAGGGTAGAAATAGGCGATGGAGGAGGGTGGGGAGAAGGATAGGGAGAAGTGAGTTGGAAGGAGGGAGGTGGGGAGTGGGGGGGAGGAAGGAAGGGTGTAAAGAAGAGTGGGGTGGGAGGGTGGGTAGGAGAGGAGGGAGGAAGTTGAAGGGGGAAATGAGTGGGGGAGGCGGAGAGGTTGAAAGGAGAGAGGGGTAAAGGAGTAGGGGAAGGAGAGGGTTGGGGAAGGAGAGGGGGACGAGGGGTGAGGAGAAGGGGAAGGGGAGCAGAAACGAGAGGGAGGAATGGAGACGGGTTAAAGGACGGGGAATAAGGAGGAGAGGTAGGAGATGTGGCAAGGAGAGGGGTGAAAGGAGAGGGGGAAAGAGTGGGGGAAGAGAGAAGGAGAGGGAAATGAGTGGAGGGAGGAGAGAGAGGAAGGGGTGGGAGGAGTGAGGAAGGGGGGGGATTTGGAGAAGGGAGGAGGAGGTGGGGAAGGAGGGGGGAAGAGAAGGGGGTAGCAGAGGAGGGGGAAGGAGAAGATGGGAAGGAGATGATGTGGAGACGGAGAAGCGGAAGGAGAGAAGTGGGGAAGGAGAAGGGGAGAAGGCGAGGAGGTGGGGAAGGAGAAGGGAGGAAGGAGGAGGGGAAGTAGGGGAGGAGAAGGGGGTAGGAGAGGAGGGGGAAGGAGAAGGGGAGTAGGAGAGGAGGGGGGAAGGAGAAGGGAGGAAGGACAGGAGGGGAAGAAGTGGGGCGAAAGGGGGGAAGGAGAGGCGGGGGAAGGAGAGGGGAAGATGAGAGGCAAGAGGAGAGGAGCAAGTTGAGGAGAGTGGAAAGAGGACAGAGGTGGGAGGAGAGACTTGGGAGGGGGAAGTAGTGGGGGCTGTTGTGGGAGGAGAGGGTGTAGTGGGTAAAGGAGAAGGGGAGGAGAGGGGGAGGACGGGGTTCAGCAGAGGGGGGATAGTTGGTGAAGGAGTAGAGTTGTTGGATGAAAGTGGAGGGAGGAGGAGAAAGGGAGGAGGGATGAAGGAGAGGGGTGAGGAGGGGGAAAGGAGAGGAGGGGAAGGAGAGGGGGTGAGGAGGGGGAAGGAGAGAGAGTGAGGAGGGGGGAAGGAGAGATGGTGAGGAGAGGGGAAGAAGCGGAGGGGGGAAGGAGGGTGTTGAGGAGGGGAGGAGAGGGGGTGGGAAGGAGGGAGCAGTGGGGGGAAGGAGGGCTGGGGAAAGAGGGTGGCAAGGGGAGGAGCGTGAAGGGAGGAGAGGAGGTGGGAGAAGGGGAAGAAGGGAGTGGAATGAGAGTGGAGGGAGGATAAAGACAGGAGGCAAGAGAAAGGGAGGCACGGGGGGGAGGAAGTAGTGAGGTGGGAAGGAGAGGAGACTCTCACTATGTACCCTATCTAATCCTCTGATCATCTTGTATGTCTCAATCAAATCCCCTCTTAGTCTTCTTCTTTCCAATGAGAACAGACCCAAGTCTCTCAGCCTTTCCTCATAAAACCTTCCCTCCAGACCAGGCAACATCCTGGTAAATCTCTTCCACACCTTCTTCCAAAGTGTCCACTACTCCACAGAGTTTAGTGTCATCTGCAAACTTACTAATCTATCCACCTATGCCTGCGTCTAAGTCATTTATAAAAATGTCAAACAGCAGTGGTTCCAAAACAGATCCTTGTGGCACACCACTAGTAACCAGACTCCATTCTGAATATTTTCCATCAACCACCACTCGCTGCCTACTTTCAGAAAGCCAGTTTCTAATCCAAACTGCTAAATCACCCTCAATCCCATGCCTCTGCATTTTCTCCAACAGCCTACCATGTGGAACCTTATGAAAGGCTTTACTGAAGTCCATATACACCATGTCACCTGCCCTACACTCATCCACATGCTTGGTCACCTTCTCAAAAAACCCACTGAGGTTTGTGAGACACAACCTGCCCTTGACGAAACCATGTTAACTACCTGAAATTAAATTGTTTCTTGCTAGATGATTATAAATCTTATCTCTTGTAATCCTTTCCAAAACCTTTCCTACAACAGAGGTAAGGCTCACTGGTCTATAATTACCTGGGTCATCTCTACTGCCCTTCTTGAACAAGGGCACAACATTTGCAATCCTCCAGTCCTCTGGTACTAAACCTGTAGATAATGACGACTCAAATCTCACCTTCCCCAGAATGAGCCCCAATTATCCAAGTACCTGAAACCCTCCCTCCTGTACCATCCTTGCAGCCACGTGTTCAGCTGATATCTCTCCCTATTCCTTGCCTCGCTATAATGTAGCGCGGGTAACAAACCAGAGATAACAATCTGTTTGTTCGAGCTCTCAGCTTCCACCCGAGCTCCCTGAAATCCTGCCTTATATCTCTATCCCTCTTTCTACCTATGTCGTTGGTACATACATGGACCATGACTTGAGGCTGGCCATCCTCTCTCCCTTCAGGACCCCAAAGATACAATCTGACACATCACGGACCCTGGCACCTGGGAGGCAACATACCAACCGCGAGTCTCGTTCGTTTCCAACAAACCTTCTATCTGAGCCGCTAACTATTGAGTCCCCAATGACTAACACTCTCCTCCTTTCCCTCCTTCCCTTCTGTGCAACAGGGACAGGCTCTGTGCCAGAGACCTGGGCCCCACTGCATACCTCCGGTAAATTGTCCCCCTCAATAGAATCCAAAACGGTGTACATGTTTTTCAGCGGAACGACCACAGGGGATCCCTCCACTGACTGTTTTTCCCCTTCAAACAGTCACCCAGCTCTCTCCATACCTAAGAGTAGCTACTTCCCTGTAACTCTAACCTATCCCATCCTCTGCCTCCCCAGTGATCCGATGTTCATCCAGCTCCCACTCCAGTTCCCCAACACGGTCTTGGAGGAGCGAGAGTTGGGTGCACTTCCTGCAGACGTACTTGAGATGGGACACTAATGGCCCCCCTCACTTCAAACATCATGCAGGAGGAACATTGCTCTCCCTGCACTGCCCTCCCTTCTTGTCCCCTTATCAGAAAGTCAAAAAGAAGAGACATTTAGCTGATGTGTCCCTGGTCTCTAAGGTTACAGGAGGTGGTTGGGTGGGAGGCCCTACAATGGTAGGGTCTCAGGTTTCGAAAACACTGACTGATCTTGCTGGATGGAACAAGTCCCTCCATTCCCAGAAACCTCTGCTCTCTGATTTCAAATATGAAAGCTCAACTTAGTGACTGAGAGCTCCCAACAGGCTCCTGGTGTAAGCTCCTGCCCTACACACTGCTGCTCCTGCTGCAAAACAGAAATGGAGAACTCCCGCGCTCAAGGTAAGTCTTTAAGGGTATGTACGAGCGAATCAGGGTGATAGTGACGCAGTAAGTGTGAGATGGTGAGGCTGATAGTGACACAGTAAGTGTGAGGCTGTCAGGCTGATAGTGACGGAATAAGTGTGAGGGCAGCGGGCTGATAGTGAGGAAGCAAGTGTGACGGGGTCAGGCTGATAGTGATGCAGGGTGATAGTGACGCAATGTGCGTGAAGGGATCAGGGTGATAGTCACGTGATTACTGTGGGGGGGTCAGGCTGATAGTGACACAGTAAGTGTGAGGGCATCATTCTGATAGTGATGCAGTAAGTTTGAGGCAGTCAGGGTGATAGTGACACAGTACGTGTGAGACAGTAAGACCAATAATAACGCAATAAGTGTGAGGGGGGGTCAAGCTGATAGTGATGCAGTAAGTGTGAGGGGGTCCGAGTGATTGTGACGCAGTAAATATAACGGGTGAGGCTGGTAGTGATGCAGTGGTGAGAGGCCGTCAGTCTGATAGTGACACAGTAAGTGTGAGGGTGTCTGACTGTTCGTGACACAGAATGTGTAAGTCAGTCAGTTTGACAGTGACACAGGAAGTGTGAGTAAGTCACGGTGATCTTGACACCATAACCGTGAAGGCTGCGGCCGGATAGTGATGCAGTAAATTGTGAGGGCATCAGGCTGTTAGTGACGTGGTAGGCGTGAGAGGTCAGGGTGATAGTGACACATTCAGGATGAGGTGGTCAGTCTATAGTGATGTAGTATTTGGGAGAGGGTCAGGCTGATAGTGACGCAGTAAATATGAGGATATCAGGCTAATACGGATGGAGTTAGTTTGAGGCAGTCAGGGTGATAGTGACACAGTGAGTGTGAGGTAGTAAGGCCAATAATGACGCAATAAGTGTGAGGGGGTCATGCTGATAGTGACACAGTAAGTGTGAAGGGGTCAGGGTGATATTGACACAGTAAGTGTGAGGGACGCAGGCTGGTAGTGATGCAGAAAGTGAATGGCGATCAGTCTGACAGTGATGCAGTAAGTGTGAGGGGGTCAGGGTGATCGTGACTCAGTAAGTGTGAGATGTTGAGCCTGATAGTGACGCAGTAAGTGTAAAGGCAACAGGCTAGTCGTGACACAGTAAGTGTGAGAGGGTCAGGACTTTAGTGATGCATTACGTGTGACGGGGTCAGGGTGATAGTGACACAGAGAGTGTGATTGGACCAGGGTGATAGTGATGCAGTAAGTATGAGGGGATCAGGGTGATAGTGACGCAGTAAGTGTGAGGGGGTCAGGTTCATCGTGACGCAGTAAGTGTGATGGGTCAGGCTAGTCGTGATGCCGGAGTGAGAGGCCATCAGTCTGATAGCGACGCAGTAAGTGTGAGGGGGTGAGGCAGTTCGTGACACAGTCAGTGTGAGGGCATCAGATTGATAGTATTGCAGTACATGTGAGCGGACAGGCTGATAGTGATGCATTCAGTGTGAGGGCATCAGGCTGATCCAGACACATAATGTGAAAGGCAGTCAGGTTGGCAGTGACACAGGAAGTGTGAGTAAGTCACGGTGATTTTGATAACGTAAGCGTGAAGGCAGCGGTCTGATAGTGAAGCAGTAAGTGTGAGAGGTTCAGGCTGATAGGGACGCGGGAAGTGGAAGGGTGTCAGGGTGATAGTGACGCAGTAAGTGTGAAGGGGTCAGGGAGATAGTGACGCAGTAAGTATGATGGGATCAGGGGAATAGTGATGCAGTAAGTGTGAGGGGGCTAGGGTGATAGTGACACAGAAAGTGTGAGGGGGTTAGGGTGATAGTGATGCAGTCAGTGTGAGTGGATCAGTGTGATAATGACGCAATACATGTGAGGGAGACAGGATGATAGTGAAGCAGTTAGTGTGATGGGATCGCAATGATAGTGTCGCAGTAAGTGTGAGTGGTTTAGGGGATAGTGATGCAGTAAGTGTGAGGGGATCAGGGTGATAGTGATGCAATCAGTGTAATGGGATCAGGGTGATAGTGACGTAGTAAGTGTGAGGGCGTCAGGGTGACAGTGATGAAGTCATTGTGATGTGATCAGGGTGTTAGTGACGCAGTAAGTGTGAGGGTTTTGGGGTGATATTGACGCAGTACGTGTGGGGGATCAGGATGATAGTGACGCAGTAAGTGCGAGGGAGACAGGATGATAGTGACGCAGTAGATGTGAGGGGAACAGGGAGATAGTGATACAGCGAGTGTGAGGGGTCAGGTTGATAGTGACACAGTAAGGGTGAGTGGATCAGGGTGATAGTGATGCAGTAAGTGTGAGGAGATCAGGGAGATAGTGATGCAGTAAGTGTGAGTGGGTCAGGGAGATAGTGATGCAGTAAGTGTGAAGTGGTTGGGGAGAGAGTGATGCAGGAAGTGTCATGGGGTCAGGGAGACAGTGACGCAGTGAGTGTGAGGGGATCAGAGTGACAGTGATCAGTAAGTGGGAGGGTGTCAGGGTGATAGTGATGCAGAAAGTGTGAGTGGTTCAGGGTGATAGTGACGCAGTAAGTGTGAGGGAATCAGGGAGATAGTGATGCAGTAAGAGTGAGGGGGTCAGTGTGATAGTGATGCAGTGAATGGGATGGCGTCAGGGTGATAGTGACGCTGTAAATATGAGGGGTTCAGGGTGCTAGTCACGCAGTAAGTGGAATGGGATCAGGGTGATAGTGACGCAGTTAGTGTAATGGGATCAAGGTGATAGTGATGCAGTAAGTGTGAGGGGATCAGTTGATAGTGACGCCGTACATGTGGGGAATCAGTGTGATAATGACGCAGTAAGTGTGAGGGGGTCGTTGTGATAATAACTCAGTAAGTGTCATGGAATCAGGGAGATAGTGATGCAGTAAGTGGGAGGGAGTCAGGGTGATAGTGACGCAGTATGTGTGATGGGATCAGGGAGATAGTGATGCACTAAGTGTTAGGTGATCAGGCAGATAGTGACGCAGTAAGTGTCACGGGATCAGGCAGATAGTGACGCAGTAAGTGTGAGGAGGTCAGGGTGATAGTGACACAGTAAGTGTGATGGGATCAGGGTGATAGTGATGCAGTAAGTCTGAGGGGGTCAGGGTGATAGTGATGCTGTAAGTGTGAGGGAGACAGGGTGATAGTGACGCAGTAGGTGTGAGGGAATCAGGGAGATAGTGACACAGTGACTGTGAGGGGGTCAGGGTGATAGTGACATAGTAAGAGTGAGGGGGTCAGGGAGATAGAGATGCAGTAAGTGTGACGGGGTCACGGAGATAGTGACGCAGTAAGTGTGAGGGGGTCAGGGAGATAGTGACGCAGTAAGTATGATGGGATCAAGGGAATAGTGATGCAGTATGTGTGAGGGGGTCATGGTGATAGTGACACAGTAAGTGTGAGGGGGGTCATGGTGATAGTGATGGAGTAAGTGTGAGGGGGTAAGGGAGAGAGTGACGCAGTGAGTATGATGGAATCAGGGGAATAGTGATGCAGTAAGTGTGAGTGGATCAGAGTGATAGTGATGCAATACATGTGAGGGAGACAGGGTGATAGTGATGCAGTTAGTGTCATGGGATTGTAATGATAGTGACGCAGTAAGTGTGAGTGGAACAGGGTGATAGTGATGCAGTTAGTGTGAGGGGATCAGGGTGATAGTGACGCAGTTAGTGTGTGCGTGTCAGGGACATAATGAATTGGTAAGTGTGAGCGGATCAGGTTGATAGTGAAGCAGTAGGTGAGAGAGGATCAGGTAGATAGTGACACAGCGTGTGTGAGGGGAACAGGGTGATAGTGACACAGTAAATGTGATGGGGTCAGGGTGATAGTGAGGCAGTAAGTGTGGGGAGCCTGGGTGATAGTGACGCAGAAAGTGTGAGGGGGTCAGGTTTACAGTGACACAGTAAGTGTGGGGGAGTCTGGGTGATAGTGACGCAGTAAGTGTGAGGGGATCAGGGTGATAGTGATGCACTAAATGTGAGGTGGACAGGGTGATAGTGACGCAGTAGATGTGAGTGGATCAGGGAGATAGTGAAACAGTATGTGTGAGGGGATCAGGGTGATAGTGACGCAATCAGTGTAATGGGATCAGGGTGATATTGAAGCAGTAAGTGTGAAGGGATCAGGGTGATAGTGACGCAGTAAGTGTGAGGTGATCATGGAGATAGTGACACAGTGAGTGTGAGTGGGTCAGGGTGATAGTGACGCAGTAAGTGTGAATGGGATGGCGTCAGGGTGATAGTGACGCTGTAAATGTGAGGGGTTCAGGGTGTTAGTGACGCAGTAAGTGGAATGGGCTCAGGGTGCTAGTGACGCAGTAAGTGTGAGGGGATCAGGGAGATAGTGATTCAGTAAGAGTGAGGGGGTCAGTGTGATAGTGATGCAGTGAATTGGATGGCGTCAGGGTGATAGTGACGCTGTAAATGTGAGGGGTTCAGGGTGCTAGTGACGCAGTAAGTATCACGGGATCAGGCAGATAGAGACGCAGTAAGCGTGGGGGGATCAGGGTGATAGTGAAGCATTACGTGTCATGGGATCAGGCAGATAGTGATGCAGTAAGTGTGAGGGGATCAGGGTGATAGTGATGCCGTAAGTGTGGGGATCAGTGTGATAATGACGCAGTAAGTGTGAGGGGGTCGGGGTGATATGACTCAGTAAGTGTGAGGGGGTCAGGGAGATAGTGACGCAGTAAGTATGATGGGATCAAGGGAATAGTGATGCAGTAAGTGTCACGGGATTAGGCAGATAGTGACGCAGTAAGTATGAGGGGATCAGGGTGTTAGTGACGCAGTACATGTCACCGGATCAGGCAGATAGTGATGCAGTAAGTGTGAGGGGATCAGGGTGATAGTACCACAGTGAGTGTGAGTGGGTGAGGGAGATAGTGACGCAGTAAGTGTGAGGGAATCAGGGAGACAGTGATGAAGTAAGAGTGTGGGGGTCAGTGTGATAGTGATGCAGTGAATGGGATGGCGTCAGTGTGATAGTGACGCTGTATATGTGAGGGGTTCCGGGTGCTAGTGACGCAGTAAGTGGAATGGGATCAGGGTGCTAGTGACGCAGTAAGAGTCACGGGATCAGGCAGATAGTGAAGCAGTAAGCGTGAAGGGATCATGGTGATAGTAACGCAGTAGGTGTCACGGGATCAGGCAGATAGTGATGCAGTAAGTGTGAGGGGATCAGGGTGATAGTGACGTAGTGAATGTGAGGTAGACAGGGTGATAGTGACGCAGTAGGTGTGAGGGGATCAGGGAGATAGTGAAACAGTATGTGTGAGGGGATCAGGGTGATCGTGACGCAATCAGTGTAATCGGATCAGGGTGGTAGTGACGCAGTAAGTGTGAGGTGATCAGGGAGATAGTGATGCAGTAGGTGTGAGGGCGTCAGGGTGATAGTGATGCAGTCAGTGTGATGTGATCAGTGTGAGGGTTTCGGGGTAATATTGACGCAGTAAGTGTGGGGGATCAGGATGATAGTGCCGCAGTAAATGTGAGCGAGACAGGATGATAGTGACGCAGTAGGTGTGACGGGATCAGGGAGATAGTGATACAGTGAGTGTGAGGGGTCAGGGTGATAGTGACACAGTAAGGGTGATGGGATCAGGGTGATAGTGATGCAGTAAGTGTGAGGGGATCAGGGAGATATTGATACAGTGAGTGTGAGGGGTCAGGGTAATAGTGGCACATAAGGGTGATGGGATCTAGGTGATAGTGATGTAGTAAGTGTGAGGGGATCAGGGAGATAGTGATGCAGTTAGTGTGAGTGGGTCAGGCAGATAGTGATGCAGTAAGTGTGAAGTGGTTGGGGAGATAGTGATGCAGAAAGTGTCATGGGGTCAGGGTGACAGTGATGCAGTGAGTGTGAGGGGTCAGGGTGACAGTGATCAGTAAGTGGAAGAGTCTCAGTGTGATAGTGACGCAGTAAGTGTGATGGGTCAGTCTGATAGTGACACAGTAAGTGTGAGGTTGTCAGGGAGATAGTGATGCAGTAAATGTGATGGGATCAGGGTGATAATGACGCAGTAAGTGTGAGTGGATCAGGGTGATAGTGACGCAGTAAGTGTCACGGGATCAGGCAGATAGTGACGCAGTAAGTGTGAGGGGATCAGGGTGATAGTGACGCAGTACGTGTCACGGGATCAGGCAGATGGTGATGCAGTAAGTGTGAGGGGATCAGGGTGATAGGGACACAGTGAGTGTGAGTGGGTCAGGGTGATAGTGACGCAGTAAGTGTGAGGGAATCAGGGAGATAGAGATGCAGTAAGAATGAGGGGGTCAGTGTGACAGTGATGCAGTGAATGGGATGGCGTCAGTGTGATAGTGACGCTGTAAATGTGAGGGGTTCAGGGTGCTAGTGATGCAGTATGTGGAATGGGATCAAGGTGATAATGACGCAGTAAGTGTGAGGGGATCAGGGCGATCGTGACACCGTAAGTGTGGGGTATCAGGGTGATAATGACGCAGTAAGTGTGATGGGATCAGGGAGATAGTGATGCAGTAAGTGAGAGGGAGTAAGGGTGATAGTGATGCAGGAAGGGTGATGTGGTCAGGGTGATTTTGACGCAGTAAGTGCGGGGGATCAGGGTGATAGTGACGCAGTATGTGTGATGGGATTAGGGAGATAGTGATGCACTAAGTGTGAGAGAGTCAGGGTGATAGTCATGCAGGAAGTGTGATGTGATCAGGGTGATACTGACGCAGTAAGTGCGGGGGATCAGGGTGATTGTGACGCAGTATGTCTGATGGGATCAGGGAGATAGTGACACAGTGAGTGTGAGGGGATCAGGCAGATAGTGACACAGGAAGTGTGAGGGAGTCAGGGTGATAGTGATGCAGTAGGTCTGAGGGGGTCAGTGTGATAGTGATGCAGTAAGTGTGGGGGAGTCTTTGTGATAGTGACGCAGTAAATGTGAGGGAGACAGGCTGATAGTGACGCAGTAGTTGTGAGGGGATCAGGGAGATAGTGACACAGTAAGTGTGAGGGGGTCAGGTAGATAGTGATGCAGGAAGTGTGAGGGGGTCAGGTAGATAGTGACACAGTAAATATGATGGGATCAAGGGACTAGTGATGCAGTAAGTGTGATGGGGTCAGGGTGATATTGATGCAGTCAGTGTAATGGGCCAGTCTGATAGAGATGCAGTAAGTGTGAGGGCGTCAGGCTGCCAGTGATGCAGTCAGTGTGATGTAATCAGGGTGATAGTGACGCCGTAAGTGTGAGGGTTTCGTGGATTTTGCCGCAGTAAGTGTGTGGGATCAGCTTGATAGTGACCCAGTAAGTAGGAGGGGATCACGGTGATAGTGACGCAGTAAATGAGTGGGAGACAGGATGTTAGTGATGTAGTAGGTGTGAGGGGATCAGGGAGATCGTGATACAGTGAGTGTGAGGGGTCAGGGTGATAGTGACGCAGTAGGTGTCACGGGATCAGACAGATAGTGATGCAGTAAGTGTGAGGGGATCAGGGTGATAGTGACGCCGTAAGTGTGGGGGATCAGTGTGATAATGACGCAGTAAGTGTGAGAGGGTCGGGGTGATAATGACTCAGTAAGTGTGATGGGATCAGGGATATGGAATGCAGTAAGTAAGAGGGAGTCAGGGTGATAGTGATGCAGGAAGTGTGATGTGATCAGGGTGATATTGACGCAGTAAGTGCGGGGGATCAGGGTGATAGTGACGCAGTAAATTTGAGGGAGACAGGGTGATAGTAACACAGTAAGGGTGATGGGATCAGGGTGATAGTGATGCAGTAAGTGTGAGGGTGTCTGGGTGATAGTGACGTAGTATGTGTGATGGGATCAGGGAGATAGTGATGCACTAAGTGTGAGGGGGTCAGGGTGATAGTGATGCAGTAAGTGTGATGGGATCAGGGAGATAGTTACGCAATAAATGTGAGGGAGACAGGGTGATAGTGATGCAGTAAGTGTGAGGGGGTGAGGGTGATAGTGAAACAGTAAGTGTGATGGGGTCAGGGTGATAGTGATGCAGTAAGTCTGAGGTGGTCAGGGTGATAGTGATGCAGTAAGTGTGGGGGAGTCTTGATGATAGTGACGCAGTATGTGTGAGGGGATCAGGGTGATAATGACGCAGTAAATGTGAGGGAGAAATGGTGATAGTGACGCAGTAGGTGTGAGGGGGTCAGGGAGATAGTGACACAGTGAGTGTGAGGGCGTCAGGGTGATAGTGACACAGTAAGTGTGAGGGGGTCAGGGAGATCGTGACACAGTAAGTGTGAGGGGGTCAGGGAAATAGTGACGCAGTAAGTATGATGGGATCAAGGGAATAATGATGCAGTAAGTGTGAGGGGGTCATGTTGATAGTGATACAGTAAGTGTGAGAGGGTCAGGGAGATAGTTACGCAATAAATGTGATTGAGCCAGCGTGATAGTGATGCAGTAAGTGTGAGGGGGTGAGGGTGATAGTGACACAGTAAGTGTGATGGGGTCACGGAGATCGTGACGCAGTAAGTGTGAGGGGGTCAGGGAGATAGTGACGCAGAAAGTATGATGGGATCAAGGGAATAATAATGCAGTAAGTGTGAGGGGGTCATGTTGATAGTGACACAGTAAGCGTGAGGGGGTCAGGGAGATAGTTACGCAATAAATGTGATTGACACAGTGTAATAGTGATGCAGTATGTGTGAGGGGGTGAGGGTGATAGTGACACAGTAAGTGTGATGGGATCAGGGTGATAGTGATGCAGTAAGTCTGAGGGGGTCAGGGTGATAGTGATGCAGTAAGTGTGTGGGAGTCTTGGTGATAGTGACGCAGTATGTGTGAGGGGTTCAGCGTGATAGTGACGCAGTAAATGTGAGGGGGACAGGCTGATAGTGACGCAGTAGTTGTGAGGGGATCAGGGAGATAGTGACACAGTAAGTGTGAGGGGGTCAGGGAGATAGTGATGCAGTAAGTGTGAGGGGGTGAGGGAGATAGTGATGCAGTAAATATGATGGGATCAAGGGAATAGTGATGCAGTAAGTGTGAGGGGGTCATGGTGATAGTGACACAGTAAGTGTGGGGGGTCAGGGAGATAGTGATGCAGTAAGTGTGAGGGGGTCAGGGTGACAGTGACACAGTAAGTGTGGAAGAGTCTGCGTGATAGTGACGCAGTATGTGTGAGGGAATCAGGGTGATAGTGACGCAGTAAATACGAGGGGGTCAGGGAGATAGTGACGCAGTAATTATGATGGAATCAGGGGAATAGTGATGCAGTAAATGTGATGGCGTCAGGGTGATAGTGATGCAGTCAGTGTGAGTGGATCAGAGTGATAGTGATGCAATACATGTGAGGGAGAGAGGGTGATAGTGATGCAGTTAGTGTGATGAGATTGTAACAATAGTGACGCAGTAAGTGTGAGTGGATCAGGGGGATAGTGACGCAGTAAGTGTGAGGGGATCAGGGTGATAGTGACGCAGTTAGTGTGTGGGTGTCAGGGACATAGTGAATTTGTAAGTGTGAGAGGATCAGGTTGATAGTGATGCAGTAGGTGAGAGGTGATCAGGTAGATAGTGACACAGTGTGTGTGAGGGGGTCAGGGTTATAGTGACACAGTAAGTGTGAGGGGGTCAGGGCTAGAGTGACGCAGTAAGTGTGGGGGAGTCTGGGTGATAGAGACGCAGTAAGTGTGAGGGGATCAGGGTGATAGTGATGCAGTCAGTGTGATGTAATCAGGGTGATAGTGATGCAGTCAGTGTGATGTAATCAGGGAGATAGTGATGCAGTAAGTGTGAAGTGGTTGGGGAGATAGTGATGCAGTAAGTGTCATGGGGTCAGGGAGACAGTGACGCAGTGAGTGTGAGGGGATCAGGGTGACAGTGATCAGTCAGTGTGAGGGTGTCAGGGAGATACTGATGCAGTAAGTGTGATGGGATCAGGGTGAAAGTGACGCAGTAAGTGGAATGGGATCAGGGTGCTAGTGACGCAGTAAGTGTCACGGGATCAGGCAGATCGTGACGCAGTAAGTGTGAGGGGATCAGGGTGATAGTGACGCAGTAGGTGTCACGGGATCAGGCAGATAGTGATGCAGTAAGTGTGAGGGGATCAGTGTGATAGTGACGCCGTAAGTGTGGGGGATCAGTGTGATAATGACGCAGTAAGTGTGATGGGATCAGGAGATAGTGATGCAGTAAGTAAGAGGGAGTCAGGGTGATAGTGATGCAGGAAGTGTGAGGGGATCAGGGTGATAGTGATGCAGTCAGTGTGATGTAATCAGGGTGATAATGATGCAGTCAGTGTGATGTAATCAGGGTGATAGTGACGCCGTAAGTGTGAGGGTTTCGTGTGATTTTGATGCAGTAAGTATGAGGGGATCACGGTGATAGTGACGCAGTAAATGAGAGGGAGACAGGATATTAGTGATGCAGTAGGTGTGAGGGGATCAGGGAGATCGTGTTACAGTGAGTGTGAGGGGTCAGGGTGATAGTGACACAGTAAGGGTGATGCGATCAGGGAGGTAGTGCTGCAGTAAGTGTGAGTAGGTCAGGGAGATAGTGATGCAGTAAGTGTGAAGTGGTTGGGGAGATAGTGATGCAGTAAGTGTCATGGGGTCAGGGAGACAGTGACGCAGTGAGTGTGAGGGGATCAGGGTGACAGTGATCAGTCAGTGTGAGGGTGTCAGGGAGATACTGATGCAGTAAGCGTGATGGGACCAGGGTGAAAGTGACGCAGTAAGTGGAATGGGATCAGGGTGCTAGTGACGCAGTAAGTGTCACGGGATCAGGCAGATCGTGACGCAGTAAGTGTGAGGGGATCAGGGTGATAGTGACGCAGTAGGTGTCACGGGATCAGGCAGATAGTGATGCAGTAAGTGTGAGGGGATCAGCGTGATAGTGACGCCGTAAGTGTGGGGGATCAGTGTGATAATGACGCAGTAAGTGTGATGGGATCAGGAGATAGTGATGCAGTAAGTAAGAGGGAGTCAGGGTGATAGTGATGCAGGAAGTGTGATGGAGACAGGGTGATAGTGACGCAGTATGTGTGAGGGGATCAGGGTCATAGTGACGCAGTAAATATGAGGGGGTCAGGGAGATAGTGACGCAGTAAGTGTGAGAGGGACAGGGAGATAGTGACGCATAAGTGTGATGGGATCAGGGGAATAGTGATGCAGAAAGTGTGATGGGGTCAAGGTGATAGTGATGCAGCAAGAGTCATGGGGTCAGGGTGACAGTGACGCAATAAAAGTGATTGAGACAGGGTGACAGTGATCAGTAAGTTTGAGAGTGTCGGGGTGATAGTGACGCAGTAAGTGTGATTGGTCAGTCTGATAGTGACACAGTAAGTGTGAGGGTGTCAGGGAGATAGTGATGCAGTAAGTGTGATGGGATCAGGCAGATAGTGACGCAGTAAGTGTGAGTGGATCAGGATGATAGTGGCGCAGTACGTGTCACGGGATCAGGCAGATAGTGACGCATTAAGTGTGAGGTGATCAGGGTGATAGGGACACAGTGAATGTGAGTGGGTCAAGGTGATAGTGACGCAGTAAGTGTGAGGGAATCAGTGTTACAGTGATGCAGTAAGAGTGAGGGGGTAAGTGTGATAGTGATGCAGTGAATGGGATGGCGCCAGGGTGATAGTAACGCTGTAAACGTGAGGGGTTCAGGGTGGTAGTGACGCAGTAAGTGGAATGGGATCAAGGTGATAGTGACACAGTAAGTGTAATGGGATCAAGGTGATAGTGACGCAGTAAGTGTGAGGGGATCAGGGTGATAGTGACGCCGTAAGTCTGGGGGATCAGGGTGATAATGACGCAGCAAGTGTGATGGGGTCGGGGTGGTGATGACTTAGTAAGTGTGATGGGATCAGGGAGATAGTGATGCAGTAAGTGGGAGGGAGTCAGGGTGATAGTGATGCAGGAAGTGTGATGTGATCAGGGTGATATTCACGCAGTAAGTTCGGGGGATCAGGGTGACATTGACGCAGTATGTGTGATGGGATCAGGGAGATAGTGATGCACTAAGTGTGAGGGGGTCAGGGTGATAGTGATGCAGTAAGTGTGATGGGATCAGGGAGATAGTGACACAGTGAGTGTGAGGGGGTCAGGGTGATAGTGACCCAGTAAGTGTGAGGGAGTCAGGGAGTAGTTACGTAATAAATGTGAGGGAGACAGGGTGATAGTGATGCAGTAAGTGTGAGGGGGTGAGGGTGATAGTGACATAGTAAGTATGATGGGATCAGGGTGATAGTGATGAAGGAAGTCAGTGGGGGTTAGGGTTAGAGTGACGCAGTAAGTGTGGGGGAGTCTGGGTGATAGTGACGCAGTAAGTGTGAGGGGATCAGCGTGATAGTGACGCAGTAAATGTGAGGGAGACAGGGTGATAGTGACGCAGTAGGGTGTGAGGGGATCAGGGAGATAGTGACACAGTAAGTGTGAGGGGGTCAGGGAGAAAGTGATGCAGTAAGTGTGACGGGTTCATGGAGATAGTGACGCAGTAAGTGTGAGCGGGTCAGGGAGATAGTGACGCAGTAAGTATGATGGGATCAATGGAATTGTGATGCAGTAAGTGTGAGGGGGTCATGGTGATAGTGACACAGTAGGTGTGAGGGTGTCAGGGAGATAGTGATGCAGTAAGTGTGAAGTGGTTGGGGAGATAGTGATGCAGTAAGTGTTATGGGGTCAGGGTGATAATGACGCAGTAAGTGTGAGGGGTTCAGGGTGCTAATGACGCAGTAAGTGGAATGGGATCAGGGTGCTAGTGACGCAGTAAGTGTCACGGGATCAGGCAGATCAATGGGATGATAGAGTAAGTGTGAAGTGGTTGGGGAGATAGTGATGCAGTAAGTGTTATGGGGTCAGGGTGATAATGACGCAGTAAGTGTGAGGGGATCAGGGTGATAGTGATGCAGTTAGTGTGAGGGGATCAGGGTGATAGTGACGCAGTTAGTGTGTGCTTGTCAGGGTGACGCAGTTCAGTGTGATAATGATGCAGTGAATGGGATGGCGTCAGGGTGATAGTGACACTGTAAATGTGAGGGGTTCAGGGTGCTAATGACGCAGTAAGTGGAATGGGATCAGGGTGCTAGTGACGCAGTAAGTGTCACGGGATCAGGCAGATAGTGACGCAGTAAGTGTAAGGGGATCAGGGTGATAGTGACGCCGTAAGTGTGGGGGATCAGTGTGACAATGACGCAGTAAGTGTGAGGGGGTCGGGGTGATAATGACTCAGTAAGTGTGATGGGATCAGGGAGATAGTGATGCAGTAAGTAACAGGGAGTGATGCAGGAAGTGTGATGTGATCAGGGTGATATTGACGCAGTAAGTGCGGGGGATCAGTGTGATAGTGACGCAGTAAATGTGAGGGAGGCAGGGTGATAGTAACACAGTAAGGGTGATGGGATCAGGGTGATAGTGACGCAGTAAGTGTGAGGGTGTCTGGGTGATAGTGACGTAGTATGTGTGATGGGATCAGGGAGATAGTGATGCACTAAGTGTGAGGGGGTCAGGGTGATAGTGATGCAGTAAGTGTGATGGGATCAGGGAGATAGTGACACAGTGAGTGGGAGGGTGTCAAGGTGATAGTGACGCAGTATGTGTGAGGGGATCAGGGTGATAGTGACGCAGTAAATGTGAGGGTGACAGGCTGATAGTGACGCAGTAGGTGTGAGGGGATCAGGGAGATAGTGACACAGTAAGTGTGAGGGGGTCAGGGAGATAGTGATGCAGTAAGTGTGACGGGTTCATGGAGATAGTGACACAGTAAGTGTGAGGGGTCAGGGAGATAGTGACGCAGTAAGTATGATGGGATCAAGGGAATAGTGATGCAGTAAGTGTGAGGGGGTCATGGTGATAGTGACACAGTAAGTGTGAGGGTGTCAGGGAGATAGTGATGCAGTAAGTGGGTGGGAGTCAGGGTGATAGTGATGCAGGAAGTGTGATGTGATCAGGGTGATATTGACATTGTAAGTGCAGGGGATCAGGGTGATAGTGATGCAGGAAGCGTGAGGGGGTCAGGGAGATAGTGACGCAGTAAGTATTATGGAATCAGGGGAATAGTGATGCAGTAAGTGGGTGGGAGTCAGGGTGATAGTGACGCAGTAAGTATTATGGAATCAGGGGAATAGTGATGCAGTAAGTGTGATGGGATCAGGGAGATAGTGACACAGTGAGTGGGAGGGTGTCAAGGTGATAGTGACGCAGTATGTGTGAGGGGATCAGGGTGATAGTGACGCAGTAAATGTGAGGGAGAGAGGGTGATAGTGACGCAGTAGGTGTGAGGGGATCAGGGAGATAGTGACACAGTAAGTGTGAGGGGGTCAGTGAGATAGTGATGCAGTAAGTGTGACGGGTTCATGGAGATAGTGACGCAGTAAGTGTGAGGGGGTCAGGGAGATAGTGACGCAGTAAGTATGATGGGATCAAGGGAATAGTGATGCAGTAAGTGTGAGGCGGTCATGGTGATAGTGACACAGTAAGTGTGAGGGTGTCAGGGAGATAGTGATGCAGTAAGTGGGTGGGAGTCAGGGTGATAGTGATGCAGGAAGTGTGATGTGATCAGGGTGATATTGACACTGTAAGTGCAGGGGATCAGGGTGATAGTGATGCAGTAAGCGTGAGGGGGTCAGGGAGATAGTGACGCAATACATGTGATGCAGTAAGTGGGTGGGAGTCAGGGTGATAGTGATGCAGGAAGTGTGATGTGATGTGATCAGGGTGATATTGACACTGTAAGTGCAGGGGATCAGGGTGATATTGACACTGTAAGTGTGATGGGGTCAGGGTGATAGTGATAGTGATGCAGTCAGTGTGAGTGGATCAGAGTGATAGTGATGCAATACATGTGAGGGAGACACGGTGATAATGATGCAGTTAGTGTGATGAGATCGTAACGATAGTGACGCAGTAAGTGTGAGTGGATTGGGGGATAGTGATGCAGTAAGTGTGAGGGGATCAGGGTGATAGTGATGCAGTTAGTGTGAGGGGATCAGGGTGATAGTGACGCAGTTAGTGTGTGCTTGTCAGGGACATAGTGAATTGGTAAGTGTGAGCGAATCAGGTTGATAGTGATGCAGTAGGTGAGAAGGGATCAGGTAGATAGTGACCCAGTGTGTGTGAGGGGGTCAGGGTGATAGTGACACAGTAAGTGTGAGGGGTCAATGTTAGAGTGACGCAGTAAGTGTGGGGGAGTCTGGGAGATAGTGACGCAGTAATTGTGAGGGGATCAGGGTGATAGTGATGCAGTCAGTGTGATGTAATCAGGGTGATAGTGACGCAGTAAGTGTGAGGGTTTCGGGTGATTTTGACGCAGTAAGTGTGGGGGATCAGCGTGATAGTGACACAGTAAGTATGAGGGGATCACGGTGATAGTGACGCAGTAAATGAGAGGGAGACAGGATGTTAGTGAAGCAGTAGGTGTGAGGGGATCAGGGAGATATTGATACAGTAAGTATGAGGGGGTCAGGGAGATAGTGACGCAGTAAGTATGATGGGATCAAGGGAATAGTGATGCAGAAAGTGTGATGGGGTCAAGGTGATAGTGATGCAGTAAGTGTCATGGGGTCAGGATGACAGTGACGGAATAAATGTGATTGGGACAGGGTGACAGTGATCAGTAAGTGTGAGGGTGTCGGGTTGATAGTGACGCAGTAAGTGCGATGGGTCAGTCTGATAGTGACACAGTAAGTGTGAGGGTGTCAGGGAGATAGTGATGCAGTAAGTGTGATGGAATCAGGCAGATAGTGACGCAGTAAGTTTGAGTGGATCAGGGTGATAGTGACGCAGTACGTGTCACGGGATCAGGCAGATAGTGACGCAGTAAGTGTGAGGGGATCAGGGTGATTGGGACACAGTGAATGTGAGTGGGTCAGGGTGATAGTGACGCAGTAAGTGTGAGGGAATCAGTGTTATAGTGATGCAGTAAGTGTGAGGGGGCCAGTTATGATAGTGATGCAGGTAATGGGATGGCGCCAGGGTGATAGTAACGCTGTAAACGTGAGGGGTTCAGGGTGGCAGTGACGCAGTAAGTGGAATGGGATCAAGGTGATAGTGACGCAGTAAGTGTAATGGGATCAAGGTGATAATGACGCAGTAAGTGTGAGGGGATCAGAGAGTGGGGGACAGAGAGGTACAGTGACAGAGAGTGGCCAAGAGGTACAGCGACAGAGAGTGGCCGAGAGGTACAGCGACAGAGAGTGGAGGACAGAGAGGTACAGCGACAGAGAGCGACCGAGAGGTACAGTGACAGAAAGCGGGGGACAGAGAGGTACAGCGACAGAGAGTGGCCGAGAGGTACAGCGACAGAGAGTGGTGGAGAGGAACAGCAACAAAGAGTGGCGGACAGAGAGGTACAGCGAAAGACAGTGGGGGACAGAGAGGTACAGCGACAGAGAGCGGCCGAGAGGTACAGCGACAGAGAGCGGGGGACAGAGAGGTACAGCGATAGGGAGCGGGGGACAGAGAGGTACAGCGACAGAGAGCGGGGGACAGAGAGGTACAACGACAGATAGTGGCCGAGAGGTACAGCGACAGAGAGTGGGAGACAGAGAAGTACAGCGACAGAGAGCGGGGGACAGAGAGGTACAACGACAGATAGTGGCCGAGAGGTACAGCGACAGAGAGCGGGGACAGAGAGGTACAGCGACAGATAGTGGCCGAGAGGTACAGCGACAGAGAGTGGGAGACAGAGAAGTACAGCGACTGAGAGTGGGGGACAGAGAGGTACAGCGACAGAGAGTGGCCGAGAGGTACAGCGACAGGGAGCGGGGGACAGAGAGGTACAGCGACAGAAAGCGGGGCACAGAGAGGTACAGCGACAGATAGTGGCCGAGAGGTACAGCGACAGAGAGTGGGGGACAGAGAGGTAGAGCCACAGAGAGTGGCCGAGACGTACAGCGACAGAGAGTGGCCGAGAGGTACAGCGACAGGGAATGGGGTACAGAGAGGTACAGCGACAGAGAGCGGGGCACAGAGAGGTACAGCGACAGAGAGTGGCCGAGAGGTACAGCGACAGAGAATGGCCGAGAGGTACAGCGACAGGGAGCGGGGGACAGAGAGGCACAGCGACAGAGAGTGGCCGAGAGGTCCAGCGACAGAGAGTGGGGGACAGAGAGGAACAGCGACAGAGAGTGGCCGAGACGTACAGCGACAGAGAGTGGCCGAGAGGTACAGCGACAGGGAGTGGGGGACAGAGAGGTACAGCGACAGAGAGTGGCCGAGAGGTACAGCGACAGAGAGTGGTGGACAGAGAGGTAGAGCGACAGAGAGTGGCCGAGACGTACAGTGACAGAGAGTGGCCGAGAGGTACAGCGACAGGGAATGGGGTACAGAGAGGTACAGCGAAAGAGAGTGGGGGACAGAGAGGTACAGCGACAGGGAGCGGCCGAGAGGTACAGCGACAGAGAGCGGGGGACAGAGAGGTACAGCGACAGGGAGCGGGGGACAGAGAGGTACTGCAACAGAGAGGTACAGCGAAAGAGAGTGGGGGACAGAGAGGTATAGCGACAGAGAGTGGCCGAGACGTACAGCGACTGAGAGCGGGAGACAGAGAGGTACAGCGACAGAGAGTGGGGACAGAGAGGTACAGCGACAGATAGTGGCCGAGAGGTAGAGCGACAGAGAGTGGGGGACAGAGAGGTACAGCGACAGGGAATGGCCGAGAGGTACAGCGACAGAGAGTGGCCGAGAGGTAGAGCGACAGAGAGTGGGGGACAGAGAGGTACAGCGACAGATAGTGGCCGAGAGGTACAGCGAAAGAGAGTGGGGGACAGAGAGGTACAGCGACAGAGAGTGGCCGAGAGGTACAGCGACAGAGAGTGGCCGAGAGGTACAGCGACAGGGAGCGGGGGACAGAGAGGTACAACGACAGAGAGCGGCGCACAGAGAGGTACAGCGACAGAGAGAGGCCGAGAGGTACAGCGACAGAGAATGGCCGAGAGGTACAGCGACAGAGAGTGGGGGACAGAGAGGTAAAGCGACAGGGAGTGGGGGACAGAGAGGTACAGCGACAGAGAGTGGCCGAGAGGCACAGCGACAGGCAGTGGGGGACAGAGAGGTACAGCGAAAGAGAGTGGCCGAGAGGTACAGCGACAGGGAGCGGGGGACAGAGAGGTACAGCGACAGAGAGCGGGTGACAGAGAGGTACAGCGACAGAGAGTGGACGAGAGGTATAGCGACAGAGAGTGGGGGACAGAGAGGTGCAGCGACAGAGAGTGACCGAGATGTACAGCGAAAGAGAGTGGCCGAGAGGTACAATGACAGAGAGTGGGGGACAGAAAGATACAGCGACAGAGAGTGGCCGAGAGGTACAGCGAAAGAGAGTGACCGAGAGGTAAAGCGACAGGGAGTGGGGGACAGAGAGTTACAGCGACAGAGAGTGGCCGGGAGGTACAGCGACAGGGAGCGGGAGTCAGAGAGGTACAGCGACAGGGAGTGGGGGACAGAGAGGTACAACGACAGAGAGTGGGGGTCAGAGAGGTACAGCGACAGAGAGTGGGGGACAGAGAGGTACAGCGACTGAGAGTGGCCGAGAGGTACAGCGACAGAGAGTGGCCGAGAGGTACAGCGACAGAGAGTTGGGGACAGAGAGGTAGAGCGACAGAGAGTGGCCGAGACATACAGCGACAGAGAGTGGCCGAGAGGTACAGCAACAGGGAGCGGGGGACAGAGAGGTACAGCGACAGAGAGCGGGGGACAGAGAGATACAGCGACAGAGAGTGGGGGACAGAGAGGTACAACGACAGAGAGTGGGGGACAGAGAGGTACAGCGACAGAGAGTGGGGGACAGAGAGGTACAGCGACAGAGAGTGGCCGAGAGGTACAGCGACAGAGATTGGCCGAGAGGTACAGCGACAGAGAGTGGGGGACAGAGAGGTAGAGCGACAGAGAGTGGCCGAGACGTACAGCGACAGAGAGTGGCCGAGAGGTACAGCGACAGGGAATGGGGTACAGAGAGGTACAGCGAAAGAGAGTGGGGGACAGAGAGGTACAGCGACAGAGAGCGTCCGAGAGGTACAGCGACAGAGAGCGGGGGACAGAGAGGTACAGCGACAGAGAGCGGGGGACAAAGAGGTATAGCGACAGAGAGTGGCCGAGACGTACAGCGACTGAGAGCGGGGGACAGAGAGGTACAGCGACAGAGAGCGGGGACAGAGAGGTACAGCGACAGATAGTTGCCGAGAGGTAGAGCGACAGAGAGTGGGGGACAGAGAGGTACAGCGACAGAGAGTGGGGGACAGAGAGGTACAGCGACAGAGAGTGGCCGAGAGGTACAGCGACAGAGAGTGGCCGAGAGGTACAGCGACAGGGAGCGGGGGACAGAGAGGTACAACGACAGAGAGCGGGGCACAGAGAGGTACAGCGACAGAGAGCGGCCGAGAGGTACAGCGACAGAGAATGGCCGAGAGGTACAGCGACAGGGAGCGGGGGACAGAGAGGTACAGCGACAGGTAGTGGGGAACAGAGAGGTACAGCGACAGAGAGTGGCCGAGAGGCACAGCGACAGGCAGTGGGGGACAGAGAGGTACAGCGACAGAGAGTGGCCGAGACGTACAGCGACAGAGAGTGGCCGAGAGGTACAGCGACAGGGAGTGGGGTACAGAGAGGTACAGCGAAAGAGAGTGGCCGAGAGGTACAGCGACAGGGAGCGGGGGACAGAGAGGTACAGCGACAGAGAGTGGGGGACAGAGAGGTGCAGCGACAGAGAGTGACCGAGATGTACAGCGAAAGAGAGTGGCCGAGAGGTACAATGACAGAGAGTGGGGGATAGAAAGGTACAGCGACAGAGAGTGGCCGAGAGGTACAGGGAAAGAGAGTGGCCGAGAGGTAAAGCGACAGGGAGTGGGGGACAGAGAGGTACAGCGACAGAGAGTGGCCGAGAGGTACAGCGACAGGGAGTGGGAGACAGAGAGGTAAAGCGACAGGGAGTGGGGGACAGAGAGGTACAGCGACAGAGAGTGGCCGAGAGGTACAGCGACAGAGATTGGGGGGCAGAGAGGTACAGCGACAGAGAGTGGGGGCAGAGAGGTACAGCGAAAGAGAGTTGCCAAGTTGTACAGCGACAGGGAGTGGGGGACAGAGAGGTACAGCGACAGAGACTGGGGGACAGAGAGGTACAGCGAAAGAGAGTGGCCGAGGGGTACAGCGACAGAGACTGGGGGACAGAGAGGTACAGCGAAAGAGAGTGGCCGAGAGGTACAGCGACAGAGAGTGGCCGAGAGGTACAGCGACAGAGAGTGGCCGAGATGTACAGGAAAGAGAGTGGGGGACAGAGAGGTACAGCGACAGAGAGTGGCCGAGAGGTACAGCGACAGAGAGTGGGTTACAGAGAGGTACAGCAACAGAGAGTGGCCGAGAGGTACAGCGACAGGGAGCGGGGGACAGAGAGGTACAGCGACAGAGAGCGGGTGACAGAGAGGTACAGCGACAGAGAGTGGCCGAGAGGTACAGCGACAGAGAGTGGGGGACAGAGAGGTGCAGCGACAGAGAGTGACCGAGATGTACAGCGAAAGAGAGTGGCCGAGAGGTACAATGACAGAGAGTGGGGAACAGAAAGGTACAGCGACAGAGAGTGGCCGAGAGGTACAGGGAAAGAGAGTGGCCGAGAGGTAAAGCGACAGGGAGTGGGGGACAGAGAGGTACAGCGACAGAGAGTGGCCGAGAGGTACAGCGACAGGGAGTGGGGGACAGAGAGGTAAAGCGACAGGGAGTGGGGGACAGAGAGGTACAGCGACAGAGAGTGGCCGAGAGGTACAGCGACAGAGATTGGGGGGCAGAGAGGTACAGCGACAGAGAGTGGGGGCAGAGAGGTACAGCGAAAGAGAGTTGCCAAGTTGTACAGCGACAGGGAGTGGGGGACAGAGAGGTACAGCGACAGAGACTGGGGGACAGAGAGGTACAGCGAAAGAGAGTGGCCGAGGGGTACAGCGACAGAGACTGGGGGACAGAGAGGTACAGCGACAGAGAGTGGGGGCAGAGAGGTACAGCGAAAGAGAGTTGCCAAGTTGTACAGCGACAGGGAGTGGGGGACAGAGAGGTACAGCGACAGAGACTGGGGGACAGAGAGGTACAGCGAAAGAGAGTGGCCGAGGGGTACAGCGACAGAGACTGGGGGACAGAGAGGTACAGCGAAAGAGAGTGGCCGAGAGGTACAGCGACAGAGAGTGGCCGAGATGTACAGCGAAAGAGAGTGGGGGAGAGAGAGGTACAGCGACAGAGAGTGGCCGAGAGGTACAGCGACAGAGAGTGGGTTACAGAGAGGTACAGCAACAGAGAGTGGCCGAGAGGTACAGCGACAGAGAGCGGGGGACAGAGAGGTACAGCGAGAGGGAGCGGGGGACAGAGAGGTACAGCGACAGAGAGCGGGGGACAGAGAGGTACAGCGACAGAGAGCGGGGGACAGAGAGGTACAGCGACAGAGAGTGGCCGAGAGGTACAGCGACAGAGAGTGGGGGACAGAGAGGTACAGCGACAGGTAGTGGGGGACAGAGAGGTACAGCGACAGAGAGTGGCCGAGACGTACAGCGACAGAGAGTGGCCGAGAGGCACAGCGACAGGAAGTGGGGTACAGAGAGGTACAGCGAAAGAGAGTGGCCGAGAGGTACAGCGACAGGGAGCGGGGGACAGAGAGGTACAGCGACAGAGAGCGGGTGACAGAGAGGTACAGCGACAGAGAGTGGCCGAGAGGTACAGCGACAGAGAGTGGGGGACAGAGAGGTGCAGCGACAGAGAGTGACCGAGATGTACAGCGAAAGAGAGTGGCCGAGAGGTACAACGACAGAGAGTGGGGGACAGAAAGGTACAGCGACAGAGAGTGGCCGAGAGGTACAGCGACAGGGAGTGGGGGACAGAGAGGTAAAGCGACAGGGAGTGGGGGACAGAGAGGTACAGCGACAGAGAGTGGCCGAGAGGTACAGTGACAGAGAGTGGGGTCAGAGAGGTACAGCGACAGAGAGTGGGGGGCAGAGAGGTACAGCGAAAGAGAGTTGCCAAGTTGTACAGCGACAGGGAGTGGGGGACAGAGAGGTACAGCGACAGAGACTGGGGGACAGAGAGGTACAGCGAAAGAGAGTGGCCGAGGGGTACAGCGACAGAGACTGGGGGACAGAGAGGTAAAGCGACAGAGAGTGGCCGAGAGGTACAGCGACAGAGAGTGGCCGAGATGTACAGCGAAAGAGAGTGGGGGAGAGAGAGGTACAGCGACAGAGAGTGGCCGAGAGGTACAGCGACAGAGAGTGGGTTACAGAGAGGTACAGCATCAGAGAGTGGCCGAGAGGTACAGCGACAGAGAGCGGGGGACAGAGAGGTACAGCGACAGGGAGCGGGGGACAGAGAGGTACAGCGACAGAGAGCGGGGGACAGAGAGGTACAGCGACAGAGAGCGGGGGACAGAGAGGTACAGCGACAGAGAGTGGCCGAGAGGTACAGCGACAGAGAGTGGGGGACAGAGAGGTAAAGCGACAGAGAGGGGTCGACAGGTCCAGCGACAGGGAGCGGGGGACAGAGAGGAACAGCGACAAAGAGTGCCCGAGAGGTACAGCGACCGGGAGCGGGGGACAGAGAGGTACAGCGACAGAGAGTGCCCGAGAGGTACAGCGACAGAGAGTGGGGGACAGAGTGATAAAGCGACAGAGAGTGGCCGAGAGGTACAGCGACAGAGAGGTACAGCGACAGGGAGTGGGGGACACAGAGGTACAGCGGCAGAGAGTCGCCGAGAGGTACAGCGACAGGGAGCGGGGGACAGAGTGATAAAGCGACAGAGAGTGGCCGAGAGGTACAGCGACAGAGAGGTACAGCGACAGGGAGTGGGGGACACAGAGGTACAGCGACAGAGAGTGGCCGAGAGGTACAGCGACAGAGAGTGGCCGAGAGGTACAGCGACAAAGAGGTACAGCGACAGGGAGTGGGGGACAGAGAGGTACAGCGACAGAGAGTGGCCGAGAGGTACAGCGACAGAGAGTGGCCGAGAGGTACAGCGACAGAGAGTGGGGGACAGAGAGGTACAGCGACAGAGAGTGGCCGAGAGGTACAGCGACAGAGACTGGGGGACAGAGAGGTACAGCGTCAGAGAGTGGCCGAGAGGTCCAGCGACAGAGAGGTACAGCGACAGGGAGCTGGGGACTGAGAGGTGCAGCGACATAGAGTGGCCGAGAGGTAAAGCGACAGAGAGTGGCCTAGAGGTACAGTGACAGGGAGTGGGGGACAGAGAGGTACAGCGACAGAGAGTGGGGGACAGAGAGGTACAGCGACAGAGAGTGGGGGACAGAGAGTTGCCGAGAGGTACAGCGACAGAGAGTGGGGGACAGAGCGTGGGGGACAGAGAGTGGCCGGGAGTTACAGCGACAGAGAGTGGCCGAGAGATACAGCGACAGAGAGTGGCCGAGAGGTACAGCGACAGAGAGTGGCCGAGAGGTACAGCGACAGAGAGTGGCCGAGAGGTACAGAGACAGAGAGTGGGGGACAGAGCGTGGGGGTCAGAGAGTGGCCGAGAGGTACAGCGACAGAGAGTGGCTAAGAGGTACAGCGACAGAGAGTGGCCGTGAGGTACAGCGACAGAGAGTGACCGAGAGGTACAGAGACAGAGAGTGGGGGACAGAGCGTGGGGGTCAGAGACTGGCCGAGAGTTACAGCGACAGAGATTGGCCGAGAGGTACAGCGACAGAGAGTCGCCGGGAGGTACAGCGACAGAGTGTGGGGGACAAAGAGTGGGGGACAGAGAGTGTGGGACAGAGAGTGGCCGAGAGGTACAGCGAAAGAGAGTGGGGGACAGAGATTGACCGAGAGGTACAGCGAAAGAGAATGGTCGAGAGGTACAGCGACAGAGAGTCGCCGGGAGGTACAGCGACAGAGTGTGGGGGACAAAGAGTGGGGGACAGAGAGTGGGGGACAGAGAGTGGCCGAGAGGTACAGCAACAGAGAGTGGCCGAGAGGTACAGCGACAGAGAGTGGCAGAGAGGTACAGCGACAGAGAGTGGCCGAGAGGTACAGCGACAGAGAGTGGGGGACAGAAAGGTACAGCGACAGAGAGTGGCCGAGAGGTCCTGCGTCAGAGAGTGGGGGACAGTGAGGTACAGCGACAGAGAGTGGGGGACAGAGAGGTACAGCGACAGAAAGTGGTGGACAGAGAGATACAGCGACCAAGAGTGGCTGAGAGGTACAGCGACAGGGAGTGGGGGACAGAGAGGTACAGCGACAGAGAGTGGCCGAGAGGTACAGCGACAGGGAGTGGGGGACAGAGTGATAAAGCGACAGAGAGTGGCCGAGAGGTACAGCGACAGAGAGTGGCCGAGACGTACAGCGATAGTGAGTGGGGGACACCGAGGTACAGCGACAGAGAGTGGCCGAGAGGTCCAGCGACCGAGAGTGGCCGAGAGGGACAGCGACAGGGAGTGGGGCACAGAGAGGTCCAGCGACCGAGAGTGGCCGAGAGGGACAGCGACAGGGAGTGGGGCACAGAGAGGTACAGCGACAGACAGTGGCCGAGAGGTGCAGTGACACAGAGTGGCCGAGAGGTACAGCGACAGAGAGTGGGGGACAGAGAGGTACAGAGATAGAGTTTGGCCGAGAGGTACAGCGACAGGGAGTGGGGGTCATAGAGGTACAGCGACAGGGAGTGGGGGACAGAGATGTACAGCGACAGAGAGCGGGGGACAGAGAGGTACAGCGACAGGGAGCGGGGGACAGAAAGGTACAGCGAGAGAGAGCGGGGGACAGAGAGATACAGCATCTGAGAGTGACTGAGAGGTACAGCGACAGAGAGTGTCCGAGAGGTACAGTGACAGGGATGGGGGACAGAGAGCTACAGCGACAGAGAGTGGGGGACAGAGAGGTAGAGCGACAGAGAGTGGCCGAGAGGTACAGCGACAGGGAGTGGGGGACAGAGAGGTACAGCGACAGAGAGTGGCCAAGAGGTACAGCGACAGAGAGTGGCCGAGAGGTACAGCGACAGAGAGTGGCCGAGCGGTACAGCAACAGGGAGTGGGGGACTGAGAGATACAGCGACAGGGAGCGGGGGGCAGATAGTGGGGGACAGAGAGTGGCCGAGAGGTACAGCGACAGAGTTTGGTGGACAGACAGTGGAGACAGAGAGTGGCCGAGAGGTACAGCGACAGGGAGTGGCCGAGAGGTACAGCGACAGAGAGTGGGGGACAGAGAGGTACAGCGACAGAGAGTGGCCGAGAGGTACAGCGACAGAGACTGGGGGACAGAGAGGTACAGCGTCAGAGAGGTACAGCGACAGGGAGCTGGGGACTGAGAGGTGCAGCGACATAGAGTGGCCGAGAGGTAAAGCGACAGAGAGTGGCCTAGAGGTACAGTGACAGGGAGTGGGGGACAGAGAGGTACAGCGACAGAGAGTGGGGGACAGAGAGGTACAGCGACAGAGAGTGGGGGACAGAGAGTGGGGGACAGAGAGTTGCCGAGAGGTACAGCGACAGAGAGTGGTGGACAGACAGTGGCGACAGAGAGTGGCCGAGAGGTACAGCGACAGGGAGTAGCCGAGAGGTACAGCGACAGAGAGTGGGGGACAGAGCGTGGGGGACAGAGAGTGGCCGAGAGGTACAGCGACAGAGAGTGGCCGAGAGATACAGCGACAGAGAGTGGCCGAGAGGTACAGCGACAGAGAGTGGCCGAGAGATAGAGCGACAGAGAGTGGCCGAGAGGTACAGAGACAGAGAGTGGGGGACAGAGCGTGGGGGTCAGAGAGTGGCCGAGAGGTACAGCGACAGAGAGTGGCTGAGAGGTAGAGCGACAGAGAGTGGCCGTGAGGTACAGCGACAGAGAGTGACCGAGAGGTACAGAGACAGAGAGTGGGGGACAGAGCGTGGGGGTCAGAGACTGGCCGAGAGTTACAGCGACAGAGATTGGCCGAGAGGTACAGCGACAGAGAGTCGCCGGGAGGTACAGCGACAGAGTGTGGGGGACAAAGAGTGGGGGACAGAGAGTGTGGGACAGAGAGTGGCCGAGAGGTACAGCGAAAGAGAGTGGGGGACAGAGATTGGCCGAGAGGTACAGCGAAAGAGAGTGGGGGACAGAGATTGGCCGAGAGGTACAGCGAAAGAGAATGGTCGAGAGGTACAGCGACAGAGAGTCGCCGGGAGGTACAGCGACAGAGTGTGGGGGACAAAGAGTGGGGGACAGAGAGTGGGGGACAGAGAGTGGCCGAGAGGTACAGCAACAGAGAGTGGCCGAGAGGTACAGCGACAGAGAGTGGCAGAGAGGTACAGCGACAGAGAGTGGCCGAGAGGTACAGCGACAGAGAGTGGGGGACAGAAAGGTACAGCGACAGAGAGTGGCCGAGAGGTCCTGCGTCAGAGAGTGGGGGACAGTGAGGTACAGCGACAGAGAGTGGGGGACAGAGAGGTACAGCGACAGAGAGTGGCCGAGAGGTCCTGCGTCAGAGAGTGGGGGACAGTGAGTTACAGCGACAGAGAGTGGGGGACAGAGAGGTACAGCGACAGAAAGTGGTGGACAGAGAGATACAGCGACCAAGAGTGGCTGAGAGGTACAGCGACAGGGAGTGGGGGACAGAGAGGTACAGCGACAGAGAGTGGCCGAGAGGTACAGCGACAGGGAGTGGGGGACAGAGTGATAAAGCGACAGAGTGTGGCCGAGAGGTACAGCGACAGAGAGTGGCCGAGACGTACAGCGATAGTGAGTGGGGGACACCGAGGTACAGCGACAGAGAGTGGCCGAGAGGTCCAGCGACCGAGAGTGGCCGAGAGGGACAGCGACAGGGAGTGGGGCACAGAGAGGTACAGCGACAGAGAGTGGCCGAGAGGTGCAGCGACAGGGAGTGGGGCACAGAGAGGTACAGCGACAGACAGTGGCCGAGAGGTGCAGCGACAGGGAGTGGGGCACAGAGAGGTACAGCGACAGACAGTGGCCGAGAGGTGCAGTGACACAGAGTGGCCGAGAGGTACAGCGACAGAGAGTGGGGGACAGAGAGGTACAGAGATAGAGTTTGGCCGAGAGGTACAGCGACAGGGAGTGGGGGTCATAGAGGTACAGCGACAGGGAGTGGGGGACAGAGATGTACAGCGACAGAGAGCGGGGGACAGAGAGGTACAGCGACAGGGAGCGGGGGACAGAAAGGTACAGCGAGAGAGAGCGGGGGACAGAGAGATACAGCATCTGAGAGTGACTGAGAGGTACAGCGACAGAGAGTGTCCGAGAGGTACAGTGACAGGGATGGGGGACAGAGAGCTACAGCGACAGAGAGTGGGGGACAGAGAGGTAGAGCGACAGAGAGTGGCCGAGAGGTACAGCGACAGGGAGTGGGGGACAGAGAGGTACAGCGACAGAGAGTGGCCAAGAGGTACAGCGACAGAGAGTGGCCGAGAGGTACAGCGACAGAGAGTGGCCGAGCGGTACAGCAACAGGGAGTGGGGGACTGAGAGATACAGCGACAGGGAGCGGGGGACAGATAGTGGGGGACAGAGAGTGGCCGAGAGGTCCAGCGACAGAGAGTGGCTGAGCGGTACAGCGACAGGGAGTGGGGGACAGAGAGGTATAACGACAGGGAGCGGGGGACAGAGAGGTTCAGCGACAGAGAGTGGGGGACAGAGAGGTACAGCGACAGAGAGTGGCCGAGAGGTACAGCGACAAAGAGTGGGGGACAGAGAGGTACAGCGACAGGGAGTGGGGGACAGAGAGATACAGCGACAGAGAGTGGCCGAGAGGTACAGCGAAGAGAGTGGGGGAACAGAGAGGTACAGCGACAGTCAGTGGCCGAGAGATACAGCGACAGAGAGTGGGGGACAGAGAGGTACAGCGACAAGGAGTGGCCAAAAGGTACAGCGACAGAGAGCGGGGTACAGAGAGGTACAGCGACAGGGAGTGCGGGACAGGTAGGTACAGCGACAGGGAGTGGGGGACAGAGAGGTAAAGCGACAGGGAGCGGGGGACAGAGAGGTACAGCGACAGGGAGCGGGGGACAGAGAGGTACAGCGACAGAGTGCGGGGGACAGAGAGGTACAGCGACATAGAGTGGGTGAGAGGTACGGCGACCGGGAGCGGGGGACAGAGAGGTACAGCGACAGCGAATGGCCGAGTGGTACAGCGACAGAGAGTGGTCGAGAGGTACAGCGAAAGGGTGTGGGGAACAGAGAGGTACAGCGACAGAGAGTGGCTGAGAGGTACAGCGACAGAGAGTGGGGCACAGAGAGGTACAGCGACAGAGAGTAGCCGAGAGGTACAGCGACAGGGAGTGGGGAACAGAGAGCTAAAGCGACAGAGAGTGCCCGAGAGGTACAGCGACGGAGAGTGGGGGAGGGAGAGGTACAGCGACACAGAGTGGCCCAGAAGTACAGCAACAGGGAGTGGGGAACAGAGAGCTAAAGCGACAGAGAGTGCCCGAGAGGTACAGCGACGGAGAGTAGCTGAGAGGTACAGCGACAGGGAGCGGGGGACAGGTAGGTACAGCGACAGGGAGTGGGGGACAGAGAGGTAAAGCGACAGCGAGTGGCCGACAGGTCCAGCGACAGGGAGCGGGGGACAGAGAGGAACAGCGACAGGGAGCCGGGGACAGAGAGGTACAGCGATAGGGAGCGGGGGACAGAGAGGTACAGCGACAAAGAGTGCCCGAGAGGTACAGCGACCGGGAGCGGGGGACAGAGAGGTATAGCGACAGGGAGCCAGGGACAGAGAGGTACAGCGACAGGGAGTGGGGGACAGAGAGGTACAGCGACAGAGAGTGGCCGAGAGGTACAGCGACAGAGAGTGGCCGAGAGGTACAGCGACAGAGAGTGGCCGAGAGGTACAGCAACAAAGAGCGGGGGACAGAGAGGTACAGCGAGAGGGGTCGGGGGACAGAGAGGTACAGCGACTGAGAGCGGGGGACAGACAGGTCCAGCGGCAGAGAGTGGCCGAGAGGTACAGCGACAGAGAGGTACAGCGACAGGGAGCGGGGGACAGAGTGATAAAGCGACAGAGAGTGGCCGAGAGGTACAGCGACAGAGAGGTACAGCGACAGGGAGTGGGGGACACAGAGGTACAGCGACAGAGAGTGGCCGAGAGATACAGCGACAGAGAGTGCGGGACAGAGAGGTACAGCGACAGAGAGTGGCCGAGAGGTATAGCGACAGAGACTGGGGGACAGAGAGGTACAGCGTCAGAGAGTGGCCGAGAGGTCCAGCGACCGAGAGTGGCCGAGAGGTACAGCGACAGAGAGTGGCCTAGAGGTACAGTGACAGGTAGTGGGGGACAGAGAGGTACAGCGACAGAGAGTGGGGGACAGACAGGTACAGCGGCAGAGAGTGGCCGAGAGGTACAGCGACAGGGAGCGGGGGACAGAGAGTTACCTCGACAGACAGAGTCCAAGAGGTACAGCGACAGAGACCGGGGGACAGTGAGGTACAGCGACAGAGAGTGTCCGAGCGGCACAGTGACAGAGAGTGGCCGAGAGGTACAGCGACAGGGAGCCGGGGCAGAGAGGGACAGCGACAGAGAGCGGGGGACAGAGAGGTACAGCGACAGGTAGCGGGGGCCAGAGAGGCACAGCGACATAGAGTGGCCGAGACGTACAGCGTCAGAGAGTGGGGGACAGTGAGGTACAGCGTCGGAGAGTGGTGGACAGAGAGGTACAGCGACAGAGAGAGGTGGACAGAGAGGTAGAGCTACCAAGAGTGGCCGAGAGGTACAGCGACAGGGAGTGGGTGACAGAGAGGTACAGCGACAGAGAGTGGCCGAGAGGTACAGCGACAGGGAGTGGGGGACAGAGTGATAAAGCGACAGAGAGTGGCCGAGAGGTACAGCGACAGAGAGGTTCAGCGACAGGGAGTCGGGGACACAGAGGTACAGCGACAGAGAGTGGCCGAGAGGTACAGCGACAGAGAGTGGCCAAGAGGTACAGCGACAGAGAGTGGGGGACAGAGAGGTACAGCGACAGAGAGTGGCCGAGAGGTACAGCGACTGAGACAGGGGGACAGAGAGGTACAGCGTCAGAGAGTGGCCGAGAGGTCCAGCGACCGAGAGTGGCCGAGAGGTACAGCCACAGAGAGGTACAGCGACAGGGAGCTGGGGACTGAGAGGTGCAGCGACATAGAGTGGCCGAGAGGTACAGCGACAGAGAGTGGCCTAGAGGTACAGTGACAGGGAGTGGGGGACAGAGAGGTACAGCGACAGAGAGTGGGGGACGGAGAGGTACAGCGACAGAGAGTGGCTGAGAGGTAAAGCGACAGAGAGTGGGGGACAGAGAGTGGGGGACAGAGAGTTGCCGAGAGGTACAGCGACAGAGAGTGGTGGACAGACAGTGGCGACAGAGAGTGGCCGAGAGGTACCGCGACAGGGAGTGTCCGAGACGTACAACGACAGAGAGTGGGGGACAGAGCGTGGGGGACAGTGAGTGGCCGAGAGATACAGCGACAGAGAGTGGCCGAGAGGTACAGCGACAGAGAGTGGCCGAGAGGTACAGCGACAGAGAGTGGCCGAGAGGTACAGAGACAGAGAGTGGGGGACAGAGCGTGGGGGTCAGAGAGTGGCCGAGAGGTACAGCGACAGAGAGTGGGGGACAGACAGGTACAGCGGCAGAGAGTGGCCGAGAGGTACAGCGACAGGGAGCGGGGGACAGAGAGTTACCTCGACAGACAGAGTCCAAGAGGTACAGCGACAGAGACCGGGGGACAGTGAGGTACAGCGACAGAGAGTTGCCGAGAGGTACAGCGACAGAGAGTGTCCGAGCGGCACAGTGACAGAGAGCGGGGGACAGTGAGGTACAGCGACAGAGAGCTGCCGAGAGGTACAGCGACAGTGAGTGGCAGAGAGGGACAGCGACAGAGAGCGGGGGACAGAGATGTACAGCGACAGGCAGCGGGGGCCAGAGAGGCACAGCGACATAGAGTGGCCGAGACGTATAGCGTCAGAGAGTGGGGGACAGTGAGGTACAGCGTCGGAGAGTGGTGGACAGAGAGGCACAGCGACAGAGAGAGGTGGACAGAGAGGTAGAGCGACCAAGAGTGGCCGAGAGGTACAGCGACAGGGAGTGGGTGACAGAGAGGTACAGCGACAGAGAGTGGCCGAGAGGTACAGCGACAGGGAGTGGGGGACAGAGTGATAAAGCGACAGAGAGTGGCCGAGAGGTACAGCGACAGAGAGGTACAGCGACAGGGAGTGGGGGACACAGAGGTACAGCGACAGAGAGTGGCCGAGAGGTACAGCGACAGAGAGTGGCCAAGAGGTACAGCGACAGAGAGTGGTGGACAGAGAGGTACAGCGACAGAGAGTGGCCGAGAGGTACAGCGACTGAGACTGGGGGACAGAGAGGTACAGCGTCAGAGAGTGGCCGAGAGGTCCAGCGACCGAGAGTGGCCGAGAGGTACAGCCACAGAGAGGTACAGCGACAGGGAGCTGGGGACTGAGAGGTGCAGCGACATAGAGTGGCCGAGAGGTACAGCGACAGAGAGTGGCCTAGAGGTACAGTGACAGGGAGTGGGGGACAGAGAGGTACAGCGACAGAGAGTGGGGGACAGAGAGGTACAGCGACAGAGAGTGGCTGAGAGGTAAAGCGACAGAGAGTGGGGACAGAGAGTGGGGGACAGAGAGTTGGCGAGAGGTACAGCGACAGAGAGTGGTGGACAGACAGTGGCGACAGAGAGTGGCCGAGAGGTACAGCGACAGGGAGTGGCCGAGAGGTACAGCGACAGAGAGTGGGGGACAGAGCGTGGGGGACAGAGAGTGGCCGAGAGGTACAGCGACAGAGAGTGGCCGAGAGATACAGCGACAGAGAGTGGCCGAGAGGTACAGCGACAGAGAGTGGCCGAGAGGTACAGAGACAGAGAGTGGGGGACAGAGCGTGGGGGTCAGAGAGTGGCCGAGAGGTACAGCGACAGAGAGTGGCCGTGAGGTACAGCGACAGAGAGTGGCCAAGAGGTACAGCGACAGAGAGTGGGGGACAGAGTGGGGAACAGAGACTGGCCGAGAGTTACAGCGACAGAGATTGGCCGAGAGGTACAGCGACAGAGAGTCGCCGGGAGGTACAGCGACAGAGTGTGGGGGACAAAGAGTGGGGGACAGAGAGTGTGGGACAGAGAGTGGCCGAGAGGTACAGCGAAAGAGAGTGGGGGACAGAGAGTGGCCGAGAGGTACAGCGACAGAGAATGGTCGAGAGGTACAGCGACAGAGAGTCGCCGGAGGTACAGCGACAGAGTGTGGGGGACAAACAGTGGGGGACAGAGAGTGGCCGAGAGGTACAGCAACAGAGAGTGGCCGAGAGGTACAGCGACAGAGAGTGGCAGAGAGGTACAGCGACAGAGAGTGGCCGAGCGGTACAGCGACAGAGAGCGGGGGACAGAAAGGTACAGCGACAGAGAGTGGCCGAGAGGTCCTGCGTCAGAGAGTGGGGGACAGTGAGGTACAGCGACAGAGAGTGGGGGACAGAGGGGTAAAGCGACAGAGAGAGGGGGACAGAGAGGTACAGCGACAGAGAGTGGCCGAGAGGTCCTGCGTCAGAGAGTGGGGGACAGTGAGTTACAGCGACAGAGAGTGGGGGACAGAGAGGTACAGCGACCAAGAGTGGTTGAGAGGTACAGCGACAGGGAGTGGGGGACAGAGAGGTACAGCGACAGAGAGTTACCGAGAGGTACAGCGACAGGGAGTGGGGGACAGAGTGATAAAGCGACAGAGAGTGGCCGAGAGGTACAGCGATAGTGAGTGGGGGACACCGAGGTACAGCGACAGAGAGTGGCCGAGAGGTACAGCGACAGAGAGTGGCCGAGAGGGACAGCGACAGGGAGTGGTGGTCAGAGAGCTACAGCGACAGAGAGTGGCCGAGAGGTCCAGCGACCGAGGGTGGCCGACAGGGACAGCGACAGGGAGTGGGGCACAGAGAGGTACAGCGACAGAGAGTGGCCGAGAGGTGCAGAGACAGGGAGTGGGGCACAGAGAGGTACAGCGACAGAGAGTGGCCGAGAGGTGCATTGACACAGAGTGGCCGAGAGGTACAGCGACAGAGAGTGGGGGACAGAGAGGTACAGCGACAGGGAGTGGGGGTCATAGAGGTACAGCGACAGGGAGTGGGGGACAGAGATGTACAGCGACAGAGAGCGGGGGACAGAGAGGTACAGCGACAGGGAGCGGGGGACAGAGAGGTACAGCGAGAGAGAGCGGGGGACAGAGAGATACAGCATCTGAGAGTGGCTGAGAGGTACAGTGACAGGGATGGGGGACAGAGAGCTACAGCGACAGAGAGTGGGGGACAGAGAGGTAGAGCGACAGAGAGTGGCCGAGAGGTACAGCGACAGGGAGTGGGGGACAGAGAGGTACAGCTTCAGAGAGTGGCCAAGAGGTACAGCGACAGAGAGTGGCCGATAGGTACAGCGACAGAGATTGGCCGAGCGGTACAGCAACAGGGAGTGGGGGACAGAGAGGTACAGCGAAAGGGAGCGGGGGACAGAGAGTGGGGGACAGAGAGTGGCCGAGAGGTACAGCGACAGAGTTTGGTGGACAGACAGTGGCGACAGAGAGTGGCCGAGAAGTACAGCGACAGGGAGTGGCCGAGAGGTACAGCGACAGAGAGTGGGGGACAGAGCGTGGGGGACAGAGAGTTGCCGAGAGGTACAGCGACAGAGAGTGGGGGACAGACAGTGGCGACAGAGAGTGGCCGAGAGGTACAGCGAACGGGAGTGGCCGAGAGGTACAGCGACAGAGAGTGGGGGACAGAGCGTGGGGGACAGAGAGTGGCCGAGAGGTACAGCGACAGAGAGTGGCCGAGAGGTACAGCGACAGAGAGTGGCCGAGAGGTAGAGCGACAGAGAATGACGGGAGGTACAGCGACAGAGAGTGGCCGAGAGGTACAGCGACAGAGAGTGGCCGAGAGATTCAGCGACAGAGAGTGGTGGACAGAGAGTGGCCGAGAGGTACAGCGACAGACAGTGGCTGAGAGGTACAGCGACAGAGAGTGGCCGTGAGGTACAGCGACAGAGAGTGGCCAAGAGGTACAGCGACAGAGAGGGGGGGACAGAGTGGGGAACAGAGACTGGCCGAGAGTTACAGCGACAGAGATTGGCCGAGAGGTACAGCGACAGAGAGTCGCCGGGATGTACAGCGACAGAGTGTGGGGGACAAAGAGTGGGGCACAGAGAGTGGGGGACAGAGAGTGGCCGAGAGGTACAGCGAAAGAGAGTGGGGGACAGAGAGTGGCCGATAGGTACAGCGACAGAGAATGGTCGAGAGGTACAGCGACAGAGAGTTGGGGACAGTGAGTGGGGGACAGAGAGTGGCCGAGAGGTACAGCAACAGAGAGTGGCCGAGAGGTACAGCGACAGAGAGTGGCCGACAGGCACAGAGGCAGAGAGTGGCCGAGAGGTCCTGCGTCAGAGAGTGGGGGACAGTGAGTTACAGGGACAGAGAGTGGTGGACAGAGAGGTACAGCGACCAAGAATGGCTGAGAGGTACAGCGACAGGGAGTGGGGGACAGAGAGGTACAGCGACAGAGAGTGGCCGAGAGGTACAGCGACAGAGAGTGTGGGACAGATAGTGGCCGAGAGGTAAGCGACAGAGAGTGGAGGACAGAGAGTGCCCGAGAGGTACAGCGACAGAGAGTTGCCGAGAGTTACAGCGACAGAGAGTGGAGGACAGAGAGGTACAGCGACAGAGAGTGGCCGAGAGGTACAGCGACAGAGAGTGGCCGACAGGCACAGAGGCAGAGAGTGGGGCACAGAGAGTGCGGGACGGAGGGTGGCCGAGAGGTACAGCGACAGAGAGTGGCCGAGAGGCACAGCAACAGAGAGTGGGGGACAGAGAGGTACAGCGACAGAGAGTGGCCGAGAGGTACAGCGACAGAGAGCGGTGGACAGAGCGTGGGCGTCAGAGAGTGGCCGAGAGGTACAGCGACAGGGAGTTGCCGAGAGGTACAGCGACAGAGAGTGGCCGAGAGGTACAGCGACAGAGAGTGCCCTGAGATGAACAGCGACAGGGAGCGGGGGACAGCGAGGTACAGCGACAGAGAGCGGGGGACAGAGAGGTACAGCGACAGAGAGTGGCCGAGAGGTACGGCGACAGGGAGCGACGGACCGAAAGGTAGAGCGACAGAGAGCGGGGGACAGAGAGGTACAGCGACAGGGAGCAGAGGACAGGGATGTACTGCGACAGAGAGCGGGGGACAGAGAGGTACAGCAACAGAGAGTGGCCGAGAGGTACAGCGACAGAGAGAGGGAGACAGAGAGGTACAGCGACAGAGAGTGGCCAAGAGGTACAGCGACAGAGAGTGGGGGACAATGAGGTACAGCGACAGAGAGTGGCCGAGAGGTGCAGCGACAGAGAGTGGGGGACAGAGAGGTACAGCGACAGAGAGTGGCCGAGAGGTACAGCGAAAGACAGTGGCCGAGAGGTACAGCGACAGAGAGTGGGGGACAGAGAGGTACAGCAATAGAGAGTAGCCGAGAGGTACAGCGACAGAGAGTGGCCGAGAAGTCCAGCGACAGGGAGTGGGGGCAGAGAGCTAAAGCGACAGAGAGTGCCCAAGAATACAGCGACGGAGAGTGGGGGACAGAGAGGTACAGCGATAGAGAGTGTCCGAGCGGTACAGCGACAGAGAGTGGTGGACAGAGAAGTACAGCAACCAAGAGTGGCCGAGTGGTACAGCGACAGGGAGTGGCCGAGAGGTACAGCGACAGGGAGTGGGGGACAGAGTGATAAAGCGACAGAGAGTGGCCGAGAGGTACAGCGATAGTGAGTGGGGGACACCGAGTTACAGCGACAGAGAGTGGCCGAGAGGTACAGCGACAGAGAGTGGCCGAGAGGGACAGCGACAGGGAGTGGGGGACAGAGAGGTACAGCGACAGAGAGTGGCTGAGAGGACCAGCGACCGAGAGTGGCCGAGAGGGACAGCGACAGGGAGTGTGGCACAGAGAGGTACAGCGACAGAGAGTGGCCGAGAGGTGCAGCGACAGGGAGTGGGGCACAGAGAGGTACAGCGACAGAGAGTGGCCGAGAGGTGCAGTGACACAGTGCGGAGGGAGGTACAGCGACAGAGAGTGGGGGACAGAGAGGTTCAGCGATAGAGTGTGGCCGAGAGTTACAGCGACAGGGAGTGGGGGACATAGAGGTACAGCGACACAGAGTGGGGGACAGAGATGTACAGCGACAGAGAGGGGGGGACAGAGAGGTACAGCGACAGGGAGCGGGGGACAGAGAGGTACAGCAAGATAGAGCGGGGAACAGAGAGGTACAGCAACTGAGAGTGGCTGAGAGGTACAGCGACAGAGAGTGTCCGAGAGGTACAGTGACAGGGATGGGGGACAGAGAGCTACAGCGACAGAGAGTGGGGGACAGAGAGGTAGAGCGACAGAGAGTGGCTGAGAGGTACAGCGACAGGGAGTGGGGGACAGAGAGGTACAGCGACAGAGAGTGGCCAAGAGGTACAGCGACAGAGAGTGGCCGAGAGGTACAGCGACAGAGAGTGGCCGAGCGTTACAGCAACAGGGAGTGGGGGACAGAGAGGTATAGCGACAGGGAGCGGGGGACAGAGAGGTACAGCGACAGAGAGTGGGGGACAGAGAGGTACAGCGACAGGGAGTGGCTGAGAGGTACAGCGACAAAGAGTGGGGGACAGAGAGGTACAGCGACAGGGAGTGGGGGACAGAGAGATACAGCGACAGAGAGTGGCCGAGAGGTACAGCGACAGAGAGTGGGGGAACAGAGAGGTACAGCGACAGTGAGTGGCCGAGAGGTACAGCGACAGAGAGTGGGGGACAGAGAGGTACAGCGACAGAGAGTGGCCGAAAGGTACAGCGACAGAGAGTGTCCGAGAGGTACAGCGACCGAGAGTGGGGGACAGAGAGGTACAGCGACTGAGAGTGGCCGAGAGGTACAGTGACAGAGAGTGGCGGAGAGGTACAACGACAGAGAGTGGGGGACAGAGAGGTACAGCGACGGAGAGTGGCCGAGAGGTACAGCGACAGAGAGTGGCCGAGAGGAACAGCGACAGAGAGTGGTGGAACAGAGATGTACAGCGACAGAGAGTGGCCGAGAGGTACAGCGACAGGGAGTGGGGAACAGAGAGGTACAGCGACAGAGAGTGGCCAAGAGGTACAGCGACAGAGAGTGGCCGAGAGGCACAGCGACAGAGAGTGGCCGAGAGGTACAGCGACAGGGAGAGGGGGAGAGAGATGTACAGCGGCAGAGAGTGGGGGACAGAGAGGTACAGCGACAGAGATTGGCCGAGATGTACAGCGACAGAGAGTGGCCGAATGGTACAGCGACGGAGAGTGAGGGACAGAGAGGTGCAGCGACAGAGAGTGGCCGAGAGGCACAGCGACAGAGAGTGTCCGTGAGGTACAGCTTCACAGATTGGCTGGTAGGTACAGCGACAAAGAGTGGGGGACAGAGAGGTACAGCGACAGAGAGTGGCCGAGAGGTACAGCGACAGAGAGTGGGGGATAGAGAGTGGCCGAGAGGTACAGCAACAGAGAGTCGGGGACAGAGAGGTACAGCGACAGAGAGTGGCCTAGTGGTTCAGCGACAGAGAGTGGGCGAGAGGTACAGCGACAGAGAGTGGTGGACAGAGAGTGGGGGACAGAGAGTGACCGGGAGGTACAGCGAAGGAGAGGGACCGAGAGGTACAGCGACAGAGAGTGGCCGAGAGGTACCGCGACAGAGAGGGACCGAGAGGTACAGCGACAGAGTGGCCAAGAGGTACATCGACAGAGAGTGGGGGACAGAGACTGGGGGCAAGAGAGTGGCCGAGAGGTATAGCGACAGAGAATGACCGGGAGGTACAGCGACAGAGAGTGTGGGACAGATAGTGGCTGAGAGGTAAGCGACAGAGAGTGTGGGACAGAGAGCGGCCGAGAGGTTAGCGACTGAGAGTGTGGGACAGATAGTGGCGTAGAGGTACAGCGACAGAGAGTGTGGGACAGATAGTGGCCGAGAGGTAAGCGACAGAGAGTGGGGGACAGAGAGTGCCCGAGAGGTACAGCGACAGAGAGTGGCCGAGAGTTACAGCGACAGAGAGTGGAGGACAGAGAGGTACCGCGACAGAGAGTGGCCGAGAGGTACAGCGACAGAGAGTGGCCGACAGGTACAGAGGCAGAGAGTGGGGTACAGAGAGTGCGGGACGGAGGGTGGCCGAGAGGTACAGCGACAGAGAGTGGCCGAGAGGCACAGCAACAGAGAGTGGGGGACAGAGAGGTACAGCGACACAGAGTGGCCGAGAGGTACAGCGACAGAGAGTGGGGGACAGAGAGTGGGGGACAGAGATTGGGGGACAGAGAGTGGCCAAGAGGTACAGCGACAGAGAGTGGTGGACAGAGAGTGGGCGACAGAGAGTGGCCGAGAGGTACAGCGACAGGGAGTTGCCGAGAGGTACAGCGACAGAGAGTGGCCGAGAGGTACAGCGACAGAGAGTTGGGGACAGAGAGGTACAGCGACAGAGAGTGCCCTGAGAGGTACAGCGACAGGGAGCGGGGGACAGAGAGGTACAGCGACAGAGAGCGGGGGACGGAGAGGTACAGCGACAGAGAGTGGCCGAGAGGTACGGCGACAGGGAGCGATGGACCGAGAGGTACAGCGACAGAGAGCGGGGGACAGAGAGGTATAGTGACAGGGAGCGGAGGACAGGGATGTACTGCGACAGAGAGCGGGGGACAGAGAGGTACAGCGACAGAGAGTGGCCAACAGGTACAGCGACAGAGAGTGGGGGACAGAGAGGTACAGCGACAGAGAGTGGCCAAGAGGTACAGCGACAGAGAGTGGGGGATAGAGAGGTACAGCGACAGAGAGTGGCCGAGAGGTGCAGCGACAGTGAGTGGGGGACAGTGTGGTACAGCGACAGAGAGTGGGGGACAGAGAGGTACAGCGACAGAGAGTGGCCGAGAGGTACAGCGAAAGGGAGTGGTGGACAGAGGGGTACAGCGACAGCGAGTGGCCGAGAGGTACAGCAACAGATAGTGGCCGAGAGGTACAGCGAAAGGGTGTGGGGAACAGAGAGGTACAGCGACAGACAGTGGCCGAGAGGTACAGCGACAGAGAGTGGGGGAGAGAGAGGTACAGCGATAGAGAGTTTCCGAGAGGTACCGCGACAGAGAGTGGCCGAGAAGTAGAGCGACAGGGAGTGGGGGCAGAGAGCTAAAGCGACAGAGAGTGTCCGAGCGGTACAGGGACAGAGAGTGGTGGACAGAGAAGTACAGCGACCAAGAGTGGCCGAGAGGTACAGCGACAGGGAGTGGGTGACAGAGAGGTACAGCGATAGACAGTGGCTGAGAGGTACAGCGACAGGGAGTGGGAGACAGAGAGGTACAGCAACAGAGAGTGGTGGACACAGAAGTACAGCAACCAAGAGTGGCCGAGAGGTACAGCGACAGGGAGTGGGTGACAGAGAGGTACAGCGACAGAGAGTGGCCGAGAGGTACAGCGACAGAGAGGTACAGCGACAGGGAGTGGGGGACACAGACGTACAGCGACAGAGAGTGGCCGAGAGGTACAGCGACAGCGAGTGGCCGAGAGGTACAGCGACAGAGAGTGCGGGACAGAGAGGTACAGCGACAGAGAGTGGCCGAGAGGTACAGCGACAGAGAGTTGGGGACAGAGAGGTACAGCGACAGAGAGTGCCCTGAGAGGTACAGCGACAGGGAGCGGGGGACAGAGAGGTACAGCGACAGAGAGCGGGGGACGGAGAGGTACAGCGACAGAGAGTGGCCGAGAGGTACGGCGACAGGGAGCGATGGACCGAGAGGTACAGCGACAGAGAGCGGGGGACAGAGAGGTATAGTGACAGGGAGCGGAGGACAGGGATGTACTGCGACAGAGAGCGGGGGACAGAGAGGTACAGCGACAGAGAGTGGCCAACAGGTACAGCGACAGAGAGTGGGGGACAGAGAGGTACAGCGACAGAGAGTGGCCAAGAGGTACAGCGACAGAGAGTGGGGGATAGAGAGGTACAGCGACAGAGAGTGGCCGAGAGGTGCAGCGACAGAGAGTGGGGGACAGTGTGGTACAGCGACAGAGAGTGGGGGACAGAGAGGTACAGCGACAGAGAGTGGCCGAGAGGTACAGCGAAAGGGAGTGGTGGACAGAGAGGTACAGCGACAGCGAGTGGCCGAGAGGTACAGCAACAGATAGTGGCCGAGAGGTACAGCGAAAGGGTGTGGGGAACAGAGAGGTACAGCGACAGACAGTGGCCGAGAGGTACAGCGACAGGGAGTGGGGGCAGAGAGCTAAAGCGACAGAGAGTGTCCGAGCGGTACAGGGACAGAGAGTGGTGGACAGAGAAGTACAGCGACCAAGAGTGGCCGAGAGGTACAGCGACAGGGAGTGGGTGACAGAGAGGTACAGCGATAGACAGTGGCTGAGAGGTACAGCGACAGGGAGTGGGAGACAGAGAGGTACAGCAACAGAGAGTGGTGGACACAGAAGTACAGCAACCAAGAGTGGCCGAGAGGTACAGCGACAGGGAGTGGGTGACAGAGAGGTACAGCGACAGAGAGTGGCCGAGAGGTACAGCGACAGAGAGGTACAGCGACAGGGAGTGGGGGACACAGACGTACAGCGACAGAGAGTGGCCGAGAGGTACAGCGACAGCGAGTGGCCGAGAGGTACAGCGACAGAGAGTGCGGGACAGAGAGGTACAGCGGCAGAGAGTGGCCGAGAGGTACATTTACAGAGACTGGGGGACAGAGAGGTACAGCGACAGAGAGTGGCCGAGAGGCCCAGCGACCGAGAGTGGCCGAGAGGTGCAGCAACAGGGAGTGGGGGACAGAGAGGTACAGCGACAGAGAGTGGCCGAAAGGTACAGCGACAGGGAGTGGGGGACAGAGAGCAACAGCGACAGAGAGTGGCCGAGAGGTACAGCGACAGGGAGTGGTGGACATAGAGGTACAGCGACAGTGAGTGGGGGACAGAGATGTACAGCGACAGGGAGCGGGGGACAGGGAGGTACTGCGACAGAGAGCGGGGGACAGAGAGGTACAGCGACAGAGAGTGGCCGAGAGGTACAGCGACAGAGAGTGGGGGACAGAGAGGTACAGCGACAGAGAGTGGCCGAGAGGTACAGCGACAGGGAGTGGTGGACATAGAGGTACAGCGACAGTGAGTGGGGGACAGAGATGTACAGCGACAGGGAGCGGGGGACAGGGAGGTACTGCGACAGAGAGCGGGGGACAGAGAGGTACAGCGACCGAGAGTGGCCGAGAGGTACAGCGACAGAGAGTGGGGTCAGAGAGGTACTGCGACAGAGAGTGGCCGAGAGGTACAGCGACAGGGAGTGGGGCACAGAGAGGTACAGCGACAGAGAGTGGCCGAGAGGTGCAGTGACACAGAGTGGCCGAGAAGTACAGCGACAGAGAGTGGGGGACAGAGAGGTACAGCGATAGAGAGTGGCCGAGAGGTACAACGACAGGGAGTGCGTGACATAGAGGTACAGCGACACAGAGTGGGGGACATTGATGTACAGCGACAGAGAGCGGGGGACAGAGAGGTACAGCGACAGGGAGCGGGGTACAGAGAGGTACAGCGACAGAGAGCGGGGGACAGAGAGTTACAGCGACAGAGAGCGGGGGACAGAGAGTTACAGCGACAGAGAGTGGGGGACAGAGAGGTACAGCGACAGAGAGGGGCCGAGAGGTATTGCGACAGAGAGTGTCCGAGAGGTACAGCGACAGAGAGTGTGGGACAGAGAGGTACAGCGACAGAGAGTGGGCGAGAGGTACATCGACAGAGAGTGGCCGAGCGGTACAGCGACAGGGAGTGGGGGACAGAGCGGTATAGCGACAGGGAGCGGGGGACAGAGAGGTACAGCGACAGAGAGTGGGGGACAGAGAGGTACAGCGACAGAGAGTGACAAAGAGGTACAGCGACAAAGAGTGGGGGACAGAAAGGTACAGCGACAGGGAGTGGGGGACAGAGAGGTACAGCGACAGAGAGTGGCCGAGAGGTGCAGTGACACAGAGTGGCCGAGAGGTACAGCGACAGAGAGTGGGGGACAGAGACTACAGCGACATAGAGTGGCCGAAAGGTACAGCGACAGAGAGTGGCCGAGAGGTACAGCGACCGAGAGTGGGAGACAGAGAGGTACAGCGACAGAGAGTGGCCGCGAGGTACAGTGACAGAGAGTGGCCGAGAGGTACAGCGACAGAGAGTGGGGGACAGAGAGGTACAGCGACAGAGAGTGGCCGAGAGGTACAGTGACAGAGAGTGGCCGAGAGGTACAGCGACAGAGAGTGGGGGACAGAGAGGTACAGCGACAGAGAGTGGCCGAGTGGTACAGCGACATAGTGTGGCTGAGAGGTACAGTGACAGAGAGTGGCCGAGAGGTACATCGACAGAGAGTGGGGGACAGAGAGGTACAGCGACAGAGAGTGGCCGAGAGGTACAGCGACAGAGAGCGGGTGACAGAGAGGTACAGCGACAGAGAGCGGGGGACGGAGAGGTACAGCGACAGAGAGTGGCCGAGAGGTACGGCGACAGGGAGCGACGGACCGAGAGGTATAGCGACAGAGAGCGGGGGACAGAGATGTACAGTGACAGGGAGCTGAGGACAGCGATGTACTGCGACAGAGAGCGGGGGACAGAGAGGTACAGCGACAGAGAGTGGCCGAGTGGTACAGCGACAGAGAGTGGGGGACAGAGAGGTACAGCGACAGAGAGTGGCCAAGAGGTACAGCGACAGAGAGTGGGGGATAGAGAGGTACAGCGACAAAGAGTGGCCGAGAGGTGCAGCGACAGAGAGTGGGGGACAGTGTGGTACAGCGACAGAGAGTGGGGGACAGAGAGGTACAGCGACAGAGAGTGGCCGAGAGGTACAGCGAAAGGGAGTGGTGGACAGAGAGGTACAGCGACAGCGAGTGGCCGAGAGGTACAGCGACAGATAGTGGCCGAGAGGTACAGCGAAAGGGTGTGGGGAACAGAGGTACAGCGACAGACAGTGGCCGAGAGGTACAGCGACAGAGAGTGGGGGAGAGAGAGGTACAGCGATAGAGAGTTTCCGAGAGGTACCGCGACAGAGAGTGGCCGAGAAGTAGAGCGACAGGGAGTGGGGGCAGAGAGCTAAAGCGACAGAGAGTGTCCGAGCGGTACAGGGACAGAGAGTGGTGGACAGAGAAGTACAGCGACCAAGAGTGGCCGAGAGGTACAGCGACAGGGAGTGGGTGACAGAGAGGTACAGCGATAGAGAGTGGCTGAGAGGTACAGCGACAGGGAGTGGGGGACAGAGAGGTACAGCAACAGAGAGTGGTGGACAGAGAAGTACAGCAACCAAGAGTGGTCGAGAGGTACAGCGACAGGGAGTGGGTGACAGAGAGGTACAGCGACAGAGAGTGGCCGAGAGGTACAGCGACAGAGAGGTACAGCGACAGGGATTGGGGGACACAGACGTACAGCGACAGAGAGTGGCCGAGAGGTACAGCGATAGCGAGTGGCCGAGAGGTACAGCGACAGAGAGTGCGGGACAGAGAGGTACAGCGACAGAGAGTGGCCGAGAGGTACATTTACAGAGATTGGGGGACAGAGAGGTACAGCGACAGAGAGTGGCCGAGAGGTACAGTGACAGAGAGTGGCCGAGAGGTACATCGACAGAGAGTGGGGGACAGAGAGGTACAGCGACAGAGAGTGGCCGAGAGGTACAGCGACAGAGAGCGGGTGACAGAGAGGTACAGCGACAGAGAGTGGCCGAGAGGTACAGCGACAGAGAGTGGCCGAGAGGTACAGCGACAGAGAGCGGGGGACGGAGAGGTACAGCGACAGAGAGTGGCCGAGAGGTACGGCGACAGGGAGCGACGGACCGAGAGGTATAGCGACAGAGAGCGGGGGACAGAGAGGTACAGCGACAGGGAGCTGAGGACAGGGATGTACTGCGACAGAGAGCGGGGGACAGAGAGGTACAGCGACAGAGAGTGGCCGAGTGGTACAGCGACAGAGAGTGGGGGACAGAGAGGTACAGCGACAGAGAGTGGCCAAGAGGTACAGCGACAGAGAGTGGGGGATAGCGAGGTACAGCGACAAAGAGTGGCCGAGAGGCCCAGCGACCGAGAGTGGCCGAGAGGTGCAGCAACAGGGAGTGAGGGACAGAGAGGTACAGCGACAGAGAGTGGCCGAAAGGTACAGCGACAGGGAGTGGGGGACAGAGAGCAACAGCGACAGAGAGTGGCCGAGAGGTACAGCGACAGAGAGTGGGGGACAGAGAGGTACAGCGACAGAGAGTGGCCGAGAGGTACAGCGACAGGGAGTGGTGGACATAGAGGTACAGCGACAGAGAGTGGCCGAGAGGTGCAGTGACACAGAGTGGCCGAGAAGTACAGCGACAGAGAGTGGGGGACAGAGAGGTACAGCGATAGAGAGTGGCCGAGAGGTACAACGACAGGGAGTGGGTGACATAGAGGTACAGCGACACAGAGTGGGGGACATTGATGTACAGCGACAGAGAGCGGGGGACAGAGAGGTACAGCGACAGGGAGCGGGGTACAGAGAGGTACAGCGACAGAGAGGGGCCGAGAGGTATAGCGACAGAGAGTGTCCGAGAGGTACAGCGACAGAGAGTGTGGGACAGAGAGGTACAGCGACAGAGAGGGGCCGAGAGGTATAGCGATAGAGAGTGTCCGAGAGGTACAGCGACAGAGAGTGTGGGACAGAGAGGTACAGCGACAGAGAGTGGCCGAGTGGGACAGCGACATGGAGTGTGGGACAGAGAGGTACAGCGAAAGAGAGTTGGCGAGAGGTACATCGACAGAGAGTGGCCGAGCGGTACAGCGACAGGGAGTGGGGGACAGAACGGTACAGCGACAGGGAGCGGGGGACAGAGAGGTATAGCGACAGGGAGCGGGGGACAGAGAGGTACAGCGACAGAGAGTGGGGGACAGAGAGGTACAGCGACAGAGAGTGGGGGACAGAGAGGTACAGCGACAGAGAGTGGGGGACAGAGAGGTACTGCGACAGAGAGTGGCAAAGAGGTACAGCGACAGAGAGTGGGGTCAGAGAGGTACTGCGACAGAGAGTGGCCGAGAGGTACAGCGACAGGGAGTGGGGCACAGAGAGGTACAGCGACAGAGAGTGGCCGAGAGGTGCAGTGACACAGAGTGGCCGAGAAGTACAGCGACAGAGAGTGGGGGACAGAGAGGTACAGCGATAGAGAGTGGCCGAGAGGTACAACGACAGGGAGTGGGTGACATAGAGGTACAGCGACACAGAGTGGGGGACATTGATGTACAGCGACAGATTGCGGGGGACAGAGAGGTACAGCGACAGGGAGCGGGGTACAGAGAGGTACAGCGACAGAGAGGGGCCGAGAGGTATAGCGACAGAGAGTGTCCGAGAGGTACAGCGACAATGAGTGTGGGACAGAGAGGTACAGCGACAGAGAGGGGCCGAGAGGTATAGCGACAGAGAGTGTCCGAGAGGTACAGCGACAGAGAGTGTGGGACAGAGAGGTACAGCGACAGAGAGTGGCCGAGTGGGACAGCGACATGGAGTGTGGGACAGAGAGGTACAGCGAAAGAGAGTGGGCGAGAGGTACATCGACAGAGAGTGGCCGAGCGGTACAGCGACAGGGAGTGGGGGACAGAGCGGTACAGCGACAGGGAGCGGGGGACAGAGAGGTATAGCGACAGGGAGCGGGGGACAGAGAGGTACAGCGAACAGAGAGTGGGGGACAGAGAGGTACAGCGACAGAGAGTGGCAAAGAGGTACAGCGACAAAGAGTGGGGGACAGAAAGGTACAGCGACAGGGAGTGGGGGACAGAGACGTACAGCGACAGAGAGTGGCCGAGAGGTGCAGTGACACAGAGTAGCCGAGAGGTACAGCGACAGAGAGTGGGGGACAGAGACTACAGCGACATAGAGTGGCCGAAAGGTACAGCGACAGAGAGTGGCCGAGAGGTACAGCGACCGAGAGTGGGAGACAGAGAGGTACAGCGACAGAGAGTGGCCGCGAGGTACAGTGACAGAGAGTGGCCGAGAGGTACAGTGACAGAGAGTGGCCGAGAGGTACAGCGACAGAGAGTGGGGGACAGAGAGGTACAGCGACAGAGAGTGGCCGAGAGGTACAGCGACAGAGTGTGGCCGAGAGGTACAGTGACAGAGAGTGGCCGAGAGGTACAGCGACCGAGAGTGGGAGACAGAGAGGTACAGCGACAGAGAGTGGCCGCGAGGTACAGTGACAGAGAGTGGCCGAGAGGTACAGTGACAGAGAGTGGCCGAGAGGTACAGCGACAGAGAGTGGGGGACAGAGAGGTACAGTGACATAGAGTGGCCGAGAGGTACAGCGACAGAGTGTGGCCGAGAGGTACAGTGACAGAGAGTGGCCGAGAGGTACAGCGACAGAGAGTGGGGGACAGAGAGGTACAGCGACAGAGAGTGGCCGAGAGGTACAGTGACAGAGAGTGGCCGAGAGGTACATCGACAGAGAGTGGGGGACAGAGAGGTACAGCGACAGAGAGTGGCCGAGAGGTACAGCGACAGAGAGTGGCCGAGAGCAATAGCGACAGAGAGTGGGGGAACAGAGATGTACAGCGACAGAGAGTGGCCGAGAAGTACAGCGACAGGGAGTGGGGGACAGAGAGGTACAGCGACAGAGAGTGGCCAAGAGGTACAGCGACAGAGAGTGGCCGAGAGGTACAGCGACAGAGAGTGGGGGACAGAGAGGTACAGCGACAGAGAATGGGGGACAGAGAGGTACAGCGACAGAGAGTGGCCGAGAGGTACAGCGACAGAGAGTGGCCGAGAGTAATAGCGACAGAGAGTGGGGGAACAGAGATGTACAGCGACAGAGAGTGGCCGAGAAGTACAGCGACAGGGAGTGGGGGACAGAGAGGTACAGCGACAGAGAGTGGCCAAGAGGTACAGCGACAGAGAGTGGCCGAGAGGTACAGCGACAGAGAGTGGCCGAGAGGTACAGCGACAGAGAGTGGGTGACAGAGAGGTACAGCGACAGAGAATGGGGGACAGAGAGGTACAGCGACAGAGATTGGCCGAGATGTACAGCGACAGGGAGTGGCCGAGAGGTACAGCGACGGAGAGTGGGGGACAGAGAGGTACAGCGACAGAGAGTGGCCGAGACGTACAGCTACAGAGATTGGCCGAGAGGCACTGCGACAGAGAGTGGGGGACAGAGAGGTACAGCGACAGAGAGTGGCCGAGAGGTACAGCGACAGAGAGTGCCCGAAAGGTACAGCGACAGAGAGTGGCGGACAGAGAGTGGGGGACTGAGAGTGACCGAAAGGTACAGCGAATGAGAGGGACCGAGAGGTACAGCGACAGAGTGTGGCCGAGAGGTACGGCGACAGAGAGTGGCCGAGAGGTACAGCGTCAGAGAGTGGGGGACAGAGAGTGAGGGCAAGAGAGTGGCCGAGAGGTATAGCGACAGAGAATGACCGAGAGGTACAGCGACAGAGAGTGGCCGAGAGGTTCAGCGTTAGAGAGTGGGGGACAGGGAGTGGGGGACAGAGAGTGGCCGAGAGGTAAGCGACAGAGAGTGGGGGACAGAGAGTGGGGGACAGAGAGTGGCCGAGAGGTACAGCGACAGAGAGTGGCCGACAGGTACAGCGACAGAGAGTGGGGGACAGAGAGTGCGGGACGGAGGGTGGCCGTGAGGTACAGCGACAGAGAGTGGCCGAGAGGTCCAGCAACAGAGAGTGGGAGACAGAGAGGTACAGCGACAGAGAGTGGCCGAGAGGTACAGCGACAGAGAGTGGCTGAGAGGTTCAGCGACAGAGAGTGGGGGACAGAGAGTGGGCGACAGAGAGTGTCCGAGAGGTACAGCGACAATGAGTGTGGGACAGAGAGGTACAGCGACAGAGAGGGGCCGAGAGGTATAGCGACAGAGAGTGTCCGAGAGGTACAGCGACAGAGAGTGTGGGACAGAGAGGTACAGCGACAGAGAGTGGCCGAGTGGGACAGCGACATGGAGTGTGGGACAGAGAGGTACAGCGAAAGAGAGTGGGCGAGAGGTACATCGACAGAGAGTGGCCGAGCGGTACAGCGACAGGGAGTGGGGGACAGAGCGGTACAGCGACAGGGAGCGGGGGACAGAGAGGTATAGCGACAGGGAGCGGGGGACAGAGAGGTACAGCGACAGAGAGTGGCAAAGAGGTACAGCGACAAAGAGTGGGGGACAGAAAGGTACAGCGACAGGGAGTGGGGGACAGAGACGTACAGCGACAGAGAGTGGCCGAGAGGTGCAGTGACACAGAGTAGCCGAGAGGTACAGCGACAGAGAGTGGGGGACAGAGACTACAGCGACATAGAGTGGCCGAAAGGTACAGCGACAGAGAGTGGCCGAGAGGTACAGCGACCGAGAGTGGGAGACAGAGAGGTACAGCGACAGAGAGTGGCCGCGAGGTACAGTGACAGAGAGTGGCCGAGAGGTACAGTGACAGAGAGTGGCCGAGAGGTACAGCGACAGAGAGTGGGGGACAGAGAGGTACAGCGACAGAGAGTGGCCGAGAGGTACAGCGACAGAGTGTGGCCGAGAGGTACAGTGACAGAGAGTGGCCGAGAGGTACAGCGACCGAGAGTGGGAGACAGAGAGGTACAGCGACAGAGAGTGGCCGCGAGGTACAGTGACAGAGAGTGGCCGAGAGGTACAGTGACAGAGAGTGGCCGAGAGGTACAGCGACAGAGAGTGGGGGACAGAGAGGTACAGTGACATAGAGTGGCCGAGAGGTACAGCGACAGAGTGTGGCCGAGAGGTACAGTGACAGAGAGTGGCCGAGAGGTACAGCGACAGAGAGTGGGGGACAGAGAGGTACAGCGACAGAGAGTGGCCGAGAGGTACAGTGACAGAGAGTGGCCGAGAGGTACATCGACAGAGAGTGGGGGACAGAGAGGTACAGCGACAGAGAGTGGCCGAGAGGTACAGCGACAGAGAGTGGCCGAGAGCAATAGCGACAGAGAGTGGGGGAACAGAGATGTACAGCGACAGAGAGTGGCCGAGAAGTACAGCGACAGGGAGTGGGGGACAGAGAGGTACAGCGACAGAGAGTGGCCAAGAGGTACAGCGACAGAGAGTGGCCGAGAGGTACAGCGACAGAGAGTGGGGGACAGAGAGGTACAGCGACAGAGAATGGGGGACAGAGAGGTACAGCGACAGAGAGTGGCCGAGAGGTACAGCGACAGAGAGTGGCCGAGAGTAATAGCGACAGAGAGTGGGGGAACAGAGATGTACAGCGACAGAGAGTGGCCGAGAAGTACAGCGACAGGGAGTGGGGGACAGAGAGGTACAGCGACAGAGAGTGGCCAAGAGGTACAGCGACAGAGAGTGGCCGAGAGGTACAGCGACAGAGAGTGGCCGAGAGGTACAGCGACAGAGAGTGGGTGACAGAGAGGTACAGCGACAGAGAATGGGGGACAGAGAGGTACAGCGACAGAGATTGGCCGAGATGTACAGCGACAGGGAGTGGCCGAGAGGTACAGCGACGGAGAGTGGGGGACAGAGAGGTACAGCGACAGAGAGTGGCCGAGACGTACAGCTACAGAGATTGGCCGAGAGGCACTGCGACAGAGAGTGGGGGACAGAGAGGTACAGCGACAGAGAGTGGCCGAGAGGTACAGCGACAGAGAGTGCCCGAAAGGTACAGCGACAGAGAGTGGCGGACAGAGAGTGGGGGACTGAGAGTGACCGAAAGGTACAGCGAATGAGAGGGACCGAGAGGTACAGCGACAGAGTGTGGCCGAGAGGTACGGCGACAGAGAGTGGCCGAGAGGTACAGCGTCAGAGAGTGGGGGACAGAGAGTGAGGGCAAGAGAGTGGCCGAGAGGTATAGCGACAGAGAATGACCGAGAGGTACAGCGACAGAGAGTGGCCGAGAGGTTCAGCGTTAGAGAGTGGGGGACAGGGAGTGGGGGACAGAGAGTGGCCGAGAGGTAAGCGACAGAGAGTGGGGGACAGAGAGTGGGGGACAGAGAGTGGCCGAGAGGTACAGCGACAGAGAGGTGCCGACAGGTACAGCGACATAGAGTGGGGGACAGAGAGTGCGGGACGGAGGGTGGCCGAGCGGTACAGCGACAGAGAGTGGCCGAGAGGTACAGCAACAGAGAGTGGGGGACAGAGAGGTACAGCGACAGAGAGTGGCCGAGAGGTACAGCGACAGAGAGTGTCCGAGAGGTACAGAGACAGAGAGTGGGGGACAGTGAGTGGGGGACAGAGAGTGGCCGAGAGGTACAGCGACAGAGAGTGGCCGACAGGTACAGCGACAGAGAGTGGGGGACAGAGAGTGCGGGACGGAGGGTGGCCGTGAGGTACAGCGACAGAGAGTGGCCGAGAGGTCCAGCAACAGAGAGTGGGGGACAGAGAGGTACAGCGACAGAGAGTGGCCGAGAGGTACAGCGACAGAGAGTGGCTGAGAGGTTCAGCGACAGAGAGTGGGGGACAGAGAGTGGGCGACAGAGAGTGGCCGAGAGGTACAGCGACAGGGAGTGGCCGAGAGGTACAGCGACAGAAATTGGGGGACAGAGCGTGGGGGACAGAGAGTGGCCGAGAGGTACAGCGACAGAGAGTGGCCGAGAGTTCCAGCGACAGAGAGTGGCCCTGAGGTACAGCGACAGGGAGTGGGGGACAGAGAGTGGGGGACAGAGTGTGGCTGCGAGGTACAGCGACAGAGAGTGGCCGAGAGGTATAGCGACAGAGAGTGGGGGACAGAGTGGGGGACAGAGAGTGGCCGAGAGTTATTTCGACAGAGAGTGGCCGAGATGTACAATGACAGAGATTGGCCGGGAGGTACAGCGACAGAGTGTGGGGGACAAAGAGTGGGGGACAGAGAGTGTGGGACAGAGAGTGGCCGAGAGGTACAGCGAAAGAGAGTGGGGGACAGAGAGTGGCCGAGAGATACAGCGACAGAGAATGGTCGAGAGGTACAGCGACACAGAGTGGGGGACAGAGAGTGGGGGACAGAGAGTGGCCGAGAGGTACAGCAACAGAGAGTGGCCGAGAGATACAGCGACAGAGAGTGGCCGGCAGGTACTGCGACAGAGAGTGGGGGACAGAGAGTGGGGGACAGAGAGTGGCCGAGAGGTACAGCGACAGAGAGTGGGGGACAGAGAGTGGGCGACAGAGAGAAGCGGAGAGGTACAGCGACAGAATTTGGGGGACTGAGAGTGGGGGACAGAGAGTGGCCGAGAGGTACAGCGACAGAGAGTGACCGAGAGGTACAGCGACAGAGAGTGGGGGACAGAGAGTGACGGACAGAGAGTGACCGAGAGGTACAGCGACAGAGAGTGGGGGACAGAGAGTGGGCGACAGAGAGTGGCCGAAGGTACAGCGACAGAGAGTGGGCAACAGAGAGTGGCCGAGAGGTACAGCGACGGAGAGTGGGGGGGACGGAGAGACAAGAGAGTGACCGGAAGGTATAGCGACGGAGAGTGGGTGGGACGGAGAGACAGGAGAGTGACCGGGAGGTAGAGCGACGGAGATTGGGGGGGACGGAGAGACAAGAGAGTGACCGGGAGGTACAGCGACGGAGAGTGGGGGGGACGGAGAGACAAAGTGTCAGAAAAAGAGACATAGAGAGTGGGACACACAGGGGCAGAGAGAAAGGGACAGAGACAGAGATTAATTCTAGGAATCACACATACAGCAGGAAAATCCCAAGAAAACCTCAGCAAATATCCCCCTCTCCATTCCCAGCCTTTTGTGTGTGTCTCAGGAAGCCTATCTACAGTCAGGCTCTGAGACACGAATGTGGGAGTAATATTTTATATTTTCAAACTGCACTGACACAACTACCAAGGCTTGAATAAAAAAGAGAGTTGTAGCAACTGGGAAAGATGACACTTTGTTGCCCCAGAATGAACATCTCAGTGGGTAGCAAAATCCCACAAGGCTCCTGTCCTGGGAATTAACATGTCAATCAGACAGAGCCCTCCCCAGGGAGCAGACTGACAGACGATGCAACATGTCAGAGAGGGCAGGGCTGGGCTCCACTAACCCCTCACCCAGAATAAATGTGCGCAAGGAATTGGTCAGATTCATTCTCATACCCTGTTCTCTCTCTGTATGGAGAGTGAGCAGCCCTCCCTGTCTGGTTTAGACGAAGAGTGTGTGTGTGTTTAATAATGTTTCCAGCCTCTGGTTAATTGCTTTCGTATGGTTTGTTTGTATTTTGATGTTGCTGTGAGGTTATGAAATGCATTAGTGATGGGGGAAGGGGGTGGTGGGATTGTGTTTAAACTGGGATCTTGCTGTGTAATTTTGCACCATTCTTGTCTCTTTTATCATGAGGAACTTTTGTTGGGAAAGCAGGAAAGTGAAGATCCAAAATGCTTGGGGGCCAGGAAAGCCTTGGACAGGAACAACCTCCAGAGGGCAGGGAGCACAGGCCTGAGGCCTGTTGGCCAGGCTGCAGCACCGGGGTCCCAGGTGAGTGGGGGTCTGTTTCTTCCCCCGAGGTTTCATCACCTCTGGTGGTGGGGTGTGGGGTGGGAGCCTGGTTTGTCGGGGCCTATGGTTAACTGGGACCTGTCACATCACAGCCTTGTCGGTTTTAAAACGGGTTTGAAGCCTGGGGTTAAAGTAACCGAGGCATTGGTAACACTAACAGGTGAAACCCCCAGGATCTGGGAGACGGGACTCCCTCAGGAGGGAACTTTAACCCAAAATGTCTGACCCTCCGGAAAGAATTGTCATATTATCAGAGGAAAGTGGGTCATAGAGAGGGCAGGATGATCGAATTTGACACAGAGAGAAAGAGAGTGAGAGAAAGAAATGGAAAATGGTGAGACCAAGAGAAACAGGAGAGAGAGAGAGAGAGAGAGGCAGTGTGAGATTGTGAAATAGCTGCAATATTTGATTCTGGGGTGACAGGAAATAATTAAACTGGAAATAAAAATGATCAGATTATTGAGCTCCTGCATCACTGTCACTTGGGGAATCTTGCTGTGCGTCAATTGCCCTAATGTCATCGTTGCAGGCAGTGAGTGGTTTAATCAGCTAACCCGTCATTTCAAAAACTTTTCAACATGAAAACTCAACTCATTACCCGACATGTTTGTGTTTGGATGTTGCTGAGAGATTGTCTGTGTCACTGAGAGGACAAAAGCTGGGATCTTGCTGTGCTATCTCCCTGTGAAAGACTTTCCTGCTCAGCCATCCCACGAATGTTGTCTCTTTCCTCCCAAAGGGATCTTCCCGACCACTTGAGGATTTGAAAAGAGTGTGTTTGGGAGCATTGAAACCTTCAAACAAGAGCTTCCTCCAGAGTGGGGAAAGCAGTCCTGAGGCCTGTTCGACAGGCTGCACCCTGTTGGGCCCAGGTGAGTTTTGTCTGTGTATTACCCCGAGGTTTAATCTCCTCTCTCAGAGGAGGTGCTTGGCTTTTAACGGGACCTCTGGTAAACCGTGTTCTGTCGGATTGCGGCCTTGTCATTTTTGAACAGGTTTGAAGCCTGCAGCTAAGGTAACTGGGACCTTGGGATTCGACACAAATACATCAACCCTTAACCAGCATCACCCACGATGTGTGTGGGATTAGATTGCTGTTTGTGGGATCTTACTGTGCGTGCGTTAATGTTTCTAACCTCTGGTCAACTGCTCTGCGGTGATGTCTGTGTATTTCAATGTCGCTGTGATGGTCAGCAATTCATTAATTCTGCAATATTGATTTGTTTTTATTTCTCAGTGTGTTTCCCCACCCCCTTCACCCCCTAACCCTGGGGGTGAGGAGGAGATTGGATCCAGGTGCTGAAACTCGGGACGATGCAGAGACAAAGAGAATTAAATCATTTCTGCCGCGAGGCATCATCAGAAACACAGAGAGAGAATAATCAGAGAATGTCCTGTCTCCTTATCGTTCATTTACACACACACTCACGCACTGGGAAAAGAATGGTGGGGTACAGGCTGTCTCTGGGATCTTTACCACAAGGTGGCGTGTTCTGGTCTGGACTGGGGGAGACAAAGGGAGGGAAAAGATGAAGGGGGAGCTGCTGCACAGTCTGATCCCATAGATGTCACTGCCTCCCTCTCTCACTCCAGCTCCAGGGGCAGAGAGAGAGGTGGAGGGAGAATGGGGGTGTGAAGGTTTCGGGAGAGATAGACAGAGAGAGAGAGAGAGAGAGAGAGAGAGAGAGAGAGACGAAGTAGTGAAAGAGAGCGCTGACTGTCCCAGTGGAAGGTTCATTGATTTAAAATTGATTTGAGGCCTTGGGATTGTGACACAAACTGGTTACACCTCCAGGGTCTGGAAGGAAGGACTCCCGGAGGAGGGAATGAATACATTATCTTGAGAAACTCTCTCAAAAGCCCCATTCTAATATCAGAGTCATGTGCATAGGTCAGGGGGATAAAATGTGAGAAATCTGACAGACAGAAAGAAAGACATTCGAGGAGGAGACAGCGAGAGGGGGTACACAGAGGATGAGATTTCAGAGATAAAGGGAGAGAGTGGAGGAACAGAGATATCTCGGAGATGGAGAGAGTAAGAGGGGAAACAGCGAGAGGGAGGGAAGAGTGATCAGAGATGGAGAAGGCAAGAGGGGGGAACTGAGAGAGAGAGAACAGAGAGAGATCTCAGATGGAGAGAGCACAAGGCGGGGATCAAAGAGTGCGGGGCACAGAGAAGGAAGGGGGAAAGTTTGGAATTTTTCCAGCAGGAGGATTGTTCCCTCTTCTCCAGGAGACAGAATCAAACCCTTAACCAGCACCAGGGACAGACACGATCTGTTTGTGGTTACACTGCTGCTTGTGGGTTCTTGCTGCATGTGGTTCAAGCAAGCATCTGGTTAAAAGCTCAATGGTGATCTTTATATTTCAATGATGGAGATGCCAGTGTTGGACTGGGACAACACCAGGTTTTTGTGTAACAGAATTCTCTGAAAAAGAGTGTTTCCAGTGAAACCTGTCGGGACTATAACCTGAGGTTTAACCTTATATATCGATATATATAGACACAGAGGGAGGGAGAGGAGGATGGGCTTATGTTTTTTTTCGGGGGGGGGGGATTGGGAGGGTCCTGTTGTATTTGGATGGAGAAAGAACACTGCATTGAAAGAGATCCTCTTTTTAATCTGTTATTTATTTCCAATGCTGTCGCGGGGGGTGGGGGGGGCGGAAGTCGGGAGCGGGAAGTTGAGAGGGGGGAAAGTCGAGGGTGGGAAGTCGAGGGAGGGAATGTCGACGGGAGAGTTTCGAGGGGGGACAGAGAGAAAAAAGGGACAGAGAGAGAGAAAAGGGACAGAGAGAGAAAGAGAAAAGGGACAGCGAGAGAGAGATAGAAAAGGAACAGAGAGAGAGAAAAAAGGGACAGAGAGAGAGAAAGAGAAAAGGGAGCGAGAGTTAGAAGAAAGGGACAGAGAGAGAGAGAAAAGGGACAGAGAGAGAAAGTGACAGAGAAAGATAGAGATCTCACCCCCCTTGCCCCCCTCTCTCTCGCCCCCTCCTCCCTTTCTCGACCATTTCTCTCTCTCCACTCTCTCTCTCGACACCTGCTCTGTCTCCCTCTTTCCACACTCTATCATTCCACTCTTTGACCCTCTCTCTCTTGCTCCCATCTCTCACCCTGTGTCTCTCTCTCTCACCCCCTCAATCTCTCTGTCTCTGCCCTCTATCTAGCTCCTCCCCTATCTCTGTCGCCCCCTTTGTCTCTCTCCTGGCCCCCTCTCTCCGTCTTTCGCCCTCTCTCTCTCTAGCTCTCTCTTGCTCTCTCGCTCGCACTCTCCCTCTCGCTCCCTCTCTGTCTCACTTCCTCTCCGTCTTGGTCCTTCCCTCAGTTTTGCTCCCTCCCTCTGTCTCGCTCCTTCCCTCCCGCAGTTTTGCTCCCCCTTCCCTCTGTCTCTCTCTCGCCCCTCATCTCCTGTCTCTCTGTCTCTCCACCTTCTCTCACTCTCAATTCCCCTCCATCTGTGTGTGTGTGTCTCTCTCCCCACCTCCCTCCGTTTCTCTTTGACTGAATCTCTCTCCATCCTTCATCCCTCCCTCTCTGTCTGATACACTTTGTCTCCCTGGTTCTTCACTTTCCCCCCTGAGGTAGTGAGAGAGAGTGTGTGTGCAGAGAGAGAGGGGGAGAGAAATGAGAGGAAAGAGTAGGGGAGAGGAAATGGGGAGGCCAGGTTGGAGTCGGGAGGACAGAGGGAGTTAAACCCAGCTCCTGAGCTCAGGGCGCGGTGCCCTCCCCTTCCCTGAGGTCCAGGACTTGGGGCTGAGTCTGTCTCTCTCCAGCTCAGCTTCTCCAACACAAAGACACACAACAACATCGGTCACTCTGCTGCTCGGCACGCTTTAATGAACATTTTTATTGTTTACAAATGGAAGTGATGGATACAGTCAGTGGGATGGTGCCTTTTCTCACTGGCCCCTGAGTTGTGAGAAACATTGAAATGTTTCCCTGTAACCCCCCTGTGGGATAAGGATGTACAAACCAGCGCTACCCTCTGTCTGTTACCATAGCAACAGGCTGCTCCATCGCTGAAACACTGAACTGAAATGAGAAAATCCCGGATGGATTGATTAATGAGGGAATTTGATGGATGGATGAATTTGGGTGACGGGATATTTCAGCACATTCTTCAGCTGCTGCCTGAACTTAGTCTGGGTCACGGCATAAATCGCGGTGTTTGTGCAGCAACTGAGGAGCTGCAGCATGAAGCCCAATTCCTGCACAAAGTTATCGAGATACACAGGGGTATACACAATCCACCACATCCGGTTCCATATAGAATACAGCATTAACGTTGACCATAACAGGATGAAATTGGCCGAGATCACAAACAGTAAAATGATGGATTTTTTTCGGTTTCTCATTTCAGTGTCAGACTGAGCGTCCCCATTGGTGTGAGCGCGGAGTCTCCTGCGGGCTCTGCTGGTCACTAAAATGTGTCTGACGGTGAGAACATTGAGCAGCAGAATCAGGAGAAATGGGACACCCGGGGTTAGAATGTGGTGGAGGAACTCGATTGTGACCCAGACACTGGAGGATTGAACAGCGACTGTTACATCACAAAACCAGGGGCCGTTCACCAGCGAATACCGAGCCGTGAACATAAAATACCAGGAAATGTTCTTTAAACAGCTCAGCACAGTCACTGCTCCCAGAACCACAGCCGCCGTTTTCTCTCTGCAATATTTACTTTTCAGCTTCCGGCAACAAATGGCCACAAACCGATCGAAGGTGAAAGTGACGGTGAACCAGACAGAGCAGTCAGTGGCTGCATAAAGCAGGACGGCGTGGATATTACACACGGGGACGGAGTCCATCAGGAAATAAAACTGTTCCTGATAAACAATGGGAATGTGTCTCAGGATCAGGTCGAGGATAATGACCAGGAGATCCGCCGCTGCCATGGCCCCCAGGTAACGTCTGACACATGGAGACAATCCACAATCTTTATAAAGCAGGACGTAGATGGTCACTACGTTAACTGTGAGGAAGGAAAACAAACCCATTATCCATCAGCCTGGAGGCAAAGGGTCCCGTTTGTTCGGGGACCCAGTGAGATTTTCAAATGTGTCCCTGTATTCAGGGATTTATTAAAATAATTGGAGCTGGAATAATAAATGGGAAGGTCTGAATTACTGACAAAAATATGACAAAAAACACAAGAAACCCTCCCTCCCCAAACACACAGAGACACATCCATAAGGACAGATGATTTCTAGAACATTCCCACACACTCGATCGCTCGAGAGCAGACACAGGTCACTCCTTCCCAGTTCCTAATACGGAGGGTGGAAACGTTGCTGTCCTGAAGGATTCTCTCCCAGTTTCCTGAAGACAAACGGAGTTTGGGAATTCCTGCATTTTGGTCTAAATTGTGGTCGATCCTGTGTCGTGGAGAAATGTAAACGCAGGGAAAACGTATTCACCCCTTTAACTGCCTGAGGGCCCTTCGGAACAGTGTCTCCTTCTCCCTGGAACGGGATCTCTTCCCTCGGGATCTTATCGTTTGTTCAATTCACTGACGTCCGGCCGTTCACAAACAATGTCAGGGACAGAACGTTCCGGGGAATGTCAGTTATAGAATGTCAGGGAGAGAAAATTCTGGGAATGTCAGTTATAGAATGTCGGGGACAGACCATTCCGGGGAACCCCATGACCTGTCCATGACCTTTCCCCCCTACCCACCCCACCAACATGATGTACTGTGCCTGGACACTATGTAACATTAATGGGGTGAGAGACAGAGGGTCCAATCACAGGAATGGGAACTAAAGGCATTGCCAGAAAAGCTGAGATATTTCGATATACCACATTCTCAATCCACCTCCCAGAACCAGCCCGGACACCATCAACCCCGGGGAGATATCTGTTCACCGTGGAACACTGTACAGACCAGGCCAGTTTACTGCTCAGTACAACACAGCAATCTGTCCAGATTCATCCATTGCACTGCTCAATACAATCCAGCAATATGGCCAGGGTGAAGCAATGTGCAGATTCAGCCATTACACTGGGACAATACAATCCAGCAATCTGTCCAGTGTGGGACACTGCACAGACCACAGTAGTGCATTGATCTATAAACCCAGACCATATATCTGTTCCGCACTGGGAGCTGTGCAGACCACAGCAATGCATTGATCTATAACCCCGGACTAGATATCTGTGCAGCACAGGGAGCTGTGCAGACCACAGCAGGGCACTAATGTGTGAACCTGAAACAAATATCCATCCAGCAGAAGGAGCTACCGAATCCATATAATTGCATTATCTATAAACCTCAACTAGATAGCGATCTGTGCAGTGATCACCCGGGAATTAATCTGTCACCCAGGAGCAGTTACCCTCCCAGCATGGAGGGCTGTGTAGCCCACCCCAGTACATTGATCTGTAATTCAGGAGCAGTTACCCTCCCAGCATGGAGGGCTGTGTAGCCCACCCCAGTGCATTGATCTGTAACCCAGGAGCAGTTACCCTCCCAGCATGTCGGACTGTGTACACCACCCCAGTGCATCGATCTGTAAACCAGGAGCAGTTACCCTCCCAGCATGTAGGACTGTGTACCCCACCCCAGTACATTGATCTGTAACCTAGGAGCAGTTACCCTCCCAGCATGTAGGACTGTGCACCCCACCCCAGTGCATTGATCTGTAAACCAGGAGCAGTTACCCTCCCAGCATGTAGGACTGTGTACCCCACCCCAGTGCATTGATCTGTCAACCAGGAGCATTTACCCTCCCAGCATGTAGGACTGTGTACCCCACCCCAGTGCATTGATCTGTAACCCAGGAGCAGTTACCCTCCCAGCATGTAGGACTGTGTACACCACCCCAGTACATTGATCTGTAACCCAGGAGCAGTTACCCTCCCAGCATGTAGGACTGTGTACTCCACCCAGGTCCATTGATCTGTAACCCAGGAGCAGTTACCCTCCCAGCATGTCGGTCTGTGTACACCACCCCAGTGCATTGATCTGTAACCCAGGAGCATTTACCTTCCCATTATGTAGGACTGTGTACCCCACCCCTGCGCGTTGCTCAGTAACACTGTGTTAGACCCCTGCCCAGTGTGGGGAAACTTGCAGCCCGGGATGGAAGTGACAGGATGTGCCGCTCCCACCCATTTACAGCTCCATAATCTCCTTTGTGCCGTGATAAGGGGTTGCTATGGGTGCGAACATCACTGCCCAGAGAGAGATGGCGGGGGAATCAGTTTACATATCACCACATGGGGGTGGGTTGGGAAGTAGACAGAGAAGGGGAGATTGAGAGACAGTGTCATGGAAGGATGTGTTCCCAGGTTTCAGAATGCTGAAATGTAGACACTTCGATAGCATCCTGTAACAAGAGCCTGTCTTCCCAGGAAAGATGGGAAAAAGGGATATTGGTGTGAGGTGAAATGATGGAGAGTTTTGTATGAACATTTGTTCTACAGCTTTGTAAATGGGACTGGTTTCAACAGAGTCCAATATTCATTGGACAGATTCTGACAATAATTTCTCTCAGTGCCATTTTAATTGACTGGGACAGAGGGATCAACCGCAACAGACCGAGCTAGTTTTCTTATGCTATCTTATCAGACTCACCTCATTAACTACCCACACCACCCCATAGTGTCCCTCTCATTCAATACCAACCAGATGATCTCACCCATCATGACTGGAGGTGCACACCATCGTCCGGATACCCCTGGATATTCCATGATCTCTGGCACTAGTGCCATGTTTAAAAGCCCAATGGGCACACAGTTGAGCTTTCTCAGTTTGGAGCTGCCCTATACAGTTTACCCCGAGCATGGCAGATAAGTGACTTACACTAGGGTTTGTTGACAGGGGCACGGAGGGCCTGGTGGATGGGCTAGTACAGAGGGGGACCATTCTCTTCCCAGAGGGGGTGACACCACCAGACCCACCGAGCATGGTCTGAGCTCCCCACCCAGCTCAGTGCAGTATCTGGGGTCTGAAGAAATTTCCAGCAATACAGGACAAGCATCAATAACCTTCCCCACTCTGTCAGGATAAGGGTCACTGTATTATCTCTGCTCCCTCACATTCACTATATATCTGTTATAGCATCTTCCCCACTGCCGCGCGCTTTCTCTCTCTCCCTCTCTCCTGCTGTCTGTCTGTCTGTCTGTCTCTCTCTCTCTCTCTCTCCCTCTCTCCTGCTCTCTCTCTCTCTCTCCCTCTCCTTCTCCCTCTTCATCTCTCTCACTTCCTCCCTCCACTTTACCCCTCACGTTAATAACACTGCATGGGAACAACACTGTGGTCTGATTCTATCATACCCCTCCCCATGTCACCCCACCTATACCAGCACTAACAGCAGGGTCACATACTCCCACCCTCCCTCCCTTTCTCCCATTGCAGGAGAAACAGCCTGGAATAGGACAGAAAGGGCCAAGCCGGGTGGTGGAGTGTCCGATATCCGTTCCCTCCCCCCCTCCTCCCCCTGCCACATGGGGAGGACCCTGGTAGGAGCTGGAGAGGATGGGGACGCCTCGTGCAGAGATTCTGAAACATCCACGTCCCACCGACCGAGTAAGGAGCAATGTTCAGTGAAGGGCAATTCTCACTTTAAACCCACTGGCAGCTCCGATTCCCCTCGGCACAACTTAGAAGCGGTGGCCCTGATGCCATCTCCCTTTTGTCTCGAGCTGGTACAAATGGAATCCCCTTGGTCTCGGTGGGCAGGAGGGTGGGCTCACAACACATCGTCACCACCACCTCCCAGGAAGGGAGCACGGAGACTACCTCCTACACCTCCCCCTGGAAACAGCTCAGATACTGAAACTAATCTGTGATAGTTACTGCTCTCCCCACTTGTCCTGATATCTTCAACAATCTGTGCTCATATACACCCAGCGCCCTCTGCTCCTGCACCCCCTTTATAACTGTACGGCCTGTTTTAAACTGTCTTTCATTGTCATTCCTACCAAAGTGTATCACCTCAAACTGCTCTGCATTGATCCCCACCTGCCTTACACTTGAACACTACTCCAACGTGTCACTGTCGTGTTAGAGTTCCACACTGTCCTCCATAGACTTCAGAGTTCTTCCAAGTTCGGTGCCACCTACAAACATTGAGATTGTTATAGTGTCACAGTCCCCATGAAACAACTGAAATCCTGCCCCACATACACGAGTGTGAGCAAGTGAAATACTGATATACTCCCACGGACAGTGTCTAATAATGACATACTGTCAATGGAACAACAACAGTCCTGACACACACCAGACAGAGCGAATGAAATATTGACAAACCACAGAGCAAGAGAAATCCGGATAGGTCCCACTTATCGATATTCATCCGGGTATAATGTGGTGAAGTTGAAAGGGTGTACTATAACTGTAAGAGAGAGGGAATGCTGTTCTGAACTGAGAGCTTACAAGCACCTGTGATACGAGAGGATGGCAGACCCAGAAACAGTATATTGCTGTAGAGCTGGAGTCGGGTAATAAGCAGTTAAGAGAAAGAGAGTCCCAGAATTGTGAATAGTTGATGTAAAATGTTCACTTTCAGAGTGAAAAAATAAATTGATGATTTTATTTAAACAGTGGAATTTGGGAGTTCTCTGTCACTCATATTTTAACAGTTTACGAGGCGAATTGAGCATTTTTTATGTTTCATTTAAATTACCAGATGAGCTTCACGCCGTGCCCTAACCATCCCCGTGTGTGTATCTGTGTGTATCTGTGTGGGGCAGGTCTGGCAGTCTCTGTGGTGCTTAAAGTGATGCAATGCCACCCTCTGCTGGCCTCCACACGCCACTGCACAGGCATTGGCAGAGGGTGAAAACCAACAGGGATTCACTCGGGGGGGGGGGGGGGCGGGGAGACGGCAGCTGCTCACAGCACCATCCAAACTGATGTCTTATCCATGGACTGATCTAAATGTCCTTTAAACGTTGTAACTGTCCCTGCTTTCACCACTTCCTCTAGAAGTTCATTCCACACACAAGCCAGAGTCTGTCTAACATAATTACCTCTCATGACTTTCGTAAATCTTTTTTCCTCACACCTTAAAAATCCCTCAGTTTTGAATCCCCAACTCTCGAGAAAAGACATCAGTCCTTCAGCTTCTCTGTAACCCTCATTATTTTATAAACCTCTTGTAAAGTTACTGCTTAATCTCATATTCTTCAGTGAAAAAAGTCCCAGCCGATCCAGCCTCTCCTTATAGCTCACACCCTCCTTTCCCAGCAACATCCAGGTTAATCTCTTCTCAATCCTCTCCAGCTTAATAATATCAATGTCAGTAATATCAAAGTGAATAGTCAAGGTATTTTCTAAGGGTACGGGGAGTCCAAAACTAGAGGACATAGGCTAAAGGTGAGACGGGAAACATTTATTAGTGACATAAGGGGCAGCTGTTTCACCCAGAGGGTGGTGTGCCTATGGAATGAGCAGGCAGGGTGACCAGACTGGACACAGTATTCCAGAAGAGGTCTCACAAATGTCCTGTACAATCACAACATGACATCCCAATTCCAATACTCAAAGGTCTGTCCTATGAAGACATGTGTGTTAAACACCTTCTTAACCACACTATCTATATGAGATGCAAATTTTAAAGAATTAAACCTGACAGCCTAGGTTTCTGTACTACAGCACTGCCAAAGGCTCTACTTTTAATTGTATAGGTCCTGCTGTTGTTTGATTGACCAAACCCAATACCTCGCATTAATCCAAACTAAACTCCATCCGCCACCCCCCAGCCCAGTGAGTGATATTACTGTCACCTCACCCTCCCCCTTCAATTTTAAAATGCCCATCCATCTCCAGGAGGCTGACACACTCCGGCCTTGAGTTTCACAAAGACCCTGAGCTTGGGTTGCCTTGTGTGGTTAGGGGGAGGTGGGACAGATTGCAGACACAGTCAGTGGGGAGGAGAGGCTGGAGAGTAATCAGCGGCCTGGTGTCATTTCATGGTTTTAGGAAAAGGGGAGTCACACGTGAGAGTTGGGTAAGAGTGATCGGTGTTTTGGGGTCAGAAATTAAGCTCTCCCTTCGTCTCTGGTGATCAGTAATAAATATCTATTTGAGACCCTTCATTGGGCAGAGTGTGTCTGCAGGATTTCTTTCCTTAATATTGCAGACTACAGATAATAGCAATTAAAGATGCTCATAGTTAATTTCGATAGCGCAGCACGTACACTCAATATCCTACAGTTGAGACAAATATCTTGCATTTGTTTAACAATACAAAGTGTTTTGTGTAGTTCAGTAATGGCAACCTGATTATAATAAATCCACACTGAGCTAAAAGTGGGCACTAAAATATGACCCAAAATCTGGGTATGGTAGTGTGGTGGGTAGTGTCCCTGCCTCTGAGCCAGAGCTCTGGATTTGATTCCAATTCCTGAACTTGTGTGGTAGTGTTCCTAGCTCTGGGCTAGAAGGCCTGGACTCAAGTCCTGCTTGTTGCAGAGGTATGTCACAGCATGTCAGGACAGTCTGATGAACAAACACACAGGAGAATAATGTTACAGCTTTATGGGTATTGCTGAGAGTTGCTAGTGTCCCTGCCTCCGGGCACAAAGGTCTAGGTGTAAATCCCACAGAAGTGTTTCAGGATACATCTGAACAAACTGATTAAAATGGATTTAGAATTGTGACTTGATGGAGAAGGAAGAGGTGTCAGTATTGCATTTCAGAATTTAGTCCCAGGATGACTGAAAGTACAGCCATTCGTGTTGATTGGAGTCACATTTTGCAGCAAAGGTTTATAAAATCAAAATGGCCATGGATAGGGTGAGTCGTTAGGGGTTTTCCAGCAGGTTAGGGACATCCAAAACTAGAGGGCTTTGGTGGAAAGTGAGAGGGGAAAGGTTTTGAGGAGGCCTAAAGGGCACCATTTCACAAATATTGGTGGTTTGCGTATGGAATGAGCTGCCAGAGGAAGTGGTGGTGGCTGGTACAACTACAGCATCTGGGTACTGACAGACCTGGTGAGCTTTTCCAGCAATTTCTGTATTTCTTTTAAAAATGCATTCAGTTTAACGCAGGTATACTGAATAAATTTAACTTTTTATTTTTTAATGATGTAGGGACATGTAAACATATATCAAATTGACCGAGACCATTTTCTGCTCAGGGTATGGCTCTGTGTATGACAGCAGCAAAGATGCACCTACATGGAACAGGGAATGTGATGGATACATAGTTTGGACAATGTACAAGGAGACCTCACATGGTCCAGTTTGGGAGAGGATGACATTACTGTGTGATTCAACTCAGAGAGGGAGAAAATGTAATCTGCCTAAGAAGGAGTGGCTTATTGCACTCTCTCTCCTTCATTGTTCCTCATCACAGCAATGTGTTCGAGCTAAAAAAAAACTCTACAGTCATCGTTGCCGTTCTTATTTTTATGGAATCCCTACAGTGTTGAAACAGGCCCTTCGACCCAACAAGTCCATACCAACCTTCCCAACCCATTTCCATATATTTACCCCTGACTATTGCACATAACCTAGAAATCCCTGAACACTACGGACAATTGAGCATGACCAATCCACCGAACCTACACAGTTTGTTGTAGGAAACTGGATCACCCATTAGGAGCTCACACAGACAAGGGGAGAATGTGCAAACTCCACACAGACAGTCACCCAAGGCTGGAATCGACCCCAAGTCCCTGGGAGTGTAAGGCAGCAGTGCTCACCACCGTGCTACCCTTTGGATGATCCCGAACCAGAATTCACTGGAATCTACTCACTGCATAAAGCAAAGGGAATTCAGTCAAATCCAAACTCTCCCAGGATGAAATCCCATTGCTAGCAGCTTGTGTGAGTACAATATCTTCAGAAGCAGAATAATGTTTTGGACAATCTCACAATTTTTCCTTTGTCATGAGTTCCAATAATATTTGGACAAAGTTCTTTCAAGTTAAAATTGCAGAGATTGTGTGTGTGTGTGTGTCTGTGTGTGTATATGTGTGTGTGTGTGTCGGTGCGTGTGTGTGTCAGTGTGTGTGTGTGTCTGTGTGTGTGTGTCTGTGTGTGTGTATATGTGTGTGTGTGTCAGTGTGTGTGTGTGTCAGTGTGTGTGTGTCAGTGTGTCAGTTTGTGTGTGTATGTGTGTGTGTGTGTCTGTGTGTGTGTCTGTGTGTGTGTCTGTGTGTGTGTCTGTGTGTGTGTGTGTGTGTGTGTGTGTGTTTTTAGAAAGGGAAATATTGATTATATTATTTCAATACTCAAACAGTTTGCCATTCATCTTTCCATCATAGTTTGAGTAACATTGCTCTGGATCATAAACGTGTTGTTTTAGCAGATTAAAGAAACTAGCCTAACTTGTTCCTAAAACTAACCCTGACTCAGTCTGAGACCGATATCATCGGCCATATCACCAACCTGGTCACATTTAACATTTGTTGTGAGCAGTGGAGGAGTGGGACTAGAAAAGGAAACAGTGACCCCAAAAAGCCGGGGATCGATAGACCAGTGAGCCTGATGTCAGTGGTGGGTAAGTTGTTGGGGGGATTCTGAGGAATACCATTTACATACATTTGGGAAGCCAAGGGCTGATCGGGGTAGACAACGTAGTTTTCTGCATGGGAAATCATGTCTCATTAATTTGGTTGAGTTTTTTGAAGAGATGACAAAGAAGATTGATGAAGGCAATTTGGTAGACATTGTCTAAATGGACTTCAGCAAGGTGTTCTTTTAAAGAACAAAGACCAAAGAAAATTTACAGCCCAGGAACAGGCCCTTCACCCTCCAAGCCTGAGCCGATCCAAATGTACTGTCTAAATCAGTCGTTCCATTCCTAAGCATCTGTCTTCCTCTGCTTCCCACCTCCTCATGCATCTGTCCAGTCGCATCTTAAATGAATCTACCGTGCCTGCCTCTACCACCTCTGCTCGCAACGCGTTCCAAATGCCCACTACCCGCTGTGTGAAGTACTTACCGCGTGTATCCCCCTTAAACTTTCCTCTTCTCACTTTGAAAGCACGACCTCTCGTTATTGAATCCTTCAACGTAGGAAAAAGGCTGTCTCTATTCACCCTGGCTACACCCTTCATGATTTTGCAAATCTTAATCAGGTCCCCCTTCAATCTCCTTTTATCTAGTGAAAATAAACCTAACCTACTCAGCCTGTCTTCATAGCTAGTATTTCATTCTGATTGGTAGACAGATTAGTAAATTTCAGTGACATAAGATACAGAAGGATCTAGTCACAAATGGCTTGAAGGAAGAGGGAAATTTTTCAGACTGGCGGCTTGTGAGCAGTAGTGTGCTGTAAGAATCAGGACTGAGTTCACTGTATTTTATCATTTATGTAAAAGATTTAGATGTGAATATAGGGGCAATAGTTAGTAAGTTTACAGATGACATCAGAATGGTGATGTAGTAGATTATCTCAGAGTACAACAAGACCGCAATTAGATGGGACAAAGATGCAAGTAGTAACAGATGAAGTTTTATTTAGAGAAAAATGAAGCTTTGCATTTTGGGAAGGCAAATCAGGGCAGACATTATATACTTCATGGTCAGGTCCTGGGGAGTGTTGTGAAACAAAGGGGCATAAGGCTGCAGGTGCATTGTTCCTTGAAAGTGGAAACGCGGTAGAGAGTGTGGTGCAGAACACATTTGGCACATTTGCCTTAATCAATCAGAGTATTGAGTATCGGAGTTGTGGTGGTATGTTGTATCTGTACAGAACGTTGGTGAGGCCACTTTAAGAATACTGCGTACAACTCGGTTTTCTGCAGAAATGACTTACACAGATGTCCCAGGACTGGAGGTTTGAGCTTTAGGGAGAGGCTGGTTAGGTTGAGGTGTTTCCCCTTGGAGTGTCAGAGGCTGGGGGGTGACATTAAAGAGGTTGATAAAACCATCAGGGGTATGGATATTCTGAACAGCCACGTACTGCTCTCCAGGGTAGGGGAGTCCAGAACAAGAGGGCATAGTTTGAAGGCGAGGAGGATTGATTTAGAAGGGATCTATAGGTAAATGATTCACACAGAGAGTGGTGTGTGTACAGAAAGTGCTGTCAGAGGAAGTGCTGAAGGCGGTTACAATCGCACATTTAAAAAAGTAGGGATATTTACCAAATGCTGGCAAATGGGACTGATATATGATCGGAGTGAACAGATTGGACTAAAAGGTCTGCTTTCATTCTGCATGACTCTCTGATTCTATAAGAGGGATGATGAAAAATTCTGTAAGGTCCTTTCAAGTCGGACTTCTCTTCTCTGGAAGTATATCATGCCTCTGTGTCACATTGATTGAAAGCTGCATTAGTGAAATATTTGACAGAGAAGTGAGTCACAGATAATGGGATACAGACAGGAAAGTGGGGCTGAGACCCCAACCTGATCAGCCACGAACTTAGTGTCTGGTGGAGAAGGCTCAAAGTATCTAATGACCCACTCCTGCTCCTCACTCCCATGTTCCTGTGTGCCATTCAGCCCCTCATACCTGCTAGACAGGAACAGTTGGAGGACGCTTACTCCTATAACCTGGTGCACAGAAACAGAGGAGACCATTCAGTCCCTCAAGATGGTCACCAGAAATGCAACCCCAAGAACTTGAAACATACTCATGGGAGGACAAGGCAGCCATGAGTGATAATGCATCAAACCAAAAGAGGAAACATACAATGTGGTGAAGATGATTGGGAATCCAGAGAATTCATTGGCTCTGAGACTGCATAACGCTGGCATCACTGACACTACAGAGCTCTTAATCATGGTCAGGTAAAGAAACAGAGGAAACACATTCACTTTAAGCACAGAAGATTGGTATTTCTCAAGGAAAAAGATTTAGGTGAATTAAACATTTGAATTAAGATCAGTTAAATGCTTTTGCGGAATCTGTCAGATTGGAAGCAAGACCCGGGAAGACAGATCCTCAGCAGAATGAGAGTATGAAAATAAAGTATTTCCACATCAGAAACCAGGTTAGGTCACTGAGTGCAGGGCTGATGGGTGAATGGGTCTCAGTGAGAATTGGGGAACAGACAGCAAAAGTGCATTGCAGATATTGCAGCTCGAAACTGCGTATTCACGTAGTGCTGTAGACCACAGAAGCAGGAGAAGCAGATCTGCATTCAACCACAACCTGTAACTTTTTGCCAGGGTAACACCTCAGTCTGTCATTGCCATTAACACCATCTATGGCTCAGTGACGAGTGTGGGCGAAGATGTCAGGGTCAGAATCACGTGAAATTTACCTCATGCTAACTCATTAAAGCTACCAGACTTGACCAACAGATCTGTTCGAAGCAAACTACTTCGAGGTCTGAAAGGATGAAACCGGACAGAACACCCGGCCTCAGCATCAATGTCAGAAAAGGGAATGGGAACACAGTCCTGTCGACCCTGCAGAAACCTCCTTCCTAACACCTGAGAGCTTGTGACAGCATTTACAGAGCTTTCCCACAGACTGCACAGAAACATCGGGAATGGAAAACACATTTAGCCTCCTCATTCTAGTTCATAGAAAAAATCTCCTCAATGCACTTACCCCACACGATATACATATCCGTTAATGTGAGTAACCTTGGGAAGCTATAAAATAGGCGGTGCAGTAGTACGTTTGGTCCATCAAGTTTGCTAACCAATTCAATATAATGATGGTTGGCCCTTCATTTCCACACCGTACTCCTGCTCTCCCACCATCCCTTTACTGTCTCTAAATCCTTATTTATAATCAGTGTCTCGGTTTCCAGGTGCGAGAGAATTCCCCAGGTTCCCGAGTCAGTGAGAGCAGACATTTATTATCATCTCAATGCAGAGTGACTGCCTGTACCTAATACTGAGGTCCCTTGTTTTAGAAGTCCCAGCCAGGGGAATTATCATCCCTGCTTCCAATCTGACTAACCCTGTCAGAGTTTTGTATAGTTCACTGAGATCTCCACTCATTTTCCTAAACCCCATGGAATACTGGCCCAGTCACCCCAAACTCTGCTCCCACCGCAAGCCTGTCATCCCAGAGATCAGTCTGGTCATCCTTCACTGCTCTCCATCAATGTCAGGTTTGTCCTTTATTAGGTAAGGAGACAAAAACCGTCCACAATAATGCACAATGTTCAAGATGATATCTCACCAAGGCCGTATACAGTTGCAGTAAGACACCCTTTCTCCTGGACTCGCACCCCCCTGAAATTAAGGTCCACACACCATTTATGTTCCTCACTGCTTTCTGTTTCTGCAATATTACTTTCAACGACTGGTATACAGGGAGATGCAGATCCTTTTCAGTGTTGCAGCTCCCCACTTGGTGGGTCTGTGTACACTGGGCAGCATGCCAATGCCATGGCCAGTATTGACTTCTGGTTACAGAACTCACTGCGCTGCAGGGACCTCAGAGGTTTATGCAGAAGGAAACAACAAAAAGGAGCATACGCACCTTTGTAGATCAACATGTTTCAACCAATCCCTTTCAAATGGTAGGCTGCCAATTTATCGTTTCCACCAAAGAGCACACCGTCACCTCTATACACATTGTTTCCCATCTGTCACGTATTTACCCATTCACTCCACTTGTCTTAGTCTTCTCGGTGCTTTTTTATAACCTCCTCACCCGCTCACAATCCCACACCCGTTAGTGCTGTCAGCAGGCTGGGATATATTGTATCTGATTCTAGCGACCAAATGTTTAAAGGGCATTGTGGACAGCTGGGCCCCAAGCACTGATTCCTGCGACACCTCAACAACCTTCCTCTGTTAATTTCTATTCATTTATTTCATGAATCTGGGTGTCACTGGCTGGGCCAGCATTTATTGCTTGACCCTAATTGCCCTTGCGAAGGTGGTGGTGAGCTGCCTTGTTGTACGCTGCAGTCCACCTGCTGTGGTTGACCTCCAATGCCATTAGGGAGGGAATCCCAGGATTCTGATCCAGTGACTGTGAAGGAGCGGTGATATATTTCCAAGTCAGGATGGTGAATGGCTTGGAGAGAACCTGACGATTATGGTAATCCCATCCATCTGCAGCCTTTGTCCTTCTAGATAGATGTGGTCGTGAGTTGGGAAGATGGTCTCTGAGGATCTTTGGTGAACCGTTTCATTGCAGCATGTAGATAGTAAAACACTGCTGCTGCTGCTGAGCGTCAATGGTGGAGCATTGTGGGTGAAGGGACAGTCAAACTGGCTGCTTTGTCCTGGATGGTATCAAGCTTCTTGAGTTTTGTTGGGGCTGCACTCTTCCAGGCAAATTGGGAGTCTCCTATTACACTTCTGATTTATGCATTGTAGATGATGGACAGACGTTTGGACGTCAGGATGTGAGTTACTCGCCGCAGTATTCTTAGCTTCTAATCTGCTGTTATAGTTCCTGTGTTCATGTGGCGAGACCAGTGAGTTTCTGAGACATGATTACCCACCAGGACTTTGATACTGGGGATTCAGTGATAGTAACACCATTGAATGTAAAGGGGCAGGTTAGATTGTATTTTATTGGTGATGGTCACGGTCTGGCATTCGTGTGGCCTGAATATTACTTGACACTTGTCAGCCTGGATACTCTCCAGATCTTGTCGCGTTTGAACATGGACTGCTTCAGTATCTGAGGAGCCACAAATGTTGTAGAACATTGTACAATCATTGGCGAACATCCCCACTGCTGACCTTAAAATGGAGGGAAGGTCATTGATGAAGCAGCCCTGAAGAAGTTTTCGGTCACTGCTCGAGGGATTCCTACAGATTTGGAGCTGAGTTGATTGACCTTCATCAACCATGACCACCTTCCTACGTGTCAGGTATGATCCTAACCAGCGGGCAGTTTGCCTCTGATACCCATTGATTCCAGTGTTGCTAAAGCCCCTTGATACCACACAGGGTCGAATGAAGCCTTGACTTAAAGGGCTGTAACTCTCACCCCACCTCTGGAATTCAGCTCTTTTGTCCATGTTTGAACCACGGTAATGAGGTCAGGAGCTGAGTGGCCCTGGTGGAGCCCAAACAGGGCGTCATTGACCAGGGTATTGCTGAGCAGATGCTGCTTAAAAGCACTGAGATCTTCCACCACTTTACTGATGATCGAGAGGAGACTGATGGGGTGGTAATTGGCCGGATTGGATTTGTTCTGCTTTTTACATACAGGAGCAATGATTACTTGGGGTAATTTTCCACGTAATCAGGAAAAGCCATTGTTGTAACTGTATTGAAATAGTTTGGCTCGGGGAGTGGCAAGTTATGGAGCACAAGTTGTCAGTAGTATTGACATAATGGTGTCAGATTATGCACCTTTTGGAGTATCCAGTATCTGCACTCGTTTCTGGATATCGAGTGGACTCAATCGAATTGGCTGATGACTTGTAACTGAATTGCTGAGGACCACTGAAGGAGGCTGAAATGGATCATCCACTCCGCATTTCTGACTGAAGATTGTTGCGAATGCATCAGCCTTATCTTATACACTGAAGTGCTTGGCTCTTCCATCGTGGAGGAAGGAGTTATTTGTGGAATCGCTTCCTCCAGTGAATTGTTCAATTGTCCCCAACGTTTCTCGGCTAGATGTGGAACAACTGCAGAGCTTAGATCTGTTCCTTTGCTTGTGGGATCACTTATTTGTGTCTATTACTTACTGCTTATGCTGTTTGGCGCACAAGTAGTCCTGATTGGTGGCTTCACCAGGCTGACACCCCATTATCAGGTATGCCTGGTGCAGCTCCTGCCATCCTGCACACTCCACTGAACCAATGTTGATCCTCTAGATTGATGGCAATTGTTGTGAGGGGGGTATGCGGGAGGCCATGAGGTTATGCGGGAGTACAACTTGGCTGCTATTGATGACCCACAACACCTTATGGACATGCAGATTTGAGCTGCTAGATCTGTTCAAAGTCTGCCCTGTTTAGCAACGTGATAGTACCACCCAAAATGGTGGAGGTTATTCTCAATGTGCAGGTGTGATTTTGTCTCCACAATGACTATGCGGTGGTCTCTCTTACTGATAATGTCATGGACAGATACTTCTGTAACTGGCAGATTAGTAAGGCTGTGTTCAAGTATGTATTTTCCTCTTGTTGGTCCCTTTCCCACCTGCTGCAGAACCAGTCGAGCAGTTCTATCCTTTGGTGCCTGGCCAGCTCGATCAGTAATGTTGTCGCTGAGATACTCTTGGTAGCGAACATTGAAATCCCCCACCCAGAGTAGATCTTGCATCCGTGCTACCCTCAGTGCTTCCTCCAAATGTTGGTCAGCATGGAGGAGTACTGACTCATCAGTTCAGAGAGGCTGGTACATGGTAATCAGCAGGAGGTTTCCTTTCCCATGTGCAAAGTAATGCCATGAGACTTCATGGGATACGGAGTCACTGTTGAGGACTCCAAGAGCAATTCCCTTCCAACTGTATCCCACTGTGCTGCCACTTCTGCTGTGTCCGTCCTGCTGATGAGACAGGAGATATTCGGGGTAGGTAATGGGGTGTCTGCGATATGGTCATACTCACAGAATCATACCTTACAGACAATGTCAGGCTGTTGCTTGACGAGTCTGTTTATTTCTATTCACCGTTTCCTGCCAGCTATCCCATTCTGGAAACATAGCCATATATTAGCCCCCAATCCACTCAAATTTGATTTTGCAAATTGGGCTTGGAGCTTGACCAAAAATCCACATGTTTTACATCCATTGTTTCTCTTTCATTTGTCTCCCATTCTGTTTCGCAAACATCATTCCCATTTCATAAATCTACGTTAGTGTTGTCTATGACCAATACTTTCAGCCCCAATAATTTCTCCTCAACCATTTACTTACGATGATCTATGTTCAATGTACTCTATCATTTTCCTACAACAGACTTGGTTTTCCTTGTATTGTTTGAAAGTTCTGTGAAGACAGAACTGAAGTAGTGGCTTCATAGTTCTGCCATTTCCCTGTTTCCCAATCTCTATTCTCTGGTTTCAAACTGTCGGGAAACTGCACTTGTTTTCTCATATTTCTCACATTGACAGAATTTAACAAGCTATTACAGTTCACTCCTTTAACCCTTGTGAATGTACTCTTCAGAAAGCCATCAATTCCTGCCTTAGACTGCTCAATAATTGACCTTCCACATCATACACTCACAGGAGCATAGACTCTGTGCTAACAGAAATACTGCACAATCTATATCAGTCCCACTTTCCTACACCAGGCCCATAGCCTGGAATGTTATGACACTTCCAATTGCTCGCCAAGTACTTTTTAATGATTGTGAGGTTACCCGTGATAATCCCCCTTCTCAGGAAGTAATCCCAGAACCCCACATCCTCGAGGTGAAAAAATATTTAAATCCTCTCTGAACCTCAAACTTTTCACTTTAAAAGTGTGCTCATTTGTTCTTGATCCTCTGACTAAAAGGAACAGCGGCTCTCTATCCACCCTGTCCATGTCCCTCATAATCTATTTTCTCCTGAATCACGGACCCCTCAGCTTTCTCTGCTCCAAAGTAAACAACCTGAGCTTATCCAGCCTCTCTCCATAGCTGATATGCTCCATCCCAGGGAACATCCTGGTCAATATCCTCTGCACCCTCTCCAGTACAATCACATCCTTCCTGGAATGTTGCTCCCAGAGCTACATACAGTATTCCATTTTGTCCGAACCAAAGCCCTGTATTGCTCTTATAATCTACATCCTGATTAGGAAATGCTACACCCAAGGTCCAATTCTTAACTAGTCCATTAACCTGTCCAGTCACATTCAGGGATGTGTGGAGAAACACACCCTGAGTTTCCCAGTGTGCTGCCATTCATTGAGTCCTCCCCTGTCTGGTTCCTTCTCCCAAAGTGCATCACCTCATATTTATCAGGGTTACATTCCATCTGCCATTGATCTGCCCATCTGACCAATCATCTGCATCTTCCTGTAACTTAAGGCCTTCCTCCTCACTGCGAACCAACCGGTCAATCTTTATGTCAAACATACACTTACTTATCACACCTCCCCCACTCTAAACCTAGCCCCCTCCACATTCACATCTGTTTTTATGAATAACACAAACAATTAGGGACACAGCACTGATCCCTGTGGTACACCAGGGGACACTGGTCTCCAGTCGCTCAAACAGCCTTCTCCCAACACCCTCTGCCTGCTTCCACTAAGACAATTCTCCTTGTAACCTGTCAAGGTATCCTTCATATTGTGAGATTTTACATTATTTCTCAGTATCCCAGCTGGAAATTTGTCAAAGGCCATCCTACAAAACTAAACAATCGACCTCCTCAAACTAATTCAATCAAATCCATTAGATGCGACTCCCTTCTGATAAAGTCATGATGATTATCCCTGATCAAACCTTGTGACTCTGATTGGAGTTCGATTTTCTCCTTCCCTATTTTATCCTGTAGTTTCCTTAACAGTGATCTAATATTCACTCGTCTATAGTTCCCTGGTCTATCTCTCCCACCCTTACTGTGAAGTGGAATCGTATTCGCAGTCCTCCAGTTCTCTGGCACCTCCCCTATGGTCAGATTCCATTTAAAATATTCAATCAGGGTCACTCCTCCCTTGACCCCAACAGCCGCCTGTGATACAACTCTTTCAGACATGGAGATTGGTCCAAATTTATACAGAACAAAGCCTCAAATCCCTACTCGTATTTCACATCAATCTGTTCAAGAGTTGTCCAGTCCATCTTCTTGAATTCTGTACCTGCATCCTCCTTCTCCCAAGTGAAATAGATGTGAAGGTCTCCTGTTACAATCCGTCAATGTTCTCCATCTTGACACACAGATTGCCCCTTTGGTTTCTAACGGACACTAACTGTTTGCTGATTATTCTGTTCGACTTGTCCGTGTAGAATATCGTGGGATTCTCCCAGATCTCGCCTACTTGTACGTCCTCAGGTCCCTCTGTTATTCAGTCCTTTCGATATTTCTAAGATTCACTACGATCACCTCTCATGTTTCGAAACTCGAGATTACAGGCTGAGTTACCCCGTCAGACAACCTTGCCAACTTAGGGGTTAATTTGGAGAATACCTTTTGAAGTTCCTCTGTAGTCAATATATTCTTTCTTAGCTTGGGACTCTGAACGATACACAATATTCTACGTTTAGTCTCACCAACGCTCGATGCAACTGCAGCACGACATCCTCTATCTTCCAAATACATTCACATGAATGTAAACCTAATTTTTACTTTCCCATTTGCATATGTTCTTCCTAATACCTCTCGGTTTAACTTTTCTTATGAGCTCAGTGTATGAGTTCTTTAAAAAAAGCTCATGAATATCCAACTATACATTATCCATTGGTTCTTCATTGCCTATGTCCACAAGAATCATCTTCAAACCATTCCAAAAAAATGTTTGCCACTTCTGGTTTTCCGTTCATCGGTGCATTCTCACACTCCCCAGTTATGTTTTTACCTTCTAAATATCTAGTAGCATGTTCTTTGTAATCGAGTCCAAGAGATACCTGACTGTGGATGACAGGTTAACTGGTCTGTAGTTTACCATTCTCCAAATTCCTCCTTTCTTAAACTGTTGGATATTATTTCTAACCTTTACCTTATCCAGATTGGCAAAATGCCTTTCGGGAATGTGTCGGAAAATAAAGTGAAAATCCGTGATGCAATCAACATGTCTATTGCTGCTTCCTCTGAAATTCTTGTATGAAGTACATCTAGTCTGTCAGATTTATAAATACTCAATCCAGCTTTCTTTTCAAAGATGACCTCATCACTGATAAGAATGATCTTAGACGTTACTTACACAAGTCCCATGGTCACTTGATATTTCTGGGAGAATTTATGGACATTCTTCCATGGAGATAGACACAAAGACACTGTTCCTTTTCCCTGCGATCTCTCTGTAATCTGCAATAAATTATCGTGAACGCTCCCCAATTGTTCCACATTTGGCCTTGTTTTTATTATTTTTTCCATACATTGATAGACGCTTTTTAGCTGTCTTCATGTTTTTCTTCCGTTTGCATGCTTTTTCTCTTTCTGATTTTGGTCATTCTTTGCTGGGTCCTTCATTTCTCTGAATCCACTGGCTTATTGCAACATTTGGCATTTTTCTAAGCTGCCTCCTTTCATCTAATAGGTGGATGAAGGTGGGGTTGAAAGTGATAGTCGGAGAGGAGGGTGGACCAGATTGATAGGAAGGAAGGTGGACACATAGGAACATTCAAAAGGGCGGTGTTGACTTGGAAGGCTGGAGTAGGATAAGGTGGGATTAGAGGAAATAGGGAAATGGCGAAATCAACCCTGTGGTTGGAGGGTCCCAAGGCAGAAGAGGAGGCTTTCTTACTCCAGGCTTCTGGTGGCTCCGGTTAGGCGATGGAGCAGGCCCAGGACTCTCATGTCCTTGGCAGAGTGGGAAGGGGAGTTAAAGTGCTCAGCCACTAGGCGATGGTGTCGTTCAATGTGGTTGTCCCAGAGATGTTCCCTGAAATGGTCTACAAGTTGACCTCCTGCCTCGCCAATGAAGAGAAGACCACATTGTCTTTAATGGATGCAGTAGATGAGGCGTTCTGTCTCCCTTCATCACCTATCACTTTCAACCCCACCTTCATCTACCTATCGTAATCCCAGCTACCTCCCCCCTGCCGCACCCTCTTGTCATTTATCTCTCAGCCCCCTGGGCCCAAAAGCTTCTTTCCTGATGAAAGGTTTATGCCCGAAACATCATTTTATCTGCTCTTAGTATGCTGCCTGACTATGCTTTTCCAGCACCACACTCTTCAACTCTGATCTCCAGCATCTGTAGTCCCCACTTTCTCCTCACACCTTCATGGTCTGCATGACTCAGATTTCAAATGGTTACTTCAAATACAACAAAAACTGTCGTGTACTCAAACAGCATAAAACAAAACCAATACATTGTGGTCACTGTTCCCAAAATGCCCTTTCCAGCAAAATTTTCAATTAGCTCTTCTGATCACTCAACACCAATTCCTAAATAACCTGATCTCGAGCTCAGTGCTCAACATAATGTTCATGTAAACCATCTCATGAAATCCATTTTCCCAGCATTAGCATTCAATTGGGTTAACACAGTTTAGATATAATGTAAGCAGTATATTATTACTGCAGTACCCACAAATGTGTATATCTCATTTCCTGTTTTATAACATGTCCAGCATTTGTAGTGCAGCTTTCACTTTGAGATATAACTCCCATCAATGTTTGCTCCATCTTACTAGATTCTGTGGAATCTGAGCGATGTGGGCTCTCGAGAGATTAATGGTAGAGATCATCTCGCCACATCATTTATGATCTTCTCCAACTTTAATTTCTCCAGATCTCGCGTTATGCTGATGGAGGAGAGAAGGACAATGATTTTCCAACAATGCTCTATATTCGCCCAGAGAGCTGAGACAGCTCTAACCTGGGTGGGAACCTTACAGCAGGCCGATAAAGCATTGCTGCTGCTGTACAGGGTCTTAGTGAGATCACATCTGGAGTAGTGTGTACAGATTTAATCTCTTCAGTGAAGAAATGATGTTGTTATATTGGAAGCAGCTCACAGATGGTTCCCTCAACTGATTCCTGCAATGAAGGTGCTAGCTTATAACGAAAGGATGATCAGGTTGACCCAGTAGCCATTGGAGTTTACAAAAAATAAGGATGACCTTATTTCAACATGGATGACAGATGTAGTCAACGAGTGAAGCGAATTACACAGATAGTGGAGGAATCCATTCCGTTCTCCAACCTGTTACACAGGAACAACAGGAGGATATTCAAGCCTTCAACCCTGTTACACCAAAACAGGATGAAGCTATTCAGCCCCTGGAGCCTGATATACATTTACAGAAGGAGGCCAATCAGCCATTCAACCCTGTAACAGTCGGCCATGCTGCACCAGTATCCTGTTAAACAGCAACAGGATCAGTCCATTCAGCCTCCTCAAGTCTGTAACATAGGAACTGGAAGAGGTCACACAACGACTGGAGATTGTTACACTGGGATAACAGGAGGCCATTCAGACCCACCGAGACCATTGCAAGGGAATTGGATAAGGATAAAAACTATCTGAGGCTTCTTTAATGAGAAAGCAAGAAGTAATTTCGACACGTGTCTGTTGTATGGGAACAAGATAAGACCAATCAATCCCTCGGAACCATCTCCCGGATACATGAGGAGACCGTTCAATATTTCCATGGAGAAGTATGAGAAGACCCATCAGCCCATCAAAATGTTAGAGAGCAACAGTAAGATTCCAGAATCTCCCAATCCTCTAAAGGATCAACAGGTGCAGATCATTCTGGCCTTGGAGCTGACAACATAGGAACACGAGAAAGACATCAGCCCATCAAGTTTGTACACCAGCAGGATGATGAGTCCATTCAGCCACACATGACTCTTACACAGCAACTGGAGCAGATCTCTTAAAAACGTTTGCCCATCAAACAGGAATTCAAAGAAAACGTGAAGGCTTTCGAAAGGGAAGAACTTATAATAATGGTATACATTAGGGACTAAAGTGTAACAATAAACTATTGTAATTTAAGGCTAATTGTTAGAGTCCATTGTTCAGGACATTTGCAAATTTAAACCACAATCTATCAGATTCAACATGGTTTTACAAAGGACAATCAAGTTTGAAGTGTTTGCTTGAGTTATTTGAAGATGTCACAAAAAAGGTGGATCGTGGGAGGTGGAACATATCTGGTCTTCCTGAAGGCATTGGATGTGTCGCTTCTCCAAAGAGTAAGTGGTAATATCAGACAACATGGGTTTAGGAGTAATTTATTAGCTTGGATGGAGGATTGGTTATCCAACAAAATGGAGTCAGATGGAATAAATGTGTCATTTTATTTTGGCAAATGCAATGTGTGGGGTGCCATTGATTTCAGCACTCATGCCTCAACCATTTGCATTGATGGTATTACTGTACTCGGTTGACGGGAGAGAACATACAATGCCACATTTTCAGATGACTCTCACATCGGGGGGAAATTACTTTGGAATGATGATGCAAGAGATTTTACAACTATATGGATAGGTTGCGTGAATCGGCCAATATTTAGCAAGGAAAATTAATGGGAATAAATATGGGGCTATTCAAGTTGGCCAGGATAATAGAAAGACAAATTATTATCTAAATGGAGAGAAAGTTCAAAGTGTTTATGTGCAGAGGGATCTGGGTGTCTGCTTGCATATCACAGAAAACCTGCCTGTGGGTACTGCAAGTAATGAGAAATGCAAGCATAATTTCAGTGTTTATTTATAAAAGGATAGAGTAGAAAGGTAGGGAGTGTTGCTGTAGCTATGCAAGGCATTAGTGAGGCTGCATCTGGAGTATAGTTTGGGTTTCCTGCAGAATGAGGTATGTCCATTGGAGGCAATTCAGAAGAGGTTCATTAGATTGATTCCGTATTTGAAGTGTTTGCCTTATGAAGATAAATTGAGCAGGTTAGGCCTATACTCTAGATCTTATAAGAATGAAAGGAGATCTCATTGAGGTCTGTAATATTCTAAAAGTAATTGAATGTGTAGATATGGAGTGGATTTTTTTTTCATCTGGCGCAATCTACAACAAGAGACTAGAGTTTTAGGATGGAGAGATGGCAGGAAAGTGGAACAGAGGCCGTGTTGACATCAGTGTCATCGAGGGGTTGGATTCCTCACAGATACTCCTTGTTATTTTTCAACCCTTCGACAGTGTTTCACAGGAATGGGGGAGGACTGGGTATCATACAGGAGCAGGCACTCAGGATAAATCAGTCTCAATCAGTTAGACAGAACGTAAACAGTAGGGTCACACATTGACCAGCGCTGGGTTCTCAACTATTTACAATCTATATTAATGATCAGGTGGACGGAACAGATATACAGATGCTGAGTTTGGTGATGTCGCTGTGGTAAGCAAGAAAATAAATTATCAAGAGAGGGTGGAGAGTCTGCAAATAGATTCAGAAATGTAAAGGCAATAGACAATAGTTTAGCAGGTGGAATTTAACATGATATAACCTGTCATTTCATTTACAGGAATAATAGAAAGCAATATGTTACTGAAATGGAGAGGGATTATAGGACTTAATGAAACTGTGTAGTGGGGTGTTCACTCAGATCCGTTCAGATAGGGGAGGTTTTGCTCCATCCCTGATCGTCTGCTCCCAGACACCCCAAGTGACCCCATTGCTCTCCGTACACATGGAATACTTTGATGTGGTTGATTGGTGGTGGGGATGGTGTTTTGAAACGTGCATCAAGGGGACGGCCTTTATCCAAAATATATTCATTCCTTTCTACGTGGAGACCCGATGACGATGGGACTGGCTGACTGCTTCTGAATGAAGAGACCATGACTGCTGCCAGGACAGTGGGTATTCACCACATGATGTACTGTGATGGGCACGCTGTGACATTAATGGAATGAGAGAGAGCTCCTTCAGTTCCTCTACATCTCCGCATTGACATGGATACTTTGCAGATGCCATAGACACCATCGGGAATCCCACTATCCAGTATAGATACAACCGGCAGCTCCCTGCTGTGGGAGAAACAATCTATTTACCTCATCAACCATATATATCCTCCATCACCGAATGGTAACATTAATGTTGAGATACTGGGAGATGATGGATATGTCACCTAGTCCTGCGGGGAAAGTTCTGGATCATAAAAGCTGAATGAAACAGTGACCCTAACAGCCACTGACAGCACCATCCTCCCCCTGGTGTGAAGCTGCAGGTCATGTTGAAGGAGGTGACACTGCTCTGTGACCAGCCCCTTGTTCAGTCAGGGTCCCTCATACTTTGATCCTGGGTTAAGTGGAGTTTTGGAAATTATTCCTAGAAAACCCGGGGTGGAGACAGCAGATCCCTTTCCCCACACACACGCACTCCGTGGTTTCAGAGCTTCCCCTGTCTGCAGCCTCTGCTCCATTTGTTGTTCATGTTGCAGGCTCAGATGCTGTAGCTGCAGTCCCCATGCTCCATCCAGAGTTGGGTCACCAAATCCTCAGGTCTCCCTGAATGTCTGAGGCAGCTCACAGCACATCCTCCAGCAAAACATCCCCTGCCCCTCCACTAAATTTTCAATTGCAGAAGCCAGTCAGAAGCCCCTCGCTACGAGTGTTTTCGACCAGACCAGATTCCCTCAAAATATTTTAAGAAGGCTGTTTAAACCCAAACCTTTCCTTATTTTGAATATCGATGTGAAGTGTGTGTTCCAGTTATGTTGTGACTAGTCAAACCACTCGACATTGAGCAAAATATAATCTATTCAAATGCTTTAGTTAAAATACAATCAAAGAAAATAACGTTTTGGGATAGCTTATATGTTGGAACCCTTCACAAACAATAGATACCGTACCTTCTTGGTTTACACCGCTTGGCACAAAGATATATTCAAATACAGATCCTTACCGCAGTTTTCCAATCCAGGGGGAAACAATATCAACAGAGATCTCAGAGAGAAAAGCAGCTGGGGTTCATGTATTGAAACTTCCAACCCTTCTGGGATCCCCAGCAGATTCTGAATGCTGCAGCTAAAAGTAAAATGAGGAAATCTGGTCTGGGAGAGCTGGCCACTGCCCTTCCATTGTTACGACCGTTTTAATGAAACCTAAAATCTCAGTTATTTATTTAAACTGTTTTCAGACAGCAGTTCTGCACCTCTGCCCTTAACACCTGTCTTCAAAAAAAAAACCAAGAGAAATAATCTTTTTACAGTGATAGCATCCTCACAACTCCATCTTTAATAAAATAATCCATCGATACACAAAGGTGGATTCATTTTAGACATCCTAATCTTCCTCTATTAGTAGACTGAAATGCATATATGTTACATTGACTCTGAGCATACAAATATTCACATCTATTTCGATTTCAGTCATTTTACTCCTGCCACAGAATGCCTTTGACTTTCTTCATCCAAGTCTCCACACTTAGGTTTTATCGCCCTGTCGCCTGAATAGTTTCGAACTGAATGGCAGCAATAATAAGCTCAATAGAAACAGACTGGTATTTTTCTCCCTAAACTTCTCCAAAAACTTTAAGGGGTTATGATCAGTGATAAAGATTTGTCTCCGGTTTGTTATTAGCAATGTAAATGTGAAATGTTGTAATGCCAACACCAAGCTCAAAGCCTCCTTCCCCATTGTGGAATAAATCTGTTGATGTTTCCATTAGAGACTCCAATCACACGTTACATAATGGAGCATTCTCATCTCTCCAATAGTCCCTCTGAATGGCATAGCTCCTCATGTCTCAGCATAAAATAATTACATGCTTCTGTACCTCTTAATGCTCTAACCTCTTTACCTGCTACTCCTGGCCTATGCCAGTAAACCTTAACAAGACCTCGCACATTCTTCTCCATCTCTCACAGAAACCAAACTTTGATTTCTGAACTCAATCACCATCATCAGCCATTTCAGCTTCTAATCTTGCCGCTTTAACTCTGCTCTTCCACACGAGTTTTCACGATTGCAGGAAGTGAATTGCTGAACTTCTTCAAAATAAGAATCTTTCTAAGAGTGTCATAGGTTTGCTCTGTTTTTAATACCCTTACCACCTTTCAAAATTACTTTGTTTGATCCTTTCAAACTCAATGTGCGTTTAACCAGGGACCCTCTTTGAGATTCCTGTAACGCTGTCTGTCAGTGTCTGGCCCAAGCTCATATGCACTTCAGATGGCTTTCTTCACCACTCCATACCGGCCAGATACCTCCTCCGATAGGGATGCAAATACCTCTCAGCTTTGGATCAAATAAACTCACATGGTCACTGGTGTCTGCTTTTGTTTAGCCACTTTCTCAAATGAAATTCAAAAGGCTTCCCCATCCTTCTCATCAAATTTAGAGAATGCCTGGATGCATTTAAACGGAACCTCGTTAGGCCATTGGTTACAATAGGGTTGCTCAACCGCACTATCCTCCTCATCCCACCGACATTCTACCTTCATCTTCGCCTTCTATATCAACTTTCGTCTCTAATTGCTACCGTTTTAAGTTGAAACTCTCTGCTTTTCTTCTGTCCTTTTCTCTCTTTTCTCTTCGTTTCCCTTTCTTTTATTTCTACTTTTCATCATAATTCAAACTCTTTCAATTCCTTCTCAGGTTCAAAGACCATCATTTCAAATTCAATTCCGGCCATTTCCAAAGAGTTTGATGGCGGTTCCACTAAACGTAATTGCCGATCTATAGCTGTAATTATCTCTCATTTTCTCACAGACAATCGCAACCCCAACTCCAGGTTGTTGGTCAATTCCTAAGCTTTACCGTCATTCCCTTTTGTAAAACCGCCAACTTCACTTTTACACACCCAGAGAACTCTTAAGGACTGAATCTTTATGCACAAAATACTGTTTAAAACAACCGAATTCAACATCCAGAAAAAAGACACTATCAACTACCATACACGACCTTTGAACCCAATAGCCTCCTGGTGCATACTCTCCAATGTCTGCATGAGCTTATTCTGGATGACTTGGTTTCCTCCCATAATCCAAAGATGTGCATGTCAGGTGTATTGGCCATGATAAATTGTTCATAGTTTTCAGGGATGTGTGAGTTAGTTGCCTTCGTTGGGGTAAATGTGTAATAATAGGGAAAGGGAATAGGTCTGGGTAGGTTACTCCTCGGAGGGTCAGTGTGGACTTGTTGGGGAGAATGGCCTGTTTGCAAATTCTAAACCCAATTTTGTATTATCGATTTAGAACCAGACAAGAGTCCATATTTTGCTATTGTCGAACCAGACCGCCTCAAACTAGTTTAAGAAGGTAGGTTGGATGCCAACCTTTCCTTATTTTAAAGGTAGACGTGAGTTGGGTGTTCCAGATGTCAAACTATTCAAACCACTCACCATTAAGCAAAATACAATATATTTAAACACTCTAATGAAAATCCAATTAGAAATGAAGATGAATTTAGAATAATTTTTCTATTGGCAATCTTAACCGAATAGTGGATACAGTACTTTCTACTAATGAACTGTTCCAATATATCAACATCCCATAAACACACCCCTTGGCAAAAAGGAACATTCAGACATGCATTCTTGCATACAGTTCTCCAATCCAGGAGGAAACACCATCAAGTGAGGTTCCAGAGAGAATGGCAGCTGTGGATAATTTTCTGAAACTTACAACCCTTCTGGGACCCCAAGCACCTGGTGATTGTTGTAGCTACAATATATTAAAAAAAACTAGAAATCCTGGTCTGTGCCAGCTGGCCATTGTTACTGCTATTTATTTAAAAACCCTAAAAGCCCCAAAAGTTATTTACTTGAGCCGTTTTCAGTAGGAAGTTTTGCCTTTAAGGTCTCTTACTAAAAAAAGGGAGAAAATAACCTCTTATTTAAAAAGTGACAGCACTGTCAGGAAATTTATATGCGTGGTCCTTTACTCAGTGGGCTTCCTTTTGTTACTAATCGCATGGTCACCTGAGAGCGACAGCCACAGGTACACACCAAGTTACAAGGATGTTTCTCATAACTTCTGAAACACGTCTGTCCATGGACCATCACATGGGACATACCAGGAAGTGAACAACAGCTTGACACACCCCATTTCATTATTTCTGAGCTACACAATGCCAGCACTCGATACACCAGGGAGGCCAAAACCCAAGACCAGGGAAAGAAAGAAAGGGACAAGAGATTCACATTAAAGACAGAAACAGACAGTTAATTAACTGAAAAGATGTTGTGGAAATATGTGGAAAACGTCAGGGCAGTGGGACTAACTGGCGAAGTGAGATCTTCGAGAGTAAAATTCCAGGAATGAGAACATTGAATAAAGACATTGTCAGATCAGCTGAAATGGTTTGTTACATCAAGTTCTCAATCTGCTTCACAGAACACCACAAACAACATAAACTGGGACAAGATGACAGCCCAGCATGGAGAGCTGTGCAAACCATGCTAGTGTGTTCCTCAGTAAACTGCACTATCTGCTCAGCATGAGAGTATTGCAAATTTTACTATCATATGCTAACTATACTATACTCGCAACAGATTTACTGCTTACAGTGGGAAGGTTTGCTCTCTCTGCGTTTGTGTGTGTGTGTGTGTTCATCAGAGACTGAGAGAGTGTGTGTGTGTGTGCGCGCGCAATTGGCGTGGTTGAATGCAAAACTCATTCTTTGAGAAAGAACGCACATGGAGGAAATTATTTTAAATACGAACAACAGGCAAGCTTTTTGTTAATCAGTAGAGAGAACGAGGGAAGTTTCATGGACAGATGAGCTAAAGTGTTTGAGAATGTTAAAATAAAGGCATTGCCAAACACAATAGCAATATACATCGGCGTGCACATGAATGACAGATGGATGGGAGTTTGGCGTGAGGTTGAATCAGATTTGCTTCAGCAGGTTTGAAGCCTGGAGTGTCAGCAGGAGATTATTGGCTTCATTAAGACTGTATTTCATAGCTCAAGATTCAAACAACAGATCGAAAAAACCAGTGAGATATATAATGGAGTGGTGAGTATTTCAAGTTAAAAATGTTCAGGGTATGGTGTCAAGAATCAGCTCATAGTCAAAGGGATCTCTCACAGTTGTGACTTGTCTGCTTCAGCTGCAGATATTGGCCAGGAATGGGATGGAACCAGTGGAAGGAAGTGGAGTTTGTAACCAGAAGAGTAGAAAGTGACCTCCATGCTCTTAACAGTAAAGGCAATGAGACAATGCATTGTGGTTATCCCCTGAAACTGAATAGTTCAACATAGAGACCCGTGAGTAACACTGCCAGAGCAGAGAGGGAGACAGTAATTGAACACGTTCATTAATGTAGTTAGTAGTGGTCTGTAGAGTGAATATCTGGATTGAGAGATTCAACAGGAACAATAACAGTGGCAAGATGTGTAGACTGTATGAAAGAACAATAATACAGTCATAACTGGTTTATAGAAAACAAAATCTGGATAGTGATACTCACCAGGAACACCAACGATAGCCAGGAAGGGATAATAAAAGTATTGAATAATGAGAAGAGTGTAATAGATCTGCGATGATAATGACATCCAATCAAATTCAGAAAGATACCAAACATAATCGGATAAGCTCCTGTATATTGTTGGAATATTCCAGTCTAATGTTCTCAGATTCTGATCCATTGTTGGAATATTTCAGTCTAATGTTCTCTGATTCTGATCCAATGTTGGAATATTCCAGTCTAATGTTCTCAGATTCTGATCTCTCCTCCCCCTTTCTCTGGATCTGCTGATCCCTGTCAGTGCTGTCAGTGATGCTCCCGCTCATGTTATGGGTTGACACATTGAACGGAGCCCATTTATCATTAAAAGGTAGAAACCCTCCACTGGGATAATTAGAATCCATGGAGATTGGCATTAATCGCAGTCATTGAACAAATAGACTCAGTTAACTAATTCAATACATCACTTTTCATTTACTGGTTTTGGACGGAATGGATAAGGTTGCTGAGGGATGGACGGTAAATCTTTCAATATTTTTAATCTTTTTTTCCCTTGTATATGAGAGTATTAACAGAACTATGCAGGGGTCTATGTAGGTTCCATTCTGTTTATGAAAATAGGCAGTTATAAAATAACAGATCTGCTGCGTAAAAAAAACGTCGGGTGGGCAAGTTTCTAGATACCTGAAACAAAGTACGGTACTTATTGACCAGTGTGAGGCTACTCCTGGTTTTAATACCCTGTTTTCAAATCCTTTCATAACCTTGAGACAGAGCATTGAGACTGCTGCTCAGTAACAGGCCAAAGCAATTCTGTCCCTATGGGCCCCTTACAGAGGGATAGGAGAAGGCCATTCAGCCCACATTAACCTGTTGCTACTTGAAAAGGTGGAAAGTTGGAATATTGGCACAGTTTGTCAACAGAATCATTCAAAACAAAGAGATTTGTCGCTGCAGCTGTATGAGGTGTCACTGAGAGGGCACCTGGAGTACATTGTGTTGTTTGTGTTTCTGTAACTGAGAAGGAATGGGTCTCTATTAGATACAGTTTACCGGCTGCTCGTAATCCACGGGTTGCTGTGTCTCGGATCTGTTACACAAGGACAGGAGGAGGCCGTGCAGCCTCTCGAGTGTGTTATAGAAGAACTGGAGGAGGCCATTAAGCCTCTTGAGTCTATTACAGAGGGATAGCATTTCCAGTGTATTACAGAGGGACAGGAGGAGCCTATTCAGTCTCTCGAGCCCGTTATAGAGGCACAGGAAGTGTTTATTTAACTTTCAAGTTTGTTATGCATAAATATTAGTTTTAAATTAATTATGGAATCGGAAATACTTGATGTCAACATTAAAGTTCTAACTTTGAACAAGGCCAATTTTGAAAGTGTTAGGTGAGCCCTGTGAAAGGCTGATTGGAATACCCTATTCACAGGTAAAGGGATGGTTGGAAAATGCGAGGCCATCAAAATTTGGTTTCAGAGAGTCCAGAGCAAAAGTGTTCCTATTAGTGAGAGGGGCAAGGCTGGTGGGTGCAGGGAGTGCTGGATGGCTAGATATATTGATGTTATGGTCAAGGTAAGGAAGGAGGCATATGTCCGGTAAACAGAGCTGAGATCAAGTGAATCCCGAGAGGTGCATAAGGGCAGCAAGTGTATCATCAATCGGGAAATCGGGCCAGAAAAATGTGGACAAGAGATTGCTTTGGAAATTGGGTTAATGAGGCATTGAAGATATTCTACAAATCCTTTAATGGCAAAAGATTAACTCGGGAGACAATCGGGCCCCTTAAGGATCAGGAAGGCTACCTATTTATGGAACCACAACAAATTTGAGGGATATGAAACAAGTATTTCTCCTCAGTATTTAATGTGGAGGAGGTTACAAGAACGAGAGAATGAAGAAATATGCAATGATACCTTGAAAAGTGTCTATATTACAAGGAGGTGTTGGACATTTTAAAACACATAAAGGTGAACTAATCCCTGGGACCTGATCAGTTGTATCCCAGATGTTTGCGGGAAGCTAGGAAATAGATTGCTTATGCATTTTGCTGATATATTTGTAACATTGATTTTCACAGGTGAGGTGTCAAAAGACTGGAGGGCTGCTAAAATAGCGCAATTATTTAAGAAAGTAAAGAAAAAACAGGTAACTCTAGATTGGTGAGCATGACGTCAATGGTGACTAAATTGTTGGAGGAGATTTCGAGGAAAAAGATCGATATGTACTTGGAAAGACAAGGACTGAAGAGGGCTTTGTACAATTGAAATTACGTCTCACTGACTCGGTGAAATTTTTTGAGGAAGTGATGAAGATGATTGATGAAGGCAGGAGAGTGGATGTTGTCTTTATGGAATTCAGTAAGAAAACCAAAATGTTCTACATGGTAGACTGGTTAACAAGGTCAGACTGCCTGGGATCCAGGGAGAACTCGCCATTTAGGTCCAAACTTTTCTTGAATATTGGAGACAGGGCGTGACAGTGACATTTGTTCATTAAACTTGGAGACCTGAGACCAGTGGCGTGCCGCAAAGATCAATAGTGGGTCCACTGCCTTTTGTCACTGATACAAATCATTTACATTTGAGTATATGAAGTATGGTCAGTAAGTTTGTAGATAATACCAGATTTGGTGGTGTCGTCGACAGTGATGAATGATCTCTCAGACTATAATGGGACTTTGTTTAGGTGAACCGAGGAGTGGCAGATAGAGTTTATTTTAGTTAAATGTGAGGTGTAGCATTTTGGCAAGACATATCAAGGCAAGACATGTAGGTAGGGTCCTGTGGAAAGCTGCCAATCAAGGAGAATTCCATAGAAGTTATCGAATCCCTACAGTGAGGAAACAAACGTTTCGGCCCATCGAGGCCACACCGACCCTCTAAACAGTATCCCACTAGACAAACCCCTACCCTATCCCTCTGAGCCTGCATTTTCCATGGCTAATCCACCTCGCCTGCACATCCCTGGGTACTTTACGCAATTTAGCATGGCCGATCTACCCTTATCTATATATCTTTATACTGTCGGAGGAAAACATAACATCTGTAGGAAACTCATACAGACACGGGGAGAATGTGCAAACTCCACACAGGCAGTCATTCAAGGATGGAGTTAAACCCAGATCGTTGCGCTCTGAAGCAGCAATGCTAGTCACTGAGCTACTGTGTCACCTTGTGGTGCAGGTTCTCTGTTCCTTGAAAGTGCCATCACAGGTAGACAGGTAGATAAATGTCCAGCGGGGGGAGATGTGCAGACCTCACGGTTGTATTCATATATAAACACAGGTTGTTCCAGTTTTCGGAAACACTGTGTTAGATCAGTGTGGGGAAACTTGCTGGAAGTGACAGGATGTGCAGCTCCCATCCAGTTACAGCACCATATCTCCACTGTACCTTGACAAGTTTTGATGCAGATGTGAAAATCATTGCAAGGGAGGGATGTAAATGGAAACAGTTGAAACACCAATAGTTCTGATTAAGGCGAGTATCCCACAAGTATTTAAAGATGAAATAACTGAGATATTATCCGATGAGGTTCTGTGAATGGTACAAGGAAGGAAGAGGGGGTTAGTGATGTTATAGTGGTTGCACTATAAGCCTCCAAATCATCAATGGGAATTAGAGGAACAAATATGCAGGGAAGCTGGTGAGAGTAGCAGGAGCATTAGGATTGTTATAATAGGTGATTTAAATTTTTCTAACATAGACGGGGACATGCAGATGGTTAAGAACTTCGATGGAACGTAGTTTCTTAAGTTTGTTCAAGAAAGTTTCCCCAAGCAGTATATAAAGGGTCCTACACGGGAATGGACACACTCGACCTACTGTTGGGAAATAGGGATGAATAGGTGACGGTGGTAAAGTGGGGGAGATTTTTGGGAAAAGTGACTGGCGTTGTATTAATTTTAAAATAGTTATGGGAGGGACAAAATTGATCCACAGATTCAAGTTCTAAATTGGGGAAAGGCATATTTTGTTGGAATTAGACAGAGGATTGCAGGGGTTAATTGGAGTAGTTTGTTTTCAGGGAAAAGGATATTGGGCACGAGGGAGGGTTGTAAAAGTGAGATAGCTCGAGTTCAAGGTTTATATATTCCTGTGAGGGTGAAGGGAAAGTGAGGGTGGAAGAGAAAACCCTGGATGACAAGAGATATTGATGCTCTGACCAACAAAAAGGAGGCGTGGTTCAGGTACAGGCAGCTGGGATCAAGGGAATCTCTAGAGGTACACAGGGGATACAGGAGTTTACTGAAGCGGAAATCAGGAAGGCAAAAAGGGAGCATGAGATAGCCTTGGCTGAGAAGATTAGGGTGAAACCAAGTTCACTATAGTAAAGAAAAAGAACAACTAGAGAGAGAATAGGATGCCTTAAAAACCAAAATAGGCACGCATGTGTAAAACTACAAGAGATGGTTGAGGTCCTCAATTTCCCCTCTGTGTTTACCATGAAGAAAGACATGAAGACTTGTGACCTTTGGGAGGTTAATTGTCATATCTTGGTACTGTCTAAATCACAGTAGAGGTGCTGCTGGACATATTAGAATGCACAAAGTCAGATAAATCTCTTTGTCCTGACCAGATATATCCAAGAGCACTGCAAGAGGTGAGAGAAGACAGACGCCAAGGTCCTGGAAGACTGGGCAGTAACAAATATATAGTGCCCTTCTTCAAGAAGGGCTGCAAATAAATGCCTGGGAAATACAGACCAGTAAGCTTCACATCTGTTTGCGGTAAACTACTTGAGAAGGTTCTGAGATACAAGATATGCATGCATTTGGAAAGACAGTGTTTGACTTGAAGCAGTCAGCATAGCTTTGTGCGTGGCAGATCATGCCTTACAAATTTTATTAGGGTTTTTTAAGGAAGTGACCAGGAAAGTTGTCGAGAACAGGGCGGTCAACATAATCTATATGGATTTCAGTAAGGCCTTTACTAAGATTCCACATCAAAGGCCGCTTTAGAAGGTTAGATCGCACAGACTCTAAGGTAAGCTGGCAATTTGGCGATGCAATTGCTTTGACATTATAAAGCAAATGGCTATGGTGGAGGTATGCTTGTCGGACTGGAGGCCTGTGACTAGTGGAGTGCCTCAGGGGTCTGTACTGTCTCCATTGCTGTCTGTTATCTAGATCACTGATATAGTCGAGAGTGCACAATGCAGGTTAGTAAGTTTGCAGATGGCACTAAAATAGGAGGTATTGTTTACAGTGAGGAACATTATCAGAAATTGCAGCACTACCTTGATCAGCTGGGGAAGTGGACTGAGAAACAGCAAATGGAGTTTAATATAGATAAATGCAACATCTTTCATTTTGGAAAGTCAAATTCAGGTGGGAGTTTAATGGTGAATGAGAGGGCCTTAAGGAGTGTAGTGGAACAAAAGGATGTTGGAAATCAGGTGCATGGTTGTCTGAATTTGATTCGCAGATATACAGGACAGTGAAGAAGGCTGTTGGCACACTGGCCTACATCAGGACATTGAGTATAGAAGTTGGGACGTTCTGTTGCCGTTGTACAGGCTGTTGGTAAGGCTGCAGTTGGAGTATTGTGCTCAGTTTTGTTCACCTTGCCCTAGAAAGGATATTATTGAACGAGAAAGAATGTACAAGAAATTTATAAAGATGTTTCCTGGGCTAAAGGGTCTGCATTATAGGGAGAAGTTGGACAGGTTAGAACATATTTCTTCACAGCGTAGAAAACTGAGGGGGATTATATAGAAGTGTACCTCTTATCAAATCATGAGAAACATGCATAGGGTGAATATTTCAATTTTTTTGCAAGGTTGGGAAACCAAGGACTAGAGGACATCTGTTAATATTTGGAGAGGACAAAAATAAAAAGGAACCTGAGGGTCAACGTTTTTACACAGACTGTGTTTTGCCTTTGGACTGAGCTGCCAGTGGAAGTGGTTGAGGTGGGTACAATAACAACATTAAAAAGGTATTTGGATAAATACATGGATAGGAAAGGAGCAAGGGCAGGGAATTGGGGTGAGTGTGGATGCACATTTTGGTCGGCATCTACCAGCTGGGCCGAAGGGCCTGTTTCCATGCAGTAAATACGTGTGTTTCAGGATAAAGACAGAGAGGGACAGACTGAGAAAAAATGTTATGGAAAGATATGTTCACAGGTTTTAGAATGTTGATAGGAAGACATTTCGATAGTATCATGCAACACGGGTCAGTCTTATGAAGAATTATGAGTGAATGGAATAATGCTGTGAGTTCAGGCGATGGGAAGTTTTGAATGAGCATTTGTTCTGCAACTTTGTAACTGGGAGTGAGGACAGCAGAGTCTTCGGCTCATTGAACTGTATAAAACAGTAATTTGTCTCAGTGTCATTTTCATTGAGTGTGACAGAAAGATTGTCTGTATGAAGCTGAGCTAGTTTCCTGGTGCTGTCCTATCGAACTCACCTCATTAAATACCACCCCACCCCACCCACCTCTCATTGAATGCCAGCCCGATTCTCCCACCCATCATGATTGGAGGTACTCACAGTCGCCAGGATTTCCCTAGATATTCCGTGTTCCCTGTCACTGGTGCCATCTTTAAAAGGCCAAGGGGCACACGGCTGAGCTTTCTCAGTTTGGATCTGCCCTATACCGTTTACCCCGATCATGGCAGATAGTTTGTTGACGGTGTATGTTGTGCATAGTGGATGGGCTAGTGCAGAGAGGGGCCATTGCCTTCCCAGAGGGGGCCATACCAGCAGACCCACCGAGCATGGTCTGAATATGGAATATGGAATATGGAATGTTCTAGATAGTGTTCCAAATAATGCCCAGTTTCAGGAAAATGGCAGTGCCCCAGTGTGTAACTACAAAAGAGGAAGGAGTAGAGATGCACGTTTTCGAAATCACATATATTTCAAACCATGTTGAGGCCATTCAGCCCTTCAAATGTGCTCTAGCATTTAATAACTTCCCAGCTGATCTGGTGCTTTTCTCAGATACAGGAGCTTTCAGTCATTCAACCCTCTGCGTTCCTGTCACTGTCCAGACGGCACTCAGGCACTTTTACACCAATTTTCTTCAAGCGCCTGTTTGAGGGCATTTCCAATTGAACGCACTCTCCTAACAGTATATTCCATCAACTGTATACTTTCATGCGACAGTCAGCATGCTTTACACAAACCAAACAAAAATATACTCTTATTTTATGGTTATAGATATCCAATCACACTATGTAATTCTGGTTATTTCAGTTGACTCACCATAACGATATTAAACCAAAAACAACTTCTAAACACGTCTTGTTATAAAATACAATTTCGAGCAGAGAATGTTTTTACCCTTGATGGGCCCAAGGGCTTTTATCCACACTGTAAGGATTCGACTAATTCTAAATCACTCAAGTAAGACACACCCTTTGCTGCCCACAGTTTAAACCTGGAAACCATTATCCCAGGATGACAACCCGGTATACCAATTATAGGGGTAAGAAACATGGTTTTGACTGTATTGCCCTCAATGTGACGCATTGTCATTCATGCTTTAACAGTATTGATAATTATTAGGTTATGACAATACTCCATAAATATTCTCATTTTGTCTAAGACCAGCAGACCAATAAGGGTCCACTTTGTCCGAGAGGGTTCAATATCTAATCCTATTGACGCCGAGTCCTCAGCGGCCCAGGCACTAACATAGGATAAAAAAGACCTGAATTCATAGCTTTTAATCTGGGAGATCTACTCCCCACAATGTGGGGTAGTTAAAATTTGGTTAACTTGATAGAGAGTCGCTTATGGTGCCAAATGAAAAAGTTAACCAGCCATAAAATTTCCTAAATGTCTGTCTGGGAAACATCAAAGGAAGCTTTCACACGGGTTACAATAAATGAGGAAGAACATTCATTTTAAGAACAGCTATCCGACCTAGCCAGGATATTGGAGGTGCCTCCCTTCTTTGAAGGTCTTGTTTAATTTTTCAAACAAATGGACATAGTTCATGTTAAATAAATGATCAAAAACGGATGTAATGAATATTCTGAAATAGAGAAACCTCCCTCCCCCCACCCACCCCCATCCATTTAAAAGGAAAACAGGATTTACCCTCAAAATCTGGTATTTCCCTAAGACCTCCCATAGGCATGGCCTCCAACTTTGCAAAATTAATCTTAAAGCCCAAAAAGGCGACGAGCGATTTAATGCATTGCATCACGTGAGCTGCCGAAATTGCGGGATTTGACAAAAATATAAGACCTTCATCTACAAACAACATAATCTTATGTGACTTCTATCCCACCTCTGAGGCAAGTATGTTGGGGTAATATTCCCAATTGTGCAGGATGCCAGCGAACCTAAGATTGGTTCAGGGATGGGGAAGAGATCAACCCTCTTGTGCTATATATGCGGGTTCAAGAGGAAAATGAAATCTCTACTTGTGAAGTAGAACTGCCTCCAGACATCCACCAGCTCTGATTCTGCACACAAATCCACTAATTACGTACATTATAACGAGGGTATTGGGGACCTTTGGACATTCTGTCCACCGTTGAAATATCCTCTACAATAATGTGCCACGATGCAAGATAACTTAATTTGGGAATTGCATCTACCAGGATTTTAAGCGGGTGCACTGGGTGGCAATTCAAAACACTGTATTAATTCCCATAGTTCAAGGCTTTGAGGATTATGATCCTTCCATGAGTGTTTAATGCAATCTAGTGATTTAAATGGAAGATTCTTACTATCCATTCTGACTTTTCCCCTACTCACAGTATTAAAAGACGCAAAATAAACCCGATCAAAGCCGCCCTGCTGTAACATCATATGTTCCTTGTCATCACGGTGCATCTCCTGCAATAGGCAACATCCACCCTCTTTGATTTTAAGACGAGAAATTACATTTTTCCTCTTGACTGGCAGATCACTGCCCTTAATGTTTCAGGTACACCATTTAACCACATAATAATCCATAACACATTGCAGCAACATTTGAATTCGAGAGAGTTTCACATCGAATTACACATCGCTGAGCATTAATGATAAAACACTCAGCGACCCTAAAAACGATACAAACTATTACTACTACAACTAACAAGCTCGCAAAACTTTCCAAAGCTAATCACATAAAAAAAATGAACGAAACAAAATCCGAACTGCCAATGATACTTTATATGGAAATTTACCCCGCCCATTGGAGGTGCTTACATATCCCAAAACTTTATCTTCTCCCCGCTACCAATATGGCATTCAGGGCAATTAATAACAAAAACCAGGCTTCAACTGTCCTTAGGTCGGCAGTTGTCATCACAACTACCTTTGTAACTCCCTGCAACTTGAGCCACACCTCCGACACAAGCAAAGAAAGAGAAAACAAGTAGTAATACTAATGAAGAATTTAAAAGTGTGAACTCTACCCATCCCTGACTATAATTTAACACTGGTTAATACCAGAAAAATCCAACAACATTTCTTTAAGGGAGAAACATGATTATCTAAACATCCAGCTTTCTTTAAATTATCCACAAAGTTTTTGCTTTCTCTGGAGAATCAGACGAGTTAATTGAACCATTCAAAGCAATACAGAGCATCGCTGGGAACCTTAAGGGATACTGAATCCCGAGTTCCCTTACTCTTCTCTTGATATCATCAAAAGATTTTCTTTCCTGAATCACCGATGCTGAAAAGTCATAAAAGAACATAATCCTGGAGCTCTCGTGGATTAAAGCCATCGGAAACCACACTGAGCTTCCATCAGTCTTTGTTTATCCCTGTAACTATGTAACCGTACAAGGACAGGGCAAAGGCGTTGGTCTGAGTCTTACCACCGTGCCGTAACCCAATGAACTTCAGCTTCGAAGTGAAGGAATCACAGCAGCCAGATCAAAGCTGACCACCTGGCGTCTGGCCCAGCAGATCGACGATGCGAACATTCTTCGTCCTGTCCCTGTTCTCGAGGTGGTCATCTTGTTCAGTTAAGGTATGGACCTGTATTTCAAGGAGGAGGATCCTCTCCCGAGAGGAATTGATCGCAGTCTCTGTCAATGCAGTTCGGCACTTGACATTGTATGTTCTGTTTCCAAGGCTGTCTAGATGCTGCTCATGTTTTTGGAGCACGTCTGAGAGCGGTTCTAGCCACAGCTGGACTTCTGTTCAGTCATGCCTTCAATCATTTCACTTAAGTTGGTGAACTCAGTGACCAAGGCCTGGTGAGTAACTGGGTCCATGGAACGAGCAGAGTGGGTTACAGCTACAGCCTCAGGCCTGCTCGATGCTTCTGACGGGTGCACTGCATGTTGTGACTTGCTCGAACCTTTCCCATGTTTTGTCATTTCCACTTGACGAAACGGGATTAGTAAAGATTCTATCGCTCTTTTTAGTGTTGAATGTTAAGTAACTGGCTGGTATGGGGTGGGTTAGAGAGCCACTTTGCCTGTGCTGTGATGCAGACCCCAGTTAAACAGACCTTCCAAATCGCCACCATCTGGGCTTCCCCCTTAACATTTTATCGATATTACCATTTCGTTTTGAATTATATTCCTGGATGTTCTGGAGCAGCGTCATTTGGTACCACTGTCTACATTTACCCCCATACTGCATATTACTGTCAATCCCTGATAATCCTCGATACCGTTGTTATTTATGAACCTTCTGTCTGTTCCTCAAAATTATTCAATATCTCTGCCTCCAATGCTCTGTGGGGAAGAGAGTTACAAAGAACCACAACACTGAGAAAAAAAAATAAAACTCAAGATCTGAGTGTGAGATTATTTTTTCTTTGTCTCCTTATCTGAGAAAGAATATAATTATGTTAGAAGCAGTTCGGAGATGTTTCACTTCACACATTCCAGGAATGAGTACCTTATATTATGCAGGATTTAACAGGTCACCCTTGCAAAGAGAGATGACCTTATTGAAACATACAAGACCCAGATGAGAGTGGATCAGATAGATACCCACTGGGTATAGTCTAAATTTCTTGTCATTTTCACAGAATCTCTACAGTGTGTAAGCAGGACATCCCATCCATCAACTCCACACTGACCCGCCAAACAGCATCCACCTGACCTGCCCCCCTACCCTATCCAAGTAACCCTGCATTTCCCATGAGTAACCTACCTAACCTACACATCTCTGGGCATGATGGCAATTTAGCATGGCCAATCTACTCTAAGCTGCGGATCTTTGGACTGTTGGAGGAAATTGGAGCATTGGGACGAAACCCACACAGAAAACTGCAGAGAGAATGCTCAAACTCCACACATAGCGTCGCCTGAGGTTATATTGAAAGCAGCTCCTTAATGATGGGAAGTAGCAGTGCTAACCAGATATCCACCATGCACATCCGACAGTTCTATTAGTTATTTGTGGCTGACTAAAGAAATCTGCCTGACTTGTTCCTGTCACTGAACCTGACGCAGTCTGAGAACTTTATGATCGGCCATATCACCAACCTCGTTACATTTAAAGTTTACTAGGAGAATAGTTCATCCACTTTACTAACATCTTCCACCCCGATCTCAAATTTACCTGGACCGTCTCAGACTCCTCCCTCCCCTTCCTAGACCTCTCCATTTCTATCTCAGACGACCGAATCAACACGGACATTTACTATAAACCGACTGACTCCCACAGCTACATAGATTACACCTCTTCCCACCCTGCCCCCTGTAAAAACGCCATCGCATGTTCTAATTCCTTCGTCTCCACCGCATTTGCTCCCAGGGAGACCAATTCCAAGACCGAACAACCCAGATGGCCTCCTTCTTCAAAGACCGCTATTTCCCCTCAGACGTGGTTGACGATGCTCTCCACCGCATCTCCTCCACTTCCCACTCCTCCGCTCGTGAACCCCACCCCTCCAATCGCCAGAAGGACAGAACCCCACTGATCCTCACCTACCACCCCACCAGCATCCAGATACATCGTATCATCCTTCATCATTTCCGCCACCTCCAAACGGACCCCACCACCAAGGATATATTTCCTTCCCAACCCCTATCATCGTTCTGGAACGACCAGTCCCTCCGCAACTCCCTCGTCAGATCCACACCCCCTACCAACCCAACCTCTGGTCCTGGCACCTTCCCCTGCAACCGCAAGAAATGCAAAACATGCGCCCACACCTCTCCCCTCACTTCCCTCAAAGGCCCCAAGGGATCCTTCCATATCCGTCAGAAATTCACCTGCAACTCCACACTCATCATTTACTGCATCCGCCGCATCCGATGTGGCCTCCTGTACATTGGGGAGACAGGCCGCCTACTTGCAGAACGTTTCAGAGAACACCGCTTTGACACCCGCACCAACCAACCCAACCGCCCCGTTGCTGAACACTTTAACTCCCCCTCGCACTCCGCCAAAGACATGCAGGTCCTTGGCGTCCTCCATCGCAAGACCGTAGCAACACGATGCCTGGAGGAAGAGCGCCTCATTTTCCACCTCGGAACTTTCCAACCACAAGGGATGAATGCAGATTTCTCCAGCTTCTTCATTTCCCCTCTCCCCAACTTCAGACTCAGCACCGCCTTCTTGAGCTGCAATCTTCTTCCCGACCTCTCCGCCCCATCCCTCTCCAGCCTATCACCTTCAGTTTAACCTCCTTCCACCTATCGTATTCCCAACGCCCCTCCCCCAAGTCCCTACTCCCTACCTTTTATCTTAGCCTGCTTGGCACACCCTCCTCATTGCTGAAGAAGGGCATATGCCCGAAACGTCGATTCTCCTGCTCCTTTGATGCTGCCTGACCTACTGCGCTTTTCCAACAATACATTTTTAAGCTACATTTTAAATTTGTTGGGAGCAGTGGAAGAGTGGGATAAAAATGAAACAGTGACACCCTCCAACCTCAGTCAGAGCAGGAATTTGGAGAAATTCACCAAGTGGGAATTTATTCCAGTGGGAATTCTCTTTCCCGGAAGTTTGGGATGGCTGAATCTTTATACTATATCGAGGCTGGCTTCGATATAATATAAAATGATTTTCCAGAAACAGGTGAATCAGGGAAAATAGTGCATCGGGAGCAAAGTGCAGCTGGAAACACAATGAGATGAACCACAACCTTATTTACTGGTGGAGTAGTGTCAATGGGCAGAATGGCCCACTCACGTGCCTCAGTCCCATGTTCTGATGTTACGTTCAACCCTTCAGACCTGCAACACAGAGGCACATCAAGGCCACTCCGATGGTGAGGTGTAGTTTTGGAAAACTACTTGGAAAATCCAGGCTGAGTCAGGAACTGACCCCCACCCCCAAGCTCTCTTTCCAGGTTTCCCCTCTCTGTAACATCTGCTCCAGATGTGGGTCATGTTACAGACTTAGATACACTGGGTATACAGCCCCCATACCCCACCTACGGTTAACCTAAACAAATCATCTGCTGTCCCTGAATGCAACATTGTGCAACACGACTTCCAGGAAAATAACCTGTTAGTTTCCAACAGCGTAACATGTGAAATTAATAAATAGGAACGGAAGTAGGTCATTCGCCCCCTCAAGCTTGCCCTGTCATAAAATAAGAACATGGCTGATCTACTCCATGGCTCAACTCCACTTTCTTGCCGACTCCTGTATCCCTCCACACTTCTCTGGGTTAGGGAATTCCAGATATTCACTACCTTCTGAGAGAAGGCATCACTTTGCATCTCAGATTGAAATCGATGTTCCTTATTCGGTATCTATATCCTCGAGTTCGGCACTCTGCCCAGGAATGGGAGCAACTTCTCAACATCTACCTCCTCAAGCCCGCCCTGTATCTTATATATTTCAGCACTATCCCTCTTCATTCATTTAAACCCCAATGAATAATCACCTCACCATTACAGAGATTCTGAATAACTCAACCCTTTCATCTCTGGAAGCCGGTTAATGATCCAACCGCATTACTTGCTGCATCAGCATGCTGACGTTATGCTTCATACTCAGGAAGACTCCAATCACTTTGTACTCCTCCTTTTTTGGAAGTCGTCTCCATTAAATAACAGCCAGCCTTTCGGTTCTCAGTGTCTTCCACAAACTCGGGTGTATATTGCACTAAGCTCCCTCCTTCAGGCTGTCAGTATAGATTGCAATAACTGATGCCATCGGACTGATATGTGTGGTGATCCAGCAGATACACCTTTATCATAAAGATCCATTAATCCTGACTGATTGATTTCTATGTGTTAACCAGTCATCATCGCATGTTAATACATTATCCGTCATCCTACGAGCTTCCGGCTTGAGTAAGATCTTTTATTTTGTAATACCCTGCGGAAAATCTCTGAAAAGCCTCTTGTCTACCAGATCCCCTTTATCAAGTCCGCTTGTTTTATTTCCAGGCATCTCCATAAATCTTTGCATGATCTTACAGGGCAAAATATAATTTCCCTTTCACAAACCCTCACTGACACTGCGTGAAGCTTTTCTTAATGTCCATGCTGGCCAGGTTTTCCAAACGAAACTAGCCCCATCTGCTTTCATTTGGCCCATAGGCCTCCAAATGTTTCCCATTCGTATGTTTGTCCAAATGAGTTTTAAATGTTATAGCTATATTGGCATCTACCACTCTTCCTCTGAAAGCTCATTCTATACCCGTACCACTCTGTATAAAAACACTGCCACTGCGTCCCTTTTAAATCTTCCCCCTTTCACCTTAAACCTATGCCTCCTATGGTTGAACTCTCCCCTCCTGTGGAAAAGCCCTTGGCTATTCACCCGATCCATACCTCTCATGATTTCATAAACTTCTATAACGTCAGCCCACAACCTTCTCCACTCCATCTGATACTAACTTCAAGAACAAGCATTTAAAGACAAGTGCTGCAAATTTGAAACTATATTAAACATGACAGTAAAACAATACACAGCCAAAACTTCATACTATTATTTGTTTTTCTCCATATTACAATACTGAGGGAGCATGAAACGCTTATTTATTGCCAATAACAAGTCACGCACCTGAATTTATTTGTCTAGTGGGGGTGATGATCTCGACAATGAAAACGTAACTATGGCCAGATCTATATAATACCATATAGTCAACATTCCCCCACCTGGCCTCCCAATGATCTTCTGTGCTTGTATCTTCCTTATCTTGCACTCAATAGAGAGAACACCTTTCCCCATCGCATCTTAATTTAAACCCGTTTCACAGAATCTTCTTTAATCTTTTGCCGCACCCTCTTTCCCCTGTCACCCATTCCCCAACCCTAGCTAGGGATTTAAAGCACATTTTCCAATCATTTTGAGTTCTGAAGAAGTGTCACACTAGACTTGAAACACTAATTCTGTTTCCCTGTCTCTGCAGATGCTGACAGACCTGCTGAGTTTCTCCAGAAATGAATCGGGGCACAGGACAAATTTTCAATTAAAAAATAGCGATCGATACTGGAAATAAAAATACCCAAAATCGCTGGAGAAACAGAGAGCTTTGTAGAAGTTTCAATAGACCTGCAAGTTTATATCTGCATTCACTCCAGAATATGCTGCAACATCATCAGTAATTTCTGTTTTTGAACAATTTCCAACGATGAATGTCAAAGATGCCCAAACATCCTGTCGAACATGGAGTGCTGTACACTGGGAACGGAACGATAACGCATGGTGACAAGTTCCTTGACTCTGGAACTGCATAAGGCTGGCATCACTGATACTGCAGTGCTCTGAATTATGGTCAGGGAGAAAAACAGAAGGAAACACATTCACTTCAAATACAGAAGATGGCTTTACTGAAAGGAAAAGATTTAGATCCGTACCTTAAATTGATTGAATTAAAGTAATAACTTGGAGGCGTGACACCATGGAAAGAATTTCAGCAGAATGAAAATATGAAAATGGAAGTGTTACCGCATCAGAAACCAGAGTATGTCACTGAATACAGGGTTAATGGGTGAATGGGTCTCGGTGTGAACTGGGGGACAGTCAGTAGGATTGAATTGTAGATATTGCAGCTAAAACTGGGTTATCATCTGATGCTGTAGGTCACAGCAGCAACAGCAGAAGCAGAATTGTATTCAATGACAATCTGTAACCTTTCCCCCAGGATAATGTCTCAGTCCACCATTACCCTCAAGCCGATCTATAGTTCAGTGACGAGTGTGGGTGAACATGCCAGGGTCAGGACCAGGTGTACCTTTACCTGATGACAACCCATTAAAGCTACCGCAATTGGCTGGTTAGTCTGGAAACAGCAGAACTAACATCTTGTACAGAGGCAGAAATTATACCACGAGTAACAAATCAGATCGAAGCACTGTCATCCTGCCAAATCCAAGCATAAATGTCGATGGACCATTAAACAACGTACTGGAGGAGAGGACTCCACAAATATCCCCATCCTAAATAATGGAACAGTCCTGCACAACACTGTAAAAGTCAAGTATGTGGTGTCTGCACTGTCCTCAGCCAGACGTGTTGAGTGGATGTTCCAACTTACCCTATCATGATGACCACAGAATCACAGATGGCAGTCTTCAACCAATTCGACCCGCTGCACGTGAAGAAACCGCTGAACACAGTCGATACAACAAAGGCAATGGGCCCTGACCCCATTCCTGCAATGGGACTGAAGACGTGTGCTGCACAATAAGCCGTGTCATTGGGGAAGCTGTTTCATTCCAGCTCCAACTCTGACATCTCCCTGGCAATGTGGAAAATTACTCAGCTATGTCCAGTTTCCTAAGAGGGGAATAAATACAATCTGACCAATTACCACCCCATCAGTCCCATCACGACAGTCTAATTGGTGGGACTTCTATATGACAGAGCTGTCAAGTAGCACAGAAAGAACCTGCTCAGCGTGGTTTCAGATAGGTCTCCATGTGGAGATGGTGCTGTTGTGGAATTGTCATTGGATTACTAATACAGACCAGGCTCATGCTTGGGCAGCTGGTGGAAGATAAAAACAATTATTAACATATCAAGATCGAAAATCTGGTGTCAGTAATAGTGATCTTGTGTCCAATGTTGATTGTAAACATCGATTTCCTTCCCCAATGTACTTTCAGGAAGTGAATCTCCCGTATTTTCCTGGTCTGGCCTAAAAGTGACTCCAGACGCACAGACATGTGATAAACTCAATCGTCCCTGAAACGGCCAAGCAAGGCACTCAATTGTATCAACTGCTCCGAACTCTTAAAGGATATACCCGGAGAAAACACCTGGCTCCAACTTTGGTGTCGGAAAAGGGAACGGGAAACATAGTCCTGTTGACCCTGCAGAGACCTCCATCCTAACATCTGACGGAATGTGACAACATTTACTGAGCTTTCCCACAAACTGTACAGGAACTTCGGGAAATGAGTATGTCACACAACACATCGAGCTTTCTCTGTGCAAGTTAATGGTCGAACATCTCCTTAATGCAGTTTTACCCATACAATATTCATATCCCTTAATATGTTTAAACATTGTGAAATATAAAGTGAGAACTGCTGTAGTCCCTTCAGCCCATCAATTTTGCTCCTCCATTCAATATACAGGCAGTTCTCAGATAAAGCGTGCTGATTAAATACAATTTGGTTGCAATGTAATTCGTGAACCTTTTTCCATAAAGTGAACTCTTGTTTATTGTGACGCAATTCCTTGCCGGGAACCAACTGAACAGCAAAACCCAGCCTCAGGATCCTCTGTCTGCAAAATGTACAACAATGTGTTCAGCTAAAACAGGAATGCAATCCGCTCTGGAAACCTTGAAACTGAGCCTGAGATGGGGAGTTGTAGTATCCATTTAGTAAGAACTTTATTTCAAACTGTGGGGAGAATCTTGAGGAGAACTGGAGTTTCCCCATTGGCATCACGTGGTCAGTCAGCCTCACGCGCTTTCTGGTGAAGAGTGTGGTGAAAGGTACACTGCTGTAGTCAGTGACCTGTATTTTGAAAGTGTTACATTTACAACACTGTTTTTTTTACAATATGGGACTTAAAGTTTTATTTTGACTTTGTTAGTATGTGTGTTAGACTAAATTAAATTTTTGGCTTTACTAATAATTTTGGGGGTTCGCCCCTTACCCTCTTTTTCCCATAGACCCCATTATTAATATTGCACGAATTTGCACAACACGGTGTTGCACAGGAACACAGCGACTGAATTATTGGTGAATAACCTCGATTGATAGCTGATCTTCTATCTTCACACGATACTCCGCTATCCTTTTAATTTCCAGAAATCCTTATTTATATTCAGTGCCTAGGTTTCCACAGCCTGAGCTGGGAGAGAGTACTCCTGGTTCGCCAGTCTCTGAGTGAAGACATTTATTCTCATCTCAATGCAAAGTGGCCTCTCTGTACTTAATGCTGTGGCCCCTTGTTTCAGGCGTCCAAGCCAACTTCCAATCTGTCTCGCCCTGTCAGAGTTTTATATATTTCACTGTGATCACCACTCATTTTCCTAAATCCCATGGAATACAGGTCCAGTCGCCCAAAACTCTGCTCCCACAACAAGCCTGTCATCCCAGAGATCAGTGTGGTCATCCTTCGCTGCTCTCCCTCAATGTCAGGTTTGTCCTTTATTGGGTAAAGAGACCAAAACTGCACACAATACTGTACAATGTTCGGGATGGGGTCTCACCAAGGCCCTGTACAACTGCAGTAAGATACTCTTACTCCTGCACTCAATTCCCCTGAAATGAAGGTGAAATACATCATTTATCTGTCTACCTGCTTTCTGCTCCTGCAATATTGCTTTAGTGACTGGTACAAGGTCATCCTTCAATGTTACAGCTCCCCACTTGCTGGGTCTATATACACTGGTCAGCGTGTCAATGCCATTCCCAGTATTGACTTCTGGCTTCAGACTTACTGTCACATGTACTCAGAGGGCTGTGCAGAAATAAAGGAAAATGCAGCTTAAGTTCCCTTGTAGAACAACATTTTTCAACCACTCCCTTTTCAAATGAGAGGCTGCCATTCTATTGTTTCCATCAAATTACACAACATCACATCTCTCCCAATTGCTCTCCATCTGCCACATATTATCCAAGTAATTTCACTTGTCTCAGTCACTTTGGAGCATTTTTACATCTTTCTCGCCAACTCACAGGCTGACATTGTTTAGTGTTGTCAGCAGACTTGGGAATATTGCATTTGAGCCCGTCAACCAAATATATGATGTGTATTGGGAATAGCTGGGGCCCAAGACACGAACCTTGCTATATCCTCCTAGCCTTCCATTTAAAAAAAAATGTTGTTTTATTCCTGCGCTGTGTTTCCTGCCAGCTCTCCCATTCTAAAACCATGACCATACGTTAGACCCAGTCCCATAGGATTCGAATTTGCACAATAGGCTTGGGGCTTTATCAAAAATCTTTCTGAGATTCCACTCGTATTACACTGATACCTTCTCCATAATGTTGCTAAAAGCCACTTTCTCAAATATGATTCCCATTTCATAAATCTCTGTTGACTTTGTCTACGTCCATTAATTTCATTCCGATACTTTATCTAAACTGTTTAGTTGCTAATTTCATACCATTCCCTTTTTCTCACCAGACTAAAGATCCCTAGTATTGCTAGGAAGTTTTCTTTTTTATTTTGTTTTCCTCTGTGAAGGCATGACTGAAACTTTTGTTCCATAATTCTACCATTTCCTGGTCCTCAATTATCTGACATCAAACTGTAAGAAAGCTGCACATTTCTTTCTCTTAATTTTGCCATTAACATATTTTCAGAAAATACCACAAGTTCTGTCTTATAAACTTTGTTAAGACATTCTTCAGAAACCGATCAATTCCAATTTTAAGGTACTCACTGATTGGCCTTCTACAGCCATACAATCACAGAAGCAAAGACTCTATCAGAAATACAGCATGATCTACATAAGGCCCACTTTCCGACACAATACACCTAGCCGTGAATCTTAAGGCACTTCAAGTGCACAACCGTGTATTTTCGAATGATTTTGAGTTTGCCATGACATCTCCTCTTTCAAGAAGAGTACTTCAGACCCCAATACACACTGGCTGAAAAGCAATCCTCAAATCCTCTCTAAACCGCAAAGTCTTCACTTTAATAGTGTGCCCCTTTGACTAAAAGGAACAGCTGCTGTCCATCCACCCTGTCCATGCTCGTCGTAATCCTATGCTTTTGAATACGTCCCCCTCAGCCTCCTCTTCTCCAAACTAAACAACTCAAGTTTATCCAGCTTCTCTCTATAGCTGATATGCTCAATCCCAGGGAACATCCTGGTGAATCTCCTCTTCAAACCCTCCCGTGCAGTCACATCCTTCCTGTAATATGGTTCCCAAAACTACACACAGTATTCCATCTTGGCCTCATCAAAGTTCCGCATAGCTCTTATAATCTGAGCCTCAATGAATCAAGTTTATGTTTACAGTCCAATATGCTTTCCCAAATTGTGTATGAACCTGTCCACTCACATTCAGGGATGCGTGGAGAAGCACCCTCTGAACTTCCTAGTGTGCTCCCATTCATTGAGTCCTCTCCTTCTTCCAAAGTGTATCACCTCATATTTATCAGGGTTACATTCCATTTGCCATTGATCTGTCCATCTGACCATTTCATCTGTATCTTCCCATAACTTAATGCCTGCCTCCTCACTGCCAGCCAACGGCCAATCTGTGTATCAAACACAAACTTACTTCTCACACTCCCCACACCTCGTCCATATTCACAGCTACATCATTTATGAGTACCACAAATATTAAAGTGGAAAATCACACAACATCAGGTTAGAGTCCAACAGGTTTATTCGGAGGCACTAGCTTTCCAAGCGCTACTTCTTCATCAGGTGATTGTGCGCTTTGATGAAGAAGCAGCACTTCGAAAGGTAGTGCCGCAGAATTAACCTGTTGGACTCTAACCTGGTGTTATGAGATTTACAGCATTGTCCACCCAGTCCAACACCAGCACCTCCGAATCACAAATGATAAGAGATACAGCACTGATCCCTGTGGTATACCATTGGACACTGGCCTCGAGTCACACAAGGAATCAACCACCATCTTGTGTCTCCTACCACTAAACTTCATTTGGATGCAATTTGGCAAGTCACTAATGAGACCTACCTGTTCCCTGGTTATTCTGTTCCGCTGGACACACTCGTAGAATAATTGGGAATTCTCCCTAATCTTGCCCTGCCAGCGGGTTTCCATGCCCCTGTGTTAGTTAGTCCCCTACGCGTGCAGAATATCCATCTTATTGCAGCCTTAAATGGTCTGACCTTCATGCCATTATTTCCCGTGATTGTGTATTAGGCAGCCGGAGAAACATCCTGTTAATTTTCAACTTGTCACATGTTTTGTGAATTTTATACATTTCACAGTGACCTATCTCTCATTCTTTGAAACTCTAGAGAACACAGGTCGAGTTTCCTCATCACGCAATCTCGCCAATTGAGGGATTAATCTGGAGAATGTCCATTGAACTTCCTCTGTGGTCAGTATATTCTTTCTCAGATTTGGTGACCAAAACTGTCCTCAATATTCCAGGTACAGTCTCACCAACATGCTGTTAAACTGCTTCAACATGTCTTTCCATCTATATTCTGCCTCCCTTAAAGCAATGCAATCCAAACTTTAACTTACCACTTGCATATATTCCTCCAAATACCCTTCACATTCATTGCAGTTATGAACTCATTGTGTGAGTTCTTATAGAAAGCCTTCTGATAATCTAAAATGTGCCAATTGTACTGGTTCCCCATTATCTATGCTGTAAGAATCAACTTCAAACAATTCCAAAGATTGTCAAGTATAATTTCCCTTTCAGAAATACATACTGATTCTTTCCAATGTTGCTGTTAATTTCTAAATAACGAATATCACATCCTATATAATAGACTCCAACAGTTTCCCCACAATGTCAAGTTAATTGGTCTGTAGTTCTCCACACTATCTCTTCTTCCCTTTGTAGATGCTGGGATCACTACCGTACATCCATAGTGCTTGGTTCCAGACTATGCAGAATGCACTGAGTAATAGAACACAGTCATCGACAGTGCAATTAATACTTCAATTAGTGGTTTATTTCTGAAGATTTTGATATGAAGTACATCTAGTTTGTCAAGGTTAGCAATGCTCAATCCAGCTGCATGTTCAAGTAGAGCCTTGTTACTGATATAAATTGACTTTATGTCTTTCGATCCACAAGTCCTATATAATGACGTTGTATTTCTGGGTGATTTTCTGGATCTTCCTCCATGAAGACAGATAGAAAGTAACTGGTTATTTGCTTGGCCATTTCCCTGTTATCCATAATAAGCTCGTCTCTCCTGATTGCAGATTTCCACATTTGACTTTGCTTTTCGCTTTCCTTTGAAATATATATCAAAGATTTATGCAGTCTTTGTGTTCGTGTTTGTCTGCATGCATGTTCGCTTTTTGATTTCTTTACCCGTTTCATGGCCCTCCTTTTCTGGATCTTAATTTTCTGAGAATTCTCAGGATTCCACAATGTCTGGAATTCTTCTGAAGTTACTTCCTGTGATTCGTGTAATCTTTAATTTATTATGATAATCATTGTTAACTCACTTTCTCACTCTTGGGTGTTTTACCTGAAATAAATAGACATATTTTTCAGACTTTGTAGTATTTCTATCAATCACCTGGTCCTGAACATATATATTCAGGAACACTGCAGGAGGACAGGAAAGAAATAGCGGGGGCCCTGGTTGGTACTTTTGCATCATCGGTCATCAATCGGTGAGGTCCTGGAGGACTGGAGGGTAGTGAATGCTGTGCTGTTATTCAAGAAGGGCTACAAATAAAAACCGGGGAACTATAGACCAGTAAACCTAAAATCTGTAGCAGGTAAGTTATTTGACAAGATTCTGAGGGAGAAGATATCCATGCATTTTGAAAGACAGGGCCTTGTGAATGGAGGATTATGGCTCACAAGTTTGTTAGACTGCATTGATGAAGTGACCAGTAACTTTGGCAAGGACATGGCTGTACATATAGATTTCAGTAAGGCCTTCAATAAGGTTCCACATGGTACGCTGCTCTGGAAGGTTAGTTCACATGGAATTGAGGGGGAGTTGGCAAATTAGGTCCAAAATTAGCTTGATGATAGGAAGAAGAGGGTAATCGTGGAAGGATGCTTGTCAGACTAGAGGCCTGTGACGAGTGGAATGCCTCAGGGTCGGTGCTGGGACCATACATTCATATATTACACATGTCTATGATTTAGATGAGAATGTACAGGTATAATTTGTAAGTTTCAAGGTGACCAAAAAATACATGGTGTCGTGGACAGTGAGGAAGGTTATCAGAAATCTCAGAAATTGCAGCAGTACCTTGATCAGGTGGAGAATTGGGCAGAGAAATGGCAATTTGAGTTTAATTCAGATAAGTGTAAGTTCTTGCATTTTAGAAAGCTGGAGTTTCATGGCGAATGACAGGGCTTTAAGGAGTGCAGTGGAACAGAGTGACCTTGGGAATTCAGGTGCACGATTTTCTGTAAGTGGAGTCCCAGGTAGACAAGGCACTGAAAAAGGCTTTTGACTCACTGCCCTTCATCAGTTAGAGCACTGAGTATCGAAATTAGGGAGTTATGTTGCAGTTATACAAGATGTTGGCGAGTCCATACTTGTAGCGTCATGTTCAAGTTTGTTCACTTTGCTCGTGAAAGGATGTTATTAAACTGGAAAGAGTGCAGAAGAAATTTACGAAGAATGTTGCCAAGACTCAATGGTCTGAGTTATAGTGAGAGGTTGAATAAGCTTGGAGTTTTTACTTTAGAATGTATGAGGCTGAGGGGGATCTGATAGTAGTGTATAAGGTCACGGGAGGCATGGATAGAGTCTTTTTTCCCCAGGATTGGACAGTCACGGACTAGAGGGCATAAATTTAAGGTCAGAGGGGAAAGAGTAAAAGGGAACTTGAGGGGCAATTTCTTTTACACACAGGGTGGTATGCATATGGGATGAGCTGACAGCAGAAGTAGTTGAGGCGGGTACATTCACAAAATTTAAAATACATTTGGACAAATACAGAGGTAGGAAAGGATTAGAAGGATACAGGGAAATGGGGTTAGTATGAATGGACATTTTGTGCGGAATGGACCAGTTTGGGCTGAATGGCCTGTCTCCGTGCGGTAAGACTATATGGGTCTAACAACCATTGTTCTCCTACTGAATGTTATGTTGTTCTTTCCCAATTCACTGGAGTGAACTTGACCCTCTAACCTCTGGGCTTCCATGATGTTTGACCAGAATGTTCACACATTCCACATTGAATGCAGACGCCGTGTAAAATATAACATATTAATGTCACAATACCTCCAAAGCTGCTTCAGAGCAAGGTTAGTAATTAGTCTTTCCGATCACACAATAGATAATAAACAATAGGTGCTGGAGTAGGCCATTCTGCCCTTCGAGCCTGCACCACCATTCAATATGATCATGGCTGATCATCCTTAATCAGTATCACACAACACCAAATCCGAAATAATCTGCTCTCTAGTTTGGTTCACAACATACTCTCCAACCTACCTGATATACACTCAAGGAATTTATTTTTCACAACATTAGCAGTCACTTAGTTAACTCAGTTTCGATGCAACTTGATACCACCCATTATTACTGCAGGATCCACGAGTATTTGTTACTCGTTCACAGGATGAGGGCTTAGCTCGATAACCAGCATTTACTGGCCATACCAGACGGCAGTTAAGAGTCAACAGCGTTGCCTTGGATCTGGAGTGACATACAGGCCAGACCAGATAAGAACAGCCGTTTCCTTCCCTAAAGGACATGAGTGAACCAGATGAGTTTTTCCAACAATCAGGAATGGATTCCTGATCATCATAAACCCTTGATCCCAGATACATATTGAATTCAAATTCCACAATCTGCCATGGCAGGATTTGAAACCATGTCCCCAGAACATTACCTGGATCTCTGGGTTAAGAGCCCAGCGATAATATCAGTATTGATAGCTTCCCTTTGAGTATAGTTGCATATATAATTTCCAGAGCATATGATGCAAAATATTTGCGTGACAGTTTTGGTTCAGATATATAACACAACAAGTTTGTTTCTCCTTGCTATTTGTAAGACCCACCCAAACTCATTCTGTGGAATCTGAGGGACAGAGCCTGTGTCGTTATTAGTGATAGACTTGGATAAGACATTTGGGGAGGCTCACCTCGATGCTGAGATGATCTGAAGACAGGTCCAGCAATATAGGACAAGCATCAATATCCATTCCGCTCTGTCAGGACAAGTGTCTCCGTATATTCTCACTGCTCCCTCACACTCACTGTATGTCTCTTATAACACCTACCCTCGACCAAGACTCACACTCCAAAAATGCTCAAGCACGACCACTCTCACTGTTGAATTCAGCACCTTCCCTCCCCCACATTTCCTGTCCCTGATGCAATAGCCCCACACACTAATAGCACTACATGGATACAACACTATGGACAGACTCCCTCCGGCTCCATGTCACACCTCACCTAGTCCAGCACTAACAGAAGGGCCATCCACTCCCACCCTCACTCATTCCCTCCCTTTCTCCCATTCCAGGAGAACCAGCCTGGAATAGGACAGAACGGGCCAAGCCGGGTGGTGGAGTGCCCGATATCCGTTCCCTCATACCCCTACCCTGATATGTGGGAGGAACCTGGAGAGAGCTGGAGAGGACCAGTAGGCCTTGGGTGGAGATTCGGAAACATCCACGTCCCACCAACCAAATAAGGAGCAGTGTTTAGTAAAGAGCAATTCTCAATTCAAACCTACTGTCAGTTCCAACCTCATCTCTCTCACTCGCAGATGAACAGATGCCCCATTGCACAGAGATGCAGGTATTGAAATACACAGACGTATTGGTAAATACCCCAATATACTAACATGCACAATGCATACAAGGAGATAAGCATGCACACACGGAGAAGCACACAAAGACATAAACAGTCACACACAAATGGACACAAACACAGACAGAAACACACAGGCTGATATAAAGACAGACAGACTTAGTCACACAAATAGAAAAGTAACAAGTCCATGGACAAACATACACTTAAGTACACATTAAGACACAGACATGAGTGCCATTAAGACACAAATAAATTAGTTTCTGATTTATAAGGAGATCAAGGATTCTGGGAGAAGGTAAGAGAATGATGTTGAGGAACATTATAGAAATGACTTTAAGGTATATCAGACTCGATAGGCCAAATGGTCTAATTCTGCTCCTTTTTTAATGCTCGTGTGGTGTTATGCTATTTGGTATTCTCTTCCTGAGACAGCAGCAGCAGCATATTTGATTGGAACCAGTCAGTGGTAATGTGGGAAAAGATTGGATGGCAGAATGGTAAATGTCTATTCCTAGTTATTGTACCACTATATCTGAAAAGGGGCAGTGATTTGATATCAGGTTGACACAGTTTTAAAAAAATGTATCCCACAATGAAAGAAGGATGTCCCTTTCCGTTTACTGTTGTGCGATCTGTGGTGTCCTCATCCTCAGGGAGCAGTGAAGACTCGGTAAATTCAGGTATTTTAGTTTGAGCTTGACTGATCTTTGCTGGACAGGAGAGTCAAAGTTTATTGGGAACAGACAGGAGACGGATGGTCAGACACACTCGGATCAGCCATGACCATTCTGAATGGTGCCGCTAAACGGCCAACTGCTGCACCTTTCCAATGTGTTGTTCCCTCAATACACGCTCCCGGCCGTTACAGAGATATACTGCTGTCCCTACCCCATGTGTTGTTCCCTCAATCCACCACTCGATGCAGTTACAGACATATACTGCTGTCCCTACCCCATGTGTTGTTCCCTCAATCCACCACTGAGTGCGATTACAGACTATTCCATTCAGCCTGACTGGATCGTTACAATTAGACGGGAGGAGACCATTCTGCCCCTCCAAAGAATTACACAGGAATATAGGATGAAGTAATTCAGCTCGTTGAGTACATTACACAGCCCAGGACGAGGCCATTCAACCCGCCTGAACTGCTGCACAGGAACAGAGATGCTGTCACTAACAGGAAGTAGATAGTAGTGATATATGATCTTTTTAAACAAAACTGTAACTAGTTTTGACTCAGCGATCACTGTAGGGTCATCAATGATCAATAATCTATGTAAAATATCTCGATGAAGGGACTGAATGGATCAAAGCTGAACTACCTCGTACACCAAAATGATCATTCAATAGATCTTCAAATGGAGGGAGTGAATCTGCATTTTGATGTAGACAGGGAAGGTTAGTGAGCGTACCCTCAGCAGAAATAATATATTGTGAGTTGTCTATTGCAGTCGGGAACAATTTAAATGGAGAGAGATTGCAGAACTCTGTGATGCAGATGTTTTTCATAATCTTGGTACATGAATCATATGAAGTCTGTCTGCAGATGCAGCAAGTGATTCAGAAGGTAAGTAGAATGATGCTGTTTGTGGCAACGGGTATTGGGTTTAATTAGGAATATTTCACTGTATCTGTACAGGGCATTGCTGAGACCACATCAGATACATTGGGTGCAGTTCTGATCCTCTAAACTAAAAAAAACGGATACAATTCCTTTCAAAGATGTTTAAAGATGCTTTCCTTTACTCATTCCTGAAATGAAGGTCTTTTGTTATCGGGGATTATCTGTTTAGATCTTAGATGAAAAATCTTACTGAACCATGATTTTCAGAGAAGTCTTTCAGCTGGCTACATATTTTCTCTTGTTAAGAAGACGAAAGCTAGATAATAGCCTTTTGAATGAGATGCATTGGTATTAACACAAATATTATGAAGATACCGACCCATTTTAAAAAATTACTCAGATGCATATAAGCATCTCATCAAATCATAAAACGGGCACATTATTTTCTTTTGCTAATTAAAGGCACTGTTCACAACAACAGCAATGATGCTGCATACAGCATACAGTCTATTATCATCCATTCCAGAGAATGTACATGGAGAGTGCACATGGTCCAGTTTGGTGTTCAGTTGATATTCTTGAATTTTTCCGCACAGAGACGGAGAAAAATATTACTTGCTTCAGAAGCCGCACCCAATTGGTCTCTCTCTCTCTCTCTCTCTTACTTTGTTCTGCCTGAAAACAAGGTGTAAGAGCACAAAAATCCTGAGTCATCTTTACCACTCGCGGAGGATTCCTGATGAGGATTCATAGGAATCTCTGTACAGCTCAAAACAAAGGGAATTCAGTCAAATCCAACTGTTCTGGGAAGAAATCCGCTTTCCCAGACATTTGTGTGAGCAGAATAAGTTCGAAGTCAGAAACATGTTTGGGACACTCTTTCATTTTACCATTTGTTCACAGTTCAACTTTCTGTGTCTCTGATTTTTCCAGAAAATTGCCCAGTCCGATACCTATATCATTGGACACAACACTCAACTGGTTACATTTAAAATTTGCTTTCACCAATAGAGGAGTGGGAAAAGACATGAGTGACCCTCCAACATTCGTCAGAACACGAACAAGAGATTCACAAAGGGTTGTTAAGGTGTGAATTCCCTTCCACAGAAGATTGTGATGCCTGGATATTTCCATTTGTTCAGAATTATCTATGTAAGACATTTGAAAGACAAATGAATGTAGGGAAATGGTACACTGATAGAAAAGTGCTACTGAGACCTTAATCAGATCATAGTGCATGGTAGAGCCATGACAAAGTGTCTGATGACCCACTCTTGCTCCACAGTCCCGGGTTACTATGGTGCATTCAGCCTCTCACAGCTCCTGCAAGGTGCAGATGGGGGCCACTTGCTCCAAATACCTGGTCCACAGTAACACAGGATCTCAAATAATCCCTCACAACTGTCACGCACAGATTGGAAAATGTTATTTGGAAATCCAGGTTGGTTTTGAAAGACGCCTCTGGTCTGTTTACAGAGTGCTCCCTCACTGCAACTTGTGCTTCATTTATTGGTCTTGGTCTAGACCAGGATTCGTTATGAATAAAGCTCCATACCTCACTCACAAAAATGCTTTGCTAGCTCTGATTACAACATACAATAACAGTACATCCAGGAAAATTACAGACGTTTACTTTGAAATTACAGAAAATGAAAACATAAGGAACAGGAATAGGTAATTCGGACAATCAAGTCATTGTATACGATCATGGCTGATCTACTGTTAGCATTAACTCCTCCTTAATGCCCAGTTCTTCACAGTCCTCAGCTCTCTGACAGGTCAACGATTCATGTACTACCTCTATAAATACTTTCAGCGATGTAGCTCCCCTAACTCTCTAGTCCAGATAATTCCTGACATTGAGTACCCTCTGTGAGAGGAAAACACTCTGCACATACACCGTCACCTATTGATTTGAACAAGAGGTGAACACAGGGGCTCAAGAAAGAGTGAATGGCCTTGATATCAAGGCAGTAGTTGACTGAGGATGTCATCGGGACCACCTAGTTTTTTGAGCTTAATGAGAATCAGGTCTAACCTCCTCACTGGTTGGGGTCTTTCAGAGCACAAAGGAAGATGTTTGTGGTCGGTGGCCGACAATCCTCTCAGTCCCGGGACATCTCTTCAGGAGATCCTCAGATTAACTTTCTCAGCACAAACATCTTCAGCTCCTTCGTCATCGTCTATGTGCCCCCATTCCCGGCGCCCCCCATCTATCCCAAGATCAGAAGCGGAGTGATCACTGAAGATCACATAATATTCAGAACATTTTGTCCCCACTCAGCTCCTGAACCGGTCTGTGTCCATATTCAGCAAGACCCAAACAACATTCACGTTCATGCTGTTAAAGTGCCAGTAACTTTCATGTAACAGAAAGGCCAGGCACTGCACATTTCCACAATTAAAAGAGGAGCTCATTCAGCACCTCAAGCTGGTTACATCCGGATATGTGGAAACTATTCAGCCCATCGAAATGACTGATCAAGAAGAGGGACAGCCCATTCAATCCTCCTGCCTGTTCCACAGGAAGAGGAGGCATCTGGTCAGCACATTGAACTGTTAAACAGGAACAGGCAGAGTCCAGTAAGACCCCTAAATCTGTTCTATGGAACCAGTAGGAGACCATTAACCTCTCGAGACACTTACACAGGAATAGGAGGGTGTCATTGATGCTCCAACCTGGAAAACGAATGGAGCAGAGACTGCACTCATAGACTGCTCACAATGTTCCTCGTGGCTCCATTGCCTGTGGAACAAATGATTCTTTAACGTTTTTTGCCGGCAGTGAGGAAGGAAGCCAAATGTTTTGTGCCAAGCCTCAATGAGGCATCTTCCATCTCCAGGAAGACAGACCCATGTTCTCTGTGGGGATCAGAAGCTGGTGGGAATGGTTATCTGTTTTAGAATGAAGGTATTGTGGCTCCTGTACGATGGTGGATAACGTGAAGTATCATCACACACCAAATGCACTGTGTAAATGTTGGAAGAGTTTAGTTAAAGATTGGTTCTCTCTCTCTCAATCGAAATGGGGAGTAGCGTGGAGTGAGAGGAACGTTCTCAGAGTCTGTTAAGTCTTCAACAGTGTGGACCCACCAGTGCTTCAGGGTGGAGGAAATGCTGAAGGCCATCCTGCACTTGGGACAGCTGAAAGGCCTCTCCCCCAAGTGTGGGAAGGCCTTCAGCAATTCCTCCCTGCTGAAGCACTGGCGGGTCCACACTGGGAACCGTTCAGCTACCTGAGTGCTGGAAGGCCTTCAACAATTCCTCCAACCTGCTGGCCCACTGATGGGTCAATCATGTAAACCAAGTTAAAAAAACATGGACTTTATCACCGTATTAGTTCTGTTATTGAACACAAAATACGGGGACAAAATGATTTTCCGTCCGTACTAAACTATGGGAAGTACGAAGAAATAAGATACACTCGTGATATTGAGCTACATAAATTGAAATGTGCATTAGAAAACCACGGAAGTGGTGTGCAATCTTTCTCAATCATTATTTGGCCCACAGCTGAGATGCTGATTTCCCCTCTGTCATTGATCCACCTCATTGAGATTCTCTGGCGCATTATCTCAGTATTGAGGGGGTTCTCAGTTCCTGCTGCTGTTCACCCAGTCTATTTAAATTAAATCACCTTCTCACTGTAGAAAAATAAAAAAATCACTTGGCCTTTTGGACTCTGTTTAACTGTCAGCAACTCAGCTCTGTGATATTATTGGCGATAAATGCTCTGGGACCACAGCCAGTATCCGCACAGTGCTCAAACGGTATGACAATAGATAAAGGCCTTGCAGTCCGTGAGAATTTCTAAATAAAACTTCCATTTTCTGTTCGTTCCTGTCTATCTCCCCTCATGCTGTCTTCTGATCTATCCAACTCACCCTCGTTTAACATCCCTGTTTCCAAATTGTGCTGTTGTACAGCTTGATGTTTTGGCCATTTTTGAGAAATGGATAGAGCAGGGACAGGACTGATCGTTGTAGGGTCCGGTGTTTAGATGCTACATTGAAAAAAAGGAAAGTACTAACAGTGGGGAGGGGGTGGTGGTTGGGGTGGGGGAGGTTAGCGTGGCATTGAAAATCAAAGACAGCATTACGTTGGTATAAAGGATGCTTGATAAGGACTCGTCTAGTGAGGTCGTATGGTAAGAGGTTAGAAACAAAAACGGAGAGGTCACTCTGCTGAAAGTTCTCTATTGCCGTCTGAAATGTTCCAGAGATGTAGAGGAAAGGATTAAAAAGATGATACTGAATAGGAGCGAAAATAACAGAGCATTTGTTATGGAAGAATTTAACTTTCCAAATATTGATTCGAAATGGTACAGTAGAAATACTTTATATGGGTCAGTGTTTGTCCAATGTGTGCAGAATGGTTTCCTGACACATTATGTTGATAGGCCAACAAGGGCCGAGGCCAAATTGGCTTTGGTACTGAGTAATGAACCAGACCAGGTGTTAGATTTGGAGGTAGGTGAACACTTTGCTGATAGTGACTACAATTCAGTTATGTTTACCTTAGCGATGGAAAGGGACAGGTGTATACTGCAGGACAAGAGTTATAGCTGGGGGAAAGGTAATTATGATGCGATTAGGAAAGGTTTTAGGATGCATAGGATGGGGAAGGAAACTGCAGAGGATAGGTACAATTTAAGTGTGGAGCTTTTTCAAACAACAGCTACTGTGTGACCTTGATAATTTTATACCTGCCAGGAAAGGAGAAAATGGTTGAGTGAGGCTGCTGTGGTTTACTGAAGCAGTTGAATCTCTTGTCAAGAGGAAGAAGGTGGCTTATGTAAAGATGAAACATGAAGGCTCAGTTCGGATGCTTGAGAGTTACAAGTCAGCCTGGAAGGACTTTTTAAAAAAGCTAAGAATAGCCAGGATAGAGCATGACAAGTCTTTGGCAAGTAGGATCGTGGAAAACCCTCAAGCTTTCTATCAGCATGTCACGAATAAAAGAATCACCAAATGAAGATTAGTGACAATCAAACACAGTAGTGTTAAGTTGTGTGTGGAGTCTGAGGAGATAGGACAGGCTGTAAATTAATATTTGAATCAGGATTCACATTGGAAAAAGAAAATGCTGTCAAGGCCAATACTGAGAAACAGGCTATTAGTCTAGACGGGATTGAAGTTCGTAACGTCGAGATGTTAGCAGTTCTGGAGAGTGTGAAAATAGATATGTCCCCTGGGCCAGATGGGATTTATCCTAGGATTCTCTGAGAAGTTAGGGAGGAGTTTACGCAACCAACTGTTCGGATTTTTACATCGCCATTGTCTACAGGAAGAGTGCCAGAAGACTGGAGGACAGCAAATGTTGTCCCTTTGTTCAAGAAATGGAGAAGAGACAACCCTGGTAATTATATACCTGTCTTACTTTGGTTGTGGGTAAAGTGTTGGAAAGGATTATAAGAGATAGGATTTACTATCATCTGGAAAGGAAACATTTGATTCGGAATAGTCAACAAGGTTTTGTGAAGGGTATGTCATGCCTCACAAATCTTACCGAGTTCATTGAGAAGGTGACCAAACAGGTGGATAAGAGTAAAGTGAGGTATGTGAATTTCAGTGAAGCGTTTGATAAGGTCCCCCATGGTCGGCTATTGAAGAAAATATGGAGAGTGTGGTGTTTGAAAAGCAGAACAGATGAGGTAGCATCCAAGATGCATGCAAGTTGATGTTTCTCTTGTAAGCCCTTCATCGAGAATCAGTTTTATGGTCTGCAGCATCTGCAGTCTTCATTTTCTCCTCGCTCCTCGGATGTTGCCTGACCTGCTGTGCGTTTCCAGCGCCACACTCTCGACCCTGATCTCAAACATCTGCAGTCCTTACTATCTCCCAGAAAATATGGAGACGTGGAATTGTGGGTGATTTAGCGTTTGGATCACAAATCGGCTAGCTGAAAGCAGTCAGAAGGTGGTAGTTGATGGGGAATGTTCATCCTGGATTTCAGTCACTAGTGGTATACTGCAAGGATCTGCTTTAGAGTGACTGTTGTTTGTCCTTTTGAAAATGACCTAAATGAGGGTATAGAAGGATGAGTTAGTAAATTTACGGTTGTCAGTAAGGTCGGTGGATCTGTCGGCAGTGCTGAAGGATGTTGTGGGTACTGAGCTGTAATGTTCTATGTGCATGGACCTACAATGAGCTAAATAGCTTCCTTCTGTCATGTAACGATTCTGAGGTACTCTGGTCCACAATAAAAGCTTCAGGTGCCGGAGAGACAAGCTGGTCCAGTAAAGGACACACACTGCACAGTCATCCATCATCTCTTCCTGTTCTCTGATATACAGCGGCCTCAAAATATCAGTCCACACAAATAGATTGATTCACATTCAAGCAGTCAGGAGAACGTTCACCGGAGGGGATTACCGTCAGAGGATTCAATGAATAATAAGATTTCAGAATAACAATAAAAAGCAATATCACAGCAGCATAATAATTGGCAGCAGAGTAAAACCTGCAGTTCCAAATATGTCCATATGTCCAAGTTCAGCATTGTGTTCAGTTTTGGTCACCTTGCTGTAGGAAGGATGGTATTAAACTTAAACTTTACAAGGATGTTGCCAGGACTCAAGGGTCTGAGTCATAGGGAGAGGTTGGATAAGCTGGGACATTCCTCTTTAGAGCGCAGGAGACTGAGGGGAGTGAAATGCGTCGAGAGTCTAGTCATGGCCCACATCAGTTCCAGTCTCCCAGCCTGCCTCGATCCCCTACAATTTTCCTACCAGTGGAATGGGTCCATAGCGGGTGCCATATCCCTGGAACATGTGGACAACAAGGGCACCCACATCAGATTCCTGATCATTGACTATAGGTTCACCTTCAACACCATTATTCCTTCAGACTGATCACCAAACTCCCTGACCTTAGTCTTGGCTCCGCCCTCTGAAATTGGATCCTCAGCTTTCTGACCCACAGTACACAATCAGTGAAAATAGGTAAGTGTTTCTCTTCCATGATAACATTCAACACTGAAATCCCAAAGGATGTGTCCTCAGCCCCCTACTATACCCCTGTACACCCACGACTGTGTTGCAAAATTTTGAACGAATGCCATCTACATGTTCACTGATGACACCATCATAGTAGAACAGGTATTTAATGATAACAAGTCAAAATACAGAACGGAAATAGAGGACTTGGTGAAGCCCTGCACTGAGACCATCCTCTCTTTCAACGTCGGCAGAACTAACCAACTGATCAATGACTTCAGAAAGAAATGAGGAGAACATGCCCCCATCTGCATCAATGGAACTGAAGTTGAAAGAGTGGAAAGCATTAAGTTGCTTGGAGTGAAGATAAACGACCTCCCATGTAGATGTGATAGCCGAGATGGCACAACAACGCCTCTTCTTTCTCTGGCTGCTCAGGACATTTGACATGTCCACAAGGACCCTCACCAATTTCTACAAATGCACCACTGACAGCAAACTATCTGGGTGCATAATGACCTGTTGTGGCCACAGACCTGCCCAGGACAGTAAGTGAAATGACAGAAGGTTGTGTGCACAGCCCATGCCATCACGGAAACCAACGTCCCATCCATTGTCTCCATTGACACAGCTCACTGCCGTAGAAAGGCTGACAACATTATCAAAGACCCATCGAACCCTGGATCTCCTGCAATCTCTTCCATCATGGACACAATACAGAATCTTGAACACACAAACCAGCGGCTCATGAACAGCATCTTCCCAGCCCATTATTAAACTGAGGAATGGATTCTCTAACTTCAAATAATGCTGATCTTGCTCACATTGATGTTGCCTATAGCATACCCTTTCTGGTGTAGCCTGTATGTCTCAGTCTAAGTTTTTCCTTTACCCTATGATCTGTATGTCCTTGCTTATTATAGGAGCGAGATTCCCCAGCGAGGGTCAAAGACTCTGGAGGCAGACAGGACACAGGCACGGAATGGACATTAATTCAAGCAAAACCTGGTTAATGCTGGGAGAATAACAAAGGATCTTCCTCAAATCTGGCTTTGACATGAGAAGACAATCGTTTCCTTAATCTTTAGCTCAGATCAGACGGCAAATCAATGACACACTTCGAGTTTACAGTAAAAAGACAGTATTTTTATACGTTCTGTGTTGCAATGATCATACACAACTTTGTCAGTGTACACTCCACTCCCCTTCTGCAGAACCAATCTTGTAAAACAACTTATCATTGTTGGACACTCCCAGGGACAGCCCAAGTTTCTTATTTGTTTCGGATGTTTAACGATTGTTGTTATCTCTAGGCCTTGGGATCTTTCTATAATGCATTCCAAAGTTCGGGGCTCTGCTCTTTTCAGTCATATACCTCATTGTTTATCTTGAAGGATTGCATGAATTCTATTCTCCAATGGGCAGGCTATCTCTTATCAAATTCCGTGATCACATTTTACAGTAAAAAGCTGATTCTGATACAAAATACGTAATATTATTATTTCCACGGTTAACCTTTTTCTTCGCAAATTCGACAAGACAAGCCAGGCATCTCTTTAAGGTTTTATTATTATGTTGAAATCTGTGTCCATGATTATTTACCAAATATTTAACTAGAACTTATTACTATTGTAAACAGTTTCAAAGGCAAAGCTAGCTTCTGAAAGATAACTTGAGATGCTATTTTTGTGGATGAAAATAATCCTTACTGAGATCAGAATAAGTTACTTTTTGTAGTGATTCTTCAAAGTTTTTGTGCTACAATTTCATTTTTTCATCTGTGTTCTGTTACAAATCATCATTTTTTTTTAAAAAAAGAACCTTCTTTACCACTATATTGGCATGTTTCAGAATCTTGCGAATCAGATTATCCTTTCTTTTGCTTTGGAATAATTCCCTTTTAAAAGGCCCTTTTTTCACTGATGCTGAAGCAATCTATTTTAATTTCTGTCTATTTTGTGGCTCTTCAGAAACAGACAGTTGAAGTAGACTTTTAATTTTCGGCCACTCCATGTCTCTAAAAAAAGGCAGCTCCAACTCTCACTATGATCTGCCAGAACTGTGTATAAACAAAGAGTTTCACTCTACTTAGATACATGCGACAATGGATCCTATCAAATCAAATAAAACCAAATCACATGATCGAGAGAGAGAAATTGTCACAAGGTCAATACACCCCGATGAAACCTCTGCAGCCTGCCACATTCGGCCAAAAATCGTGATAGTCGATTAAACAACTAACTGTTAGAGAGGGCTCCACAATTATCCCCATTCTATCAATGGATCAGCTCTGCACATCAGTGTAAAAAACAAGGAAATAGTATCTGTACCATCCTCAGCCAGGGGTGTTGAGTCAATGATTCAATTCACCATCATCATGATGCCCACAGAATCACAGATCAGTCTTCAACCAATTCAATTCGCTGCACGTGCCATGAAGAAAAAGCTGAACACAGTAGAGAGGCAAATGCAATGAGTCCTGACCCCATTCCTGCAATAGGACTGAAGACTTGTGCTGTACAACAAGCCGTGCCCCTGGGGAAGCGGTTTCCTTCCAGCTACAACTCTGACATCTCCCTAGCAATGTGGAAAATTACTCAGTGTCGGGGAATAATTACAATCTGGACAATTACAACCCTCTCAGTCTCATCATGATAGTCAAATTGGGAGTTCGTTTTGATAGAGCTGTCAAGCAGCACAGACATAAACTTGCTCAGTGTGGTTTCCGATCGGTCCCCATGTGGAGATGGTGTGTTTTGGAAAAGTCACTGGATGAATAATCCAGACCAGGCTAATGCTCTGGCAGCTGGTGGAAATTAAAAACAATTAATAAAATATCGAGATCTCAAATCTGGTGTCAGTAACAATGGCCTTGATGTCAATGTCGATTGTAAACACCAATTTCCTTCCCCAATGTACTTTCAGGAAGTGAATCTCCCGTGCTTTCCTGGTCTGGCCTAAAAGTGACTCCAGACACACAGACATGTGATGCACTCTTCAATGGTCTCTGAAAAGGCCAAGCAAGACACTCTATTGTATCAAACTGCTCTAAAGTCTAAAAGGATAAAACCTGACAGAACATCCAGCCCCCAACCTCGGTATGGAAAAGGGAACGGGAAAGACAGTCATGTTGAGCCAGCAGAGACGTCGTTCCAAACATCTGCGAACTTGTGACAACATTTACAGAGCTTTCCCACAAACCGCACAGAAACATCGGGAATGTAATAGGCCATTGAGCCTGCCCCATTCTAGTTAATGTCTGAACATCTCCTGAATGCACTTTCCCCACACACTTTACACACCCCTTAATGTGATTAACCTTGTGAAGCTATAAAATAGGAACTGCGGTCGTCCCCTTGGTCTGTCGAGTTTACTATCCAATTCAATATAATGATGGCTGACCCTTTATTTCTACACCATACTCCTGCTCTCTCCCCCATCCTTTGGTGTCTAGACATCCTTATTAGTCTTTAGTGCCTTGTCTTCCACAGCCTTATATGAGAGAGAATTCCCAGGTTCACCAGTCTCTGAGTGCAGACATTTATTCGTATCTAAATGCAATGTGATCCATCTGTATTTAATACTGTGGCCTCTTGTTTTAGACTTCCCAGCCAGGGGAATTATCATCACTGCTTCCAATCGACCTCACCCTGTCAGTGTTTTATATATCTCACTGAGATCGCCACTCATTTTCCTAAACCCCATGGAATACAGGCTCAGTCACCCCAAACTCTGCTCCACAAAAAGTCTGTCATCTCAGAGATCAGTCTGGTCATCCTTCGCTGCACTCCCTCAATGTCAGGTTTGTCCTTTATTAGGTATGGAGACCAAACCTGCACACAACACTGCACAATGTTCGAGTTGAGGTCTCACCAAGGGCCTGTACAGCTGCACTGAGACACCCTTACCCCTGGACTCCAGTCCCTCTGAAATGATGGTCAACACCCATTTATCTTCCTGACTGCTTTCTGCTCCTGCAATATTGCTTTCAGTGACTGGTGTACAGGGAGATCCCAGATCCTTTTCAATGTTACAGCTCCCCACTTGGTGGGTCTGTGTAAACTGGTTTGTGTGCCAATGTATTCCCTGTATTGGCTTCTGTCTTCAGAACTCACTGCTCTGCATGGAACTCAGATGTCTGTCTAAACAATAACAGAAGAAAAGTACAGTTCCCTTCATAGATCGACATTTCTCAACCACTCCCTTTTCCAATGGTTGGCTGGAATTTTAGTGTTTCACAACAAAGTAGACAACATCACATCTATCCACACTGCTCTTCATCTGCCACATATTTAATCATTCACTCCGTTTGTTTCAATCTCCTTTAAGTTTTATTCACATCCTCCTCACTTTCAAAATCCTAGTTCCGTCAGCAGACTTGGAAACTTTGCATTTGATTCCCTCAACGAGATGTTTGAGATGTATTGTGAATATCTGGTGCCCCGGCACCAATCATTACGATGCCTCATGAGCCTTCCAAACTGAAAACCATCCATTTATTCCTCCTCATTGTTTCCTGTCAACACTCCCATTTTAACACCATGTTCATATATTACCCCCTATCCCATGTGCTTTTACTTTGCACACTAGGCTTGGGACTCTATTAAAATTCTTGCTGAAAATCCAAGTTCAATGCCTCTATTGTATTTTCTTTAATTAATCTACCAGTGAGTTTCTCAAATGCTTCCCATTTCATCAAGCTGTGTTGTTTTTTTTTCTATGCCCATTATTTTCAGTTCCAATAATTTCTCCAAATTAGTTTATTTACTAGTTTCATTCCACATCATTTCCTCCTCAGACTCAGGTTTTCTCCTATTGCTGGGAAGGCTTTGTTTATGTATTTTTCTGTGAAGGCAGAAGTGAAGTAGCTGTGTCATGTTTCTCTGTTCTCCATTCTCCATTCCCTGGTTTTACTCTGTAAGGAATCTGAAACTTTGACTAAAAAGAACAGCTGTTGTCTATTCACCCTGTCCATGCCCCTTGTAATCTTAAACCTGAATTAGTTACCCACTCAACTTCCTCTGCTCCTAAATAAATAATTCAAGCTTACCCAGCCTCTCTCCACAGCTCACATGGTCCATCCCAGGGAACATCCTGGTGAATCTCTTCTGCACCTCATCCAGTACAATCACATCCTTCCTGTAACGCAGCTCCTAGAACTGCACACAATATTTCATTTGGCCTTACCAAAGTGCTATGTAGAACTCGGATAATCTTTGGGTCAATGAATAAAGGCTTTATCTACAGTCATGCTGAACTCATCAATTATCATATCCAGTCACATTCAGGGATGTGTGGAGAAGCACGCTCTGAGCTTCCTAGTGTGATGCCATTCTTTGTTTCCTCCCCTGTCTGGTTCCTTCTTCCAAAGTGTATCACCTCATATTTATCAGGGTTACATTCCATTTGCCATTGTTCTGTCCATCTGACCATTCTATCTGTATCTTCCTGTAATATAAGATCTCCCTCCTCACTGCCAACCACCCGGCCAATCTTTGTGTCAAACACAAACTTACTTATCACACTCCCCCTACCCACTTCACATTCACATCACTTATGAATACCACAAATAATACGGAACACAGCACTGATCTCTACCGGGTACACCGGGGAAATTGGGCTCCAGTCACATAAACAGCCTTCTACCATGAAGTTGAGTTTGGATACAACTTGCCAAGTCACTAATAGGCCCGACATGTTCCCTGGTTGTTCTGTTACACTTGATATACGTGAAGAATATCTGGGGATTCTCCTTAATCTTGCCCTGCCAACAGGCTTCCATGCCCCTGTGTTAGTCAGTCCCCTCCAAGGGAAGTATTTCCGCCTTATTATGGTCTTAAATGGCATATCCCTTATCCTGTCATTATTTGCCTTAAATATAGAGTAGACAGCTAGAGAAACATCCTGTTTATTTCCACCTCATCACATGAATCATAGATTTTTGAAATTTCACTGTGATCACCTCTCATTCTTTGAAACTGGAGAGGTCGCAGGACAAATCTCCCCATCAGAAAATCTTGTCATCTCAGGAATTAATCTGGAGAATGTCCATTGCACGTCCTCTGTGATCAGTGTAATCTTTCTTAGATTTGGTCACCGACACTGCACTCAATACCTCAGGTACACTCTCACCAACACTCTATGCAACTGCTTCATGATGTCTTTACCTCTATATTCCAATCCCTTTAAACAAACTCCAACCTAACTTTAACTTTCCAATTACATGTATTGCTCCAAATACCATTCACACTAATTGCATTTACAAACTCACTCTGTGAGTTATCGAGGCATAGAGATGTACAGCATGGAAACAGACCTTTCAGTCCAACCCGTCCATGTCTAGCAGATATCCCAACCCAATCTATTCCCACCTGCCCGCATCCGACCCATATCCCTCCAAACCCTTCCAATTCATGTAACCATCCAAATGTCTTTAAAATTAGATTAGATTAGATTAGATTACTTACAGTGTGGAAACAGGCCCTTCGGCCCAACAAGTCCACACTGCCCCACCGAAGCATAACCCACCCATACCCCTACATCTATATCTACCCCTTACCTAACACTACGGGCAATTTAGCGTGGCCAATTCACCTGTCCTGCACATCTTTCGACTGTGGGAGGAAACCGGAGCACCCGGAGGAAACCCACGCAGACAGGGGGATGCTGCAATTGTACCAGCCTCCACCACATTATCTGGCAGCTCGTTCCATACACGTACCACCGTATGTGTGAAAAAGTTGCCCCTTAGGTCTCTTTCACGTTTTGATTTCTAAAAGTGTAGAAACAAGTCCACAGCGACCCACCAAAGCGCAAACCACCCAGATCCTTCCCCCTGCACCTAACAGTACAGGCAATTTAGCATAGCCAATTCACCTAGCCTGCACAAGTTTGGATTGTGGGAGGAAACCCATGCAGACATAGGGAGAATGTGCAAAGTCCACACAGCCTGAGGCAGGAATTGAACCTGAGTCTCATGGCATTGGGAAGTAGCATTGCTAACCACTGTGCCACCCAACATCCTTCACTTCTCAGCCTAAACCTATGCCCTTTAGTTCTGGACTCCCCGACACCAGGGAAAAGACTTTCTCTCTTTATCCTCTCCATGCCCTTCACAATTTTGTACATCTCGAGAAGGTCACCTCTCAGCCTCCAACGCTCAAGGGAAAACAGCCCCAGCCTGTACAACCTCTCCTTATACCTCAAATTCTCCCACTCTGTCAACATCCTTGTAAATCTTTCCTGAACCCTTTGAATTTTCACAACATATTTCCGATAGGAAGGAGACCTGAATTCCATGCAATATTCCAACAGTGGCCTAACCAGTGTCCCGTACAACCGCAACATGACCTCCCAACTCCAAAACTCAATACTCTGACCATTAAAGGAAAGCAAACCAAACACCACCTTAACTATCCTACCTACCAGCGACTCCACTTTCAAGGACCAATGAACGTGCACGCCAAGGTCTCTTTGTTCAGCAACACACCCAGGACATTGCCATTAAATGTTGAAGTCCTGCTAAAATTTGCTTTCCCAAAATGCAGCACCTCGCATTTATTTCAATTAAACTCCACCTGCCACTTCTCAGCCCATTGGCCCATCTGATCAAGATCCTGTTGTACTCTGAGGTAAACCTCTTCGCTGTCCACTACACCTCCAATTTTGTAGTCATCTGCAAACTTACTAACAATACCTCTTACGCTCACATCCAAATCATTTACGTAAATGATAAAAAATTGAGGAACCAGCACTGATCCTTGTGGTACTCCACTGGTCACAGGCCTCCAGTCTAAAAAACAACCCTCCACCTCCACCCTCTGTCTTCAACCTTTGAGCCAGTTCTGTATCCAAGTGGCTAGTTGTCCCTGTGTTCCGTGAGATCTAAACTTGCTAACCAGTCTTCCATGGAGAATCTTGTCGAACCCGTTACTGAAGTCCATATAGAACACATCTACTGCTCTGCCCTCTTCGTTACTTCTTCAAAAAACTCAATCAAGATCGTGAGATATGATTTCCCACGGTTAAAGCTATGTTGACTATCCCTAATCAGTCCTTGTCTTTCCAACTCCATGTGCATCCTGTCCTTCAGGATTCCCTTCAGCAACTTGCTCACCACTGACGTCAGGATCACTGGCCTATAGTTCCATGGTTTGTCTGTACCACCCTTCTTAAACAGTGGCACCACGTTTGCCAAACTCCAGTCTTCTGGCACCTCTCCTGTGACTATCAATGGTACAAATGTCTCAGCAAGAAGCCCAGCAATCACTTCTCTGGCTTCCCACAGAGATCTATGGTACACCTGTTCGGGTCCTGGGGATTTATCCACTTTTACACGTTTCAAGACATCCAGCACTTCCTCGTCTGGAATATGGACATTTTTCAACGTGTAACCATCTATTTCCTGACATTCTATACCTTCCATATCCGTTTCCACAGTAAATACTGATACAAAATACTCGTTTAGTATCTCCCCCATTTCCTGCAGCTCCATACAAGGGCTGCCTTGCTGATCTTTGAGGGGTTCTATTCTCTCCCTAGTTATGATTTTGTCCTTAATGTATTTGTAAAAACCCTTTGCAGTCTCCATAATTCTACTTGCTAAAGCTATCTCATGTCCCCTTTTTGCCCTCCTGATTTCCCTCTTAAGTATACCTTTACTGCCTTTATACTCTTTGAAGGATTCACTCGATCTATCCTGTCTATACCTGACACATGCTTCCTTCTTTTTATGAATCAAACCGTTTAGTTAGTCAGCAATCCCTATACTACCAGCCTTTCTTTTCATCCCAACAGGAATATACTTGCTTTGGATTCTTGTTATCTCGTTTCTGAAGGCTTCCCATTTTCCAGCCGTCCATTTACCTGTGAACATCTGCCCCCAATCAGGTTTTGAAAGTTCTTGCCAAATACTGTCAAAATTGGCCTTTCTCCAATTTGTAACGTCAACTTTAAGATCTGGTCTATCCATTTCCATAATTATTTAAGATCTAATGGTATTATGGTAGCTGGCCCCAAAGTGCACCTCCACTGACACCTCAGTCACCTGCCCTGCCTTATTTCCCCAGAGTGGGTCAAGTTTTGCACCTTCTCTAGTAGGTTAATCCACATACTGAATCAGAAAATTTTCTTGTACACACTGAATAACTTCCTCTCCATCTAGACTCTTAACGCTCCGGCAGTCCCAGTCTATGTTTGGAAAGTTAAAATCTCCTACCATAATCACCCTACTTTCTTACAGATAGTTGAGATCTTCTCACAAGTTTGTTTCTCAATTTCCCTCTGACTATTAGGTAGTCTATAATACAATCCCAATAAGGCAATCATCCCGTTCTTATTTCTCGGTTCTACCCAAATAACTTCCCTCGATGTATTTCCAGGAATATCCTCCCTCAGTACCCCTGTAATGCTATCCCTAATCAAAAACTCCATTCCCCCTCCTGTCCTGCCTTCCTTTCTATCTTTCCTGTAGAATTTGTAACCTGGAACATTATCTGCCAGTCCTGCCGATCCCTGAGCCATGTTTCTGTAACTGCTATGATATCCCAGTCCCATATTCCTAACCATGCCCTGCGTTCATCTGCCTTCCCGATTCGGCCCCTTTGCATTGAAATAAATGCAGTTTACTTTATTAGTCCTACCTTGTCCCTGCCGGTCCTGACTGTTTGACTCGTTTCTGATCTCAGTTTACCAATCTCAGATTGATCTATTTCCTCACTATCTCCCTGCCCCCAGCTCCCCCCCTCCCCCCCCCCCCCCCCGTCCAAACTAGTTTAAAACCTCCCGAGCAGCTGTGGCAAATCTTCCTGCCAGTATATTCGCCCCCTTCCAATTTAGGTGCAATCCGTCCTTCTGGTACAGGTTCCTTCTACCCCAAAAGAGATTCCAGTGATCCAAAAACGTGAATACTTCTCCCATACACCAGCTCCAAAGCTATGTATTCATCTGCTCTATCCCTCTATTCCTGTCCTCACTAGCTCATAGCGCCGGGAGTAATACAGATATTATTACTCTCAAGATCCTCTTTTATAAATTTCTGCCTATCACCCTGCAATCTCCGTCCTTAATCTCAAACGTTTTCCCTTCTTATGTCGTTGGTTCCAATTTGGACAATGACCTCTTGCTGGCCCCTCTCCCCATGAGAACATTCTGCATCCTTTCTGAGATATCCTTGATCCTGGCACCAGGGAAGCAACACACTAATCTGCTTATTTCTCTGCTGGCCACAGAACCGTCTGTCTGTACCTCAGACTAGCGAGTCCCCTAAGACAATTGACTTCGTGGAATCCGGCGTATCCCCTGTTGCATTAGAGCCAGTCTCCATACCACAAACTTGCCTGTTTGTGCAACGTTCCCGTGTGAATCCATCACCCGCTACATTTTCCAAAATAGCATATTTGCTTAAAATGGGGAGAGCCACAGAAGGCTCCTGCACTAGCTACTTAACTCTCTTGCCTTTTTTGGAGTTAACCCATCTATGTAACTCTATCTGAGACTGTCCCCCTTCCTATAACTGCCATCCATCACATACTGTTGCTGTTACCAATTCTGTATTGTCTTAAACTGTCTCTCCAACCAATCCATTCGATCTGATAGGATTCACAAGCAGAAGCATTTATTGCAGATATAATCTGCAGTAAACTTTAAATCCGATAAATGCACTCCGATATCCAGCGATACATGAATTCAAACAGCAAAGGCAGTAACTCTGCAGGTACGCTGTCCTGTCAGTTTCTTCCCCTCACCATGTGCTTCCTTTGTCCGTTCTTTTCCCTGTTAAAACTTGCATAAAGGCTTCTGATCATTCAAATACACCATATCCCCTATACCACTACACCCCTCCTACACCCTTACAATTCTGCCATTTATATTCACACCAACAAATTAAATCCAACACGCTCGTTGGCATAGAGACCACTGTCACACAGTTACTGTACTGCCCTTGCCATAAGTACATTCAGTGTCCTGACTGTAACCATATTGACATTCCCATCACTGTTTGGTGCCTACAAAAGAATTCCTGCTAATGGTTGCTGCTGCTTGCTTATTCTCAGCTCCACTTTTGATATTCAGATCTACATGACTGTCTCATTAATGCATTAACCTCATCCTTCCTTCACAACTTGTTGGTTTGTTGCCTAGTCCGCATATTGGGATTAGATTGGGTTGGGATATCTGCTCAGCATGGATGGGTTGGACCGAAGGGTCGGTTTCCATGCTGCACATCTCTCTGACTCTATAACTCGATCCCAACAACCCTTCGTATTCCCTTCCCAGCGATGATCATTCTGTAGCTACATCTCCGTAACGACAGTTCCATCATATCTGTTCCCTGTCATTCCATCTGCCTTATTGTGAATACAGGGAGACATTCCTCAGTAGTGGGGGGTTGAACAGATGGGTAGAGGTTACAGAGATAGGGAGGCTTACAGGGACTCGAGGATGTTAGAGTAAAACAGAGTTACATCTGGTCAAGAATGTCAGTAGGACAAAGGAATTTACAGAGATCGAGGGAGCTGGATTAGATTCTGGAGATAGGGATAGGGATGGAGTTAGGAAGAGGCAGGCAGACTGAGAGGCATAGACAGGGGGCTGTTTCATCTAGGAGATTATTGTGCATACTAACAGAGATATGGAAGGTTGTTGTGATTGAAGACATTTACAGATATAAGAAGGCTTCTAGGCTCTGGAGGCTACATAGATAGGAAGGCAATGGAGAATGCCAGGTTGCTGGGATGGAGACAGTTACACAGATGGGGAGGGTTGCACAAACTGAAAGAGGTTCCTGTGGTCGGGAGGGGTATGGTGTCGGGAATGAGGATGAAATTTTACAAGATAAAGATCAAACAATTGGAGAAGGATAAGGAGTTTACAAATTTTTCACAGCGAAGGAAGGGTTGTCGGAGCTGGAGAAGATTACATAGGTAGGGACGGATGGAGAGGTTAAAGACAAATACATTGACATGGAGGGTGGTATTGGTGGGAGGAGCTTACAGGAATAGACAGGACTGTCAGGGTTTACAGGGATGAAGGAATTTAGTACCTACTGGAGAAGGTTAGGGATTAGGGTGTTAGGGACTGAAGAACCTGACAGAGACAGAGACAGAGACAGAGAGAATGATGTGGACTAGAGGAGATTCCAAACAGAGGAAGGATTATCGGGACTGGAGGATGTTACAGAGATCACGAACACAGCATGGGCCAGGATTGATTCCTGCGATCCCCTGTGCTGTCGCATTGAGGACCAGTACAGAAGAGGTGAAAGCAGGACCCTCACAAGATGGTGAGAATGAAGTCTAGAATGTTGCTGTTCCTTGCCCAGCTCTGTATCTCTGTCCTGTCTTCCTGGTCTACCTCACCCTGTACTGTTTACTGTGAGTGATCTTACCAGCTGCAGGAATTACTGAAGGCTCCAGATCTCCCTCTCCATCCCTCTCTGGCTGACCAACCAGTTTCCATGAGGTGATGGATGAGAAAGGAGTTAGGAACATCCTGATTACCTGCATGAGACAGAAATAGACAGAATGGGAAATTAGACTGATGCAATGAGGATAACACATGCAGAGTGGCACTGAGTCCAGCAGAGATCTCGACAATCCCAGTCTCCATCCCTTGCCTGTGCTGCTGCATCGCTCTGGAGTGGACAATTCTGTTGACTCAGGATCACAGACCATCTGTAAGAGGGAGAAATGCTGACAGAGGCAGTAAATAGACCGACACAGCGAGGGATACCACATGGAGAGATACTGAATGATATCACATTATTAAACACTGCATCAACAGGGAATTGTTTGAATTTGTAAAAAAGACACTGGGATAATTGTGAGGGGATTCAACCTTCCTATCTCATCATCTCTTTGGCAGTGGCTCACAGATGAGGCTGACTCTCTCCCACTCTCAGTGGGGGTGAGGGAGTCTGGAGTTGGCTGTACAGACCGATGTGGCCTTCCACAGACTCTGTTACACTTGAGGCAGAAGGTGGCCACGGAAAGAGGGTGGGTGGGGCGTTGATATGACAGCGCGCTCCTTGTGCTGTTTTCTCCTGGATTCCCATTTTCCCCACAGAAAGTCTCGAGGTGCTCAACACCTTCCCAATGCTCCTTCCCCACTTCAGACGGTCTTGGCCGATTTGATTAAGAGATGAAAAAAAACGATCAATTCTGAAGTAACCAACATTTAGAAATGTGGAGGAGTGCAGTAGGAAGAGGAAATATTGTCGTGTTTAATCAGAGTAGTGGAACAGGGAGAATTGAAGGTGCTGGAGTTGGTGAGGGTGTTACAGAGAGGGGCAAAGGCCTGAACAACATTACAAAGCCAGCACGGATTGCTGCAGCTAGAGCTGTTTGCAAAGGGAGGGATAGACATCTGCATTTTTCGTTGATTCATTCACGGCCTAAGGATGTCACCGGTTGGACCAGCATATATTGCCCTCCTGCTAATTGCCCAGAGGCAGCTCAGAGTCAGTCATATTGCTGTGGGACTGGAGTCACATGTGAGCCAGACCAGGTAAGAATGCCAGATATCCCTCTCTAATGGACATACGTGAACAAGTTGATTTTTCCCAGATAATCAACAATGCTTATACAGAGGCCTCACTAATGTCCTGTACAGATACACCATGACATCCCAACTCCTACTCTCAATGCTCTGCCCAATGAAGGGTAACCATCCCAAACGCCTGCTTCACCAGCCTGTCTACCCGTGACTCTACTTTCAAAAAACTGTGTACCTGCATCCCTGGGTCACTGATTGACAACAGTACAGGGCCCGAACATTAATTGTACAAGTCCAGCCTGGTCTGCTTTACCACAATACAACACCTTGCATTTCTCCACCTGTTATTCCTAACCTCACTGGTCCAGCAGTACTGTTGATCCCATTGTACTCTTCGATAACCCTCTTCACTGTCCACATTATCACCAATTTCAGTCTCACTCACAAACTTGCTAACCATGGCTCCATTATTATCATTCAAACTGTTTATATAAATGATGCACAACAGTGACCCAGCACCGAACCCCATGGCACACCGTTGGTCACAGGCCTGCAGTTTGAGCAGCAACCCTCTATGAACATGCTCTGTCTCCTACTTCAATCCTGTTTTGTATCCAGTTAGTGAACGCTCCCTGGTTATGTCTGATCTAAACTTACTAACCAGTCTGCCATGCAGAACCTTGTCAAAGGCCTTGATAAAGTTCATGTGGACATCGTGTACTGCTCTGCTTTGACCTCTCACTTGTCGACCTCAACACTCAGGTTTGAGGCGTGATTTCCCATGTACAAAGCCATGCTGATGATCGTTAATCTGTCCTTACCTTTCCAAATGTACGATGATCGTTTTCCTCAGAATCTCCTACAACAACTTACCACCCTGCCATCAGTCTCACTGGTCCGTAGTAGCTGTCGGTGATACAAATATCTCTGGAAGGGGTCCTGTAATTTCCTCCCTCGCTTCTCACAAGGCGCTGGGATACATCTGACCATGTCCCAAGGTTTTATCTAACTTATCGCATTTTAAGACATCCAGCACCTCCTGTTCTCCAATGTGCACTCTTTCAAGACATCACGATGTATTTTCCCAAGTTCCCGAGCTTCCATGTCTTTCACCACAGTAAATCCTAACACAAAATATCTGTTCAGTATCTCCCCCATCAGCAGTGATTCCACACAGACAGCCTCATTGACCTTTCAGGGGCCCTATTCTCTCACGAGCTAATTTTTAGCCCCTGTTGAAACTTGTCAAAATGTTTCTGAAATTTCAAATATCCCTCTACCGCAACTAGCCTCCCCCAACCTTATCTATTCTGCATTTATGGTCACACCAAATTATAGAATCCAACAGATTTAAAAATATTCACCTTTTATAAAATCATACATCTCCCATTGTTTCTAAGTATCTAGTTATCATTTATTATCATATCCTTGAAAACACATTCCAGCACGTTCCCGACTTACTGTCAGGCTAACACCGCTTGGTTCAGACTGACTGCACAAAGGATTTGGGGAATCCTTGTGAATCAATCTGAAACAGGTAGCTTCCAGGATCAGCAGGTAATCGAGAAGGCAAAGGGAATGGAGTCTAAGTATAGGGAGGTCTTGCTAAAACGATGCAAGGTACAAGTCAGACCACACCTAGATTATAATGAGCAGTATGCATGCCCTAAGGAAAGACATTCTTGTGTTGGAGGCAGGCCAGGGAAGGTTCACTCGGCTGATCCTGGCGATGGCGGGATTTTCTAATGAGAAGAGGTGGAGTAGATTGCCCTTGAACCCATTGGGGTTTTGAAGAATGGGAGAGAAATTGAATGAAACATCCAGGATTCTGAGGGGCTTTGACAGGGTGGATACCGTGAAGTTAGAAACTAGAACTCAGAGTTAGCCATATTGCAATGGGTCTGGAGTGTCATGTTAGCCAGGCCAGGTTAAAATGTCAGATGGTCTACACAAAAGGAGGTCCGTGAACCAGATGAGTTCTTCCCACTGATCAACAACGCTTTTATGGTAACCTGACCAATGTCTTGTACAGATACAACACGACATCCCAACTCCTATTCTCAATGCTCTCTCCAATGAAGGTAACCTCTCCAAATGCCTGCTTCACCAGCCTGTCTACCTGTGACACCACTTTCAAAGAACTGACTACCTGAGTCACTGACTGACAACATTCCCAGGGCCCGAACATTAACTGCACAAGTCCCACCCTGGTTTGTTTCACCAAAATGGAACACCTCACCTTTATCTAATTAAACTCCATCTGCTATTCTTCAGCCCACTATCCCAGCAGTACTGTTCAGCTTGTTAACCTTCATCACTGTTCAGTTTACCACCAATTTCAGTGTCACCCAAAAAACTTAACATATTTAACAATATTCTCATCCAAACCATTTATCCAAATGACAAACAACAGTGGACCCTCTCCACCACTGGTCAAATGTTTCCAGTCAGAAAAACAACATGTCTCCCATCACCCTCTGTCTCCTACCATCAAGCCAATTTTCTGTCCAGTTGACTAGCTTCTCCTGAACGCCATATCCTTTTACACTGATCTGAGCATATTACCAAGTTTAACACACGACATGTAGAACACAGCACAAGACCCTTCGGCCGTGATGATATGCCAATCTTTTATCCGACCAGAAGATCAAAAATAAATGTGGCAGATAGAGTTTAATTCAGATAAATGCGAAGTGCTGCATTTTGGGAAAGCAAATCTTAACAGGACTTATACACTTAATGGTAAGGTCCTAGGGAGTGTTGCTGAACCAAGAGACCTTGAGGTAAAAGTTCATAGCACCTTGAAAGTGGAGTCGCAGATAGATAGGATAGTGAAGAAGGTGTTTGGTATGCTTTCCTTTATTGGTCAGAGTATTGAGTACAGGAGTTGGGAGGTCATGTTGCGGCTGTACAGGACAATGGTTAGGCCATTGTTGGAATATTGCATGCAATTTTGATCTCCTTCCTATCGGAAATATGTTGGGAAACTTGAAAGGCTTCAGAAAAGATTTACAAGGATGCTGCCAGGGCTGGAGGATTTGAGCCACAGGGAGAGGCTGAACAGGCTGGGGCTGTTTTCCTGGAGTGTCGGAGGCTGAGGGGTGACATTATAGAGGTTTACAAAAAAATAGAGGGACATGGATAGGGTAAATAGACAAAGTCTTTTCCCTGGGGTTGGGGTGTCCAGGACGAGAGGGCATAGGTTATGGATGAAAGGGGAAAGATATAAAAGAGACCTAAGGGGCAACTTTTTTCACACAGAGTGTGGTATGTGTATGGAATGAGCTGCCAGAGGAAGTGGTGGAGACTGGTATTATTGCAACATTTAAGAGGTATTTGGATGGGTATATGAAAAGTAGGGGTTTGGAGGGATATGGACCGGGTGCTGGCAGGTGGGACTAGATTGGGTTGGGATATCTGGTCAGCATGGATGGGTTGAACTGAAGTGTCTGTTTCCATGTTGTACATCTCTAGGACTCTAACTTCCATACCATTCATTTTATTATCATCCATGTGCCTATCCAGAAGTATATTAAATGTCCCTAATGCATCTAATTTTACCGCCACCGCTGGCAGTGCATTCCACTCAGCTACCACTCTGTATGTAACGAACCTACCTCTAAAATCTCCCCTAAACCATCCACTAATCACCCAAAAATTATACCCCATGGTAATAACTATTTATATGAGGGTAAAAAATATCTCTCTCTATTCACTCTGTCTATGACTCTCATCACCTTGTTCACCTCTGTCAAGTCACCCCTCATCCTTCTTCACTCCAATGAGAAAAGCCTTAGCTCCCTCAACCTCTCTTCATAAGACATGCCCTCCAGTCCAGGCAGCATCCTGTTAAATCTCCTCGTTACCCTCTCTAAAGCTTCCACATCCTTCCTGCAATGATGGGACCAGAACTGAACACAATATTCCAAGTGGGGTCTAACCAGGGCTCTGTACAGCTGCAGCATAACCTCACAGCTTTCAAACTGAATCCCCAAACTAATGAAATCCCACACAATATATTGCTTCTTAACAAGCCAATCAGCTTGGGTGGCTACTTTGAGGAATCTATGGACTTGGAACCCAAGATCCCTCTGTTCCTCCACACTGCCAAAGATCCTGCCGTTAACTCTGTATTCTGCATTCAAATTCAATCTTCAAAGTGAATGACTTCACACTTTTCCCAGATTGAACTCCATCTGCCATTTCTCAGCCCAACTCTGCATCCTGTCAATGTTCCATTGCAACCTACAACAGCCCTCCACACTATCAACCACTCCACCAGCCTTTCTGTCATTGGGAAACTTACTAACGGACTCTTTCACTCACACATCCAAGTCATTCATAAAATCACAAAGAGCAGAGGTCCTGTAACCTCTCCCTGCAGAAAACCACTGGTCACTGAGGTCCAGGATGAATGCTTTCCATCTATCATCACCCTCTGTCTTCTGTGGGCCAGTAATCCTGTATCCAGACAGACAGGTTTCCCTGTACCCCATGCCTCTGCACTTTCTGAATGAGCCATAAAGATGTTTTGTCACATTCTCTAAAGATTCAATAAGACTTGTAAGGCATGACCTGCCCCTTACAAAACCATGCTGACTATCTCGAATCAAACTATGGTTTTCCAAGGAATAATAAATCCTGTCTCCCAGAGTCCTCTCCAATAATCTGCACACCACAGACATAAGACTGACAGGTGTTCAATTCCCAGGATTATCCCTATTCACTTTCCTGAACAAGGGAATAATATTTTCTGGCCTTCAATCATCTGGTCCGACTACAGTGGACAGTGAGGGTGCAAAGGTCATCACCAGGTGCTCAGCAATCCACTCCCTCAGTTCCTGTAGTAACTTTCGACGCATCCAGTCTGGTTCAGTGACTTATGTATCCTTATCTTTTACAAAATTCTCAGCATATCCTCCTACGTAACATCCACCTGTTCACGTACATCAGCCTGTTTCACGCTGTCCTCACAAACGACAAGACCCTTCTCAGCAGTGAATACTGAGGCATAGTATTCATTAAGGACCTCCTCTACCTCCTGTGACTCCAGGCACAAGTTCCTTCCACTATCCCAGATTGGCCTTATCCTCACTCTGAACATCCTCTTGCTCCTCCCATAAGTGGAGAATGCCTCGCGGTTTTCCTTAATCCTTCCCAACAATGCTTTTTCATGCCCCCCTCTAGTTGCCCTAAGTCCATCTCTTGGTTCCTTCCTGGTACCTTCAGAGAATCCCTACTGTGTGGAAACGGGCCATTTGGCCCAACACCTCCATATCAACCCTCCAAACAGTATCCAACCCAGCCCCATTCCCCACCCTATTACTCTCCATTTGACCTGTCTAATGCCCCAAACCTACCCATCCCTAATCACTATGGGTAGTTTAGCATGGCTAAGCCACCACACTGGCACATCTTTGGGCTGTGGGGCGGAAACCGGAGCACCTGGAGGAAACCCACAGGGAGAATGCGCAAACACCCCACAGACAGTCACCTGAGGCTGGAATCGAAATGGAGTCCGTGGTGCTATGAGGTCGCAGTGCTAACCACAGAGACACCGTGCCACCCAATGTAACTCTCTGGAGCCCTGTCTGATCCTTGCTTCCTCGACCTTAAGTAAACTTCCTCCTTCCTCTTGACTAGATGCTAAAGTCCATGTGGACAACGTTGACTGCTCTGCGTTCATCTATCTTTGGCCACCTCCTCGAAGAGTCAATCCTATTTGTGAAACGTGGTTTCCCACTCACAAAGTCATGCTGACCATCTCGAATCAGCCCTTGCCTTTGTAAATGTAAGGATCTCTTTTCTCTCAGAATCTCCTCCAACAACTTCCCCATCACTGGTCTCACGAGGCTGTAATTTCCTAGCTTTTCCCTGCCGTCCTTCAGTGATGGAACATCATTAGACAACCTCCAGACTTCCAACATCTCACTGTCCCTGTTGATAATATACATATCTCTGTAAGGGATCCTGCAATCTCTTCCCTAGCTTCCCACAATATTCTAGGATCGACCTAATGAGCTACTGAAGACTGATCGACCTTTATTTGTTGTAAGATTCCAGCACTTTCTCTTCTCTGGTGAGGATTCTTTCCAACACATCACGATTTATGTCCCCATCTTCCTGAGCTTCCATGTCTTTCTCCACAGTAAATACTGACAAGACTGTTTTGTCTAATATCTCACCCATCTCCTCTGGTTCCACACAAAGGTGACCTTATTGATCTTTAAGGGGCCCTATTCTCTACCAAGTTACTCTTTAGCCCTTATTGAAACTTGCATAAAGGCTTCTGATAATTCAAATACACCATATCCCCTATACCAGTACACCCCTCCTACACCCTTACAATTCTGCCATTTATATTCACACCAACAAATTCAATCCAACAGGCTCGTTGCTGTATCAGTCGGCATGGAGACCACTGTCACACACAGTTACTGTACTGCCCTTGCCATAAGTACATTCAGTGTCCGGACTGTAACCATATTGACATTCCCATCACTGTTTGGTGCCTACAAACGAATTCCTGCTAACGGTTGCTGCTGTTTGTTTATTCTCAGCTCTACTTTTCATATTCAGACCCATATGACTGCCTCATTGATGCATTAAACTCATCCTTCCTTCACAACTTGTTGGCTTTTTGCCTAGTCTGCCTATTGGGACTAGATTGGGTTGGAATATCTGCTCAGCATAGATGGGTTGGACCGAAGGGTCGGTTTCCATGCTGCACATCTCTCCGACTCTATGACTCTATCGAAACAACCCTTCAGTATTCACTTCCCAGCGATGGACATTCTGCAGCTACATCTCCGGAATGACAGTTCCATCATATCTGTTCTCTGTCATTCCATCTGCCTTATGACGAATACAGGGAGTCATTCCTCAGTACTGGGGGGTTGAACAGATGGGTAGAGGTTACAGAGATAGGGAGGCTTAGAATTAAACAGAGTTACATCTGGTAAAGAATGTCAATGGGACAAAGGTGTTTGGGGATTGGAGGAATTTACAGGGATAGAGGGAGCTGGATTAGATTCTGGAGATAGGGATAGGGATGGAGAAAGGAAGAGGCAGGCAGACTGAGAGGCACAGACAGGGGGCTGTTTCATCTAGGAGATTATTGTGTACACTAACAGAGATATGGAAGGTTGTCGTGACTGAAGACATTTACAGAAATAAGAAGGCTTCTAGACTCTGGTGGCTACATAGATAGGAAGGCAATGGAGAATGCCAGGTTGCTGGGTTGGAGACAGTTACACAAATGGGGAGGGTTGCACAAACTGAAAGAGGTTCCTGTGGTCGGGAGGGGTATGGTGTCGGGAATGAGGGTGAAATTTAACAAGATAAAGATCAAAGAATTGGAGAAGGCTAAGGAGATTACAAATTTTTCACAGCTAAGGAAGGGTTGTCGGAGCTGGAGAAGATTACATAGGTCGGGACGGATGGAGAGGTTAAAGACAAATACATTGACACGGAGGGTGGTATTGGTGGGAGGAGCTTACAGGGATAGACAGGACTGTCAGGGTTTACAGGGATGAAGGAATTTAGTACCTACTGGAGAAGGTTAGGGATTAGGGTGTTAGGGACTGAAGAACCTGACAGAGACAGAGACAGAGACAGAGAGAATGATGTGGACTAGAGGAGATTCCAAACAGAGGAAGGATTATCGGGACTGGAGGATGTTACAGAGATCACGAACACAGCATGGGCCAGGATTGATTCCTGCGATCCCCTGTGCTGTCGCATTGAGGACCAGTACAGAAGAGGTGAAAGCAGGACCCTCACAAGATGGTGAGAATGAAGTCTAGAATGTTGCTGTTCCTTGCCCAGCTCTGTATCTCTGTCCTGTCTTCCTGGTCTACCTCACCCTGTACTGTTTACTGTGAGTGATCTTACCAGCTGCAGGAATTACTGAAGGCTCCAGATCTCCCTCTCCATCCCTCTCTGGCTGACCAACCAGTTTCCATGAGGTGATGGATGAGAAAGGAGTTAGGAACATCCTGATTACCTGCATGAGACAGAAATAGACAGAATGGGAAATTAGACTGATGCAATGAGGATAACACATGCAGAGTGGCACTGAGTCCAGCAGAGATCTCGACAATCCCAGTCTCCATCCCTTGCCTGTGCTGCTGCATCGCTCTGGAGTGGACAATTCTGTTGACTCAGGATCACAGACCATCTGTAAGAGGGAGAAATGCTGACAGAGGCAGTAAATAGACCGACACAGCGAGGGATACCACATGGAGAGATACTGAATGATATCACATTATTAAACACTGCATCAACAGGGAATTGTTTGAATTTGTAAAAAAGACACTGGGATAATTGTGAGGGGATTCAACCTTCCTATCTCATCATCTCTTTGGCAGTGGCTCACAGATGAGGCTGACTCTCTCCCACTCTCAGTGGGGGTGAGGGAGTCTGGAGTTGGCTGTACAGACCGATGTGGCCTTCCACAGACTCTGTTACACTTGAGGCAGAAGGTGGCCACGGAAAGAGGGTGGGTGGGGCGTTGATATGACAGCGCGCTCCTTGTGCTGTTTTCTCCTGGATTCCCATTTTCCCCACAGAAAGTCTCGAGGTGCTCAACACCTTCCCAATGCTCCTTCCCCACTTCAGACGGTCTTGGCCGATTTGATTAAGAGATGAAAAAAAACGATCAATTCTGAAGTAACCAACATTTAGAAATGTGGAGGAGTGCAGTAGGAAGAGGAAATATTGTCGTGTTTAATCAGAGTAGTGGAACAGGGAGAATTGAAGGTGCTGGAGTTGGTGAGGGTGTTACAGAGAGGGGCAAAGGCCTGAACAACATTACAAAGCCAGCACGGATTGCTGCAGCTAGAGCTGTTTGCAAAGGGAGGGATAGACATCTGCATTTTTCGTTGATTCATTCACGGCCTAAGGATGTCACCGGTTGGACCAGCATATATTGCCCTCCTGCTAATTGCCCAGAGGCAGCTCAGAGTCAGTCATATTGCTGTGGGACTGGAGTCACATGTGAGCCAGACCAGGTAAGAATGCCAGATATCCCTCTCTAATGGACATACGTGAACAAGTTGATTTTTCCCAGATAATCAACAATGCTTATACAGAGGCCTCACTAATGTCCTGTACAGATACACCATGACATCCCAACTCCTACTCTCAATGCTCTGCCCAATGAAGGGTAACCATCCCAAACGCCTGCTTCACCAGCCTGTCTACCCGTGACTCTACTTTCAAAAAACTGTGTACCTGCATCCCTGGGTCACTGATTGACAACAGTACAGGGCCCGAACATTAATTGTACAAGTCCAGCCTGGTCTGCTTTACCACAATACAACACCTTGCATTTCTCCACCTGTTATTCCTAACCTCACTGGTCCAGCAGTACTGTTGATCCCATTGTACTCTTCGATAACCCTCTTCACTGTCCACATTATCACCAATTTCAGTCTCACTCACAAACTTGCTAACCATGGCTCCATTATTATCATTCAAACTGTTTATATAAATGATGCACAACAGTGACCCAGCACCGAACCCCATGGCACACCGTTGGTCACAGGCCTGCAGTTTGAGCAGCAACCCTCGATGAACATGCTCTGTCTCCTACTTCAATCCTGTTTTGTATCCAGTTAGTGAACGCTCCCTGGTTATGTCTGATCTAAACTTACTAACCAGTCTGCCATGCAGAACCTTGTCAAAGGCCTTGATAAAGTTCATGTGGACATCGTGTACTGCTCTGCTTTGATCTCTCACTTGTCTACCTCCACACACAGGTTTGAGGCATGATTTCCCGTGTACAAAGCCATGCTGATGATCGTTAATCTGTCCTTACCTTTCCAAATGCACGATGATCGTTTCTCTCAGAATCTCCTCCAACAACTTACCACCCTGCCATCAGTCTCACTGGTCCGTAGTAGCTGTCAATGATACAAATATCTCTGGAAGGGGTCCTGTAATTTCCTCCCTCGCTTCTCACAAGGCGCTGGGATACATCTGATCATGTCCCAAGGTTTTATCTAACTTATTGCATTTTAAGACATCCAGCACCTCCTGTTCTCCAATGTGAACTCTTTTCAAGACATCACGATGTATTTTCCCAAGTTCCCGAGCTTCCATGTCTTTCACCACAGTAAATCCTAACACAAAATATTTGTTCAATATCTCCATCATCAGCAGTGATTCCAAACAGACAGCCTCATTGACCTTTCAGGGGCCCTATTCTCTCACGAGCTAATTCTTTGTCCTTGTTGAAACTTGTCAGAATGCTTCTGAAATTTCAAATATCCCTCTACCGCAACTAGCCTCCCCCACCCTTATCTATTCTGCCATTTATGGTCACACCAAAATATAGAATCCAACAGATTTAAAAATATTCCCCTTTTATAAAATCATACATCCTACATTGTTTCTAAGTATCTAGTTCTCATTTATTGTCATATTCTTTATAGCACATTCCAGCACGTTCCCGACTTACTGTCAGGCTAACACCGTTTGGTTTCAGACTGACTGCACAAAGGATTTTGGGAATCCTTGTGAAACAGGTAGCTTACAGGATCAGCAGGTAATAGAGAAGGCAAATCAGATGCTGCCATTTATTACAAAGGGAATGGAGTCTAAAGATAGGGAGGTCTTGTTAAAACGATGCAAGGTACAAGTCAGACCACACCTAGATTATATTGAACAGTACGTGTGCCCTAAGGAAAGACATTCTTGTGTTGGAGGCAGGCCAGGGAAGGTTCGCTCGGCTGATCCTGGAGATGGCGGGATTTTCCAATGAGAAGAGGTGGAGTAGATTGCCCTTGAACCTATTGGGGTTTTGAAGAATGGGAGAGAAATTGAATGAAACATCCAGGATTCGCAGGGGCTTTGACAAGTTAGATGTCGTTAAGTTAGAAAATCGAGCAGTACAGCAGAGTAATAGGCCCTTCGGCCCACCATGGCTGTGCTGACCATGATGCTATTCTCAACTAATCCCATCTGCCTGCACATGGGCGATATCCCTCTATTCTCTGTCTGTTCATGTTTCTGTCTAAATGCCCTTCAAATGTTTGCTCTTGTTGCCACCTCTCCCACCCTCTCGGTAAAGACAACTGGCCTCATTCATCTCACTTTAAACTTCTCACTCTCACCTTAAACTGAGGCACCCGAGTATTTGATATTTCTACATTGGAAGGAGGATTCCAACTATCCACATTATTGAAGCCTCTCCTCATGCTATATACCTGTACCAGGTCACCCCTCAGTCTCCGATATTCTCGCAAAACAATCCAACTTCGTCCATCCTCCTTACAGTCAACACATTCTCATCCAGGCAACATTCTGCCAATCCTCTGTTACACTTTCCCCAAAACCTCCACATCCTTCCTGTGGTGTGTCGATGAGAATGACACGCAACCTTCCAAACATGGTCAAATGAAGTTTCATTCAGTCACATCTGTACTCAATACTGTGCCCAATAAAGGTAAGCATACCATACTCCCCCTCTACCACCACATCCTGTTGTGTTGTTATTTTTAGAGAGCTATGGATTTGCTTCCAATGTCTCTCTGTTTATCAATGTTTCCAACTAGTCAATTAGTGTACTTCTCTATTCCATTTGACTTCATAAATGCATCACTTCACACTTGTCCTGATGAAATTCGATTTGCGATTTCTCTGCACAGCATTCCAGCTGATCTACATAGTGCTGCAACCTTTAACACTCTTCCTCACTATCCACAATTCCCCGAACTATCCCTAATCATTACATGCCTTTCCAAATGTCATCTGCAAAATTACCACTCAAACTGCTGACCTTTTCATCTGACTCACAGATATAAATTACACACAGACATCGCAGCACTGATCCTTGTGAAACAGCATTGGCCACAGACGTCCAATCAGAAATTGACCACTCCACATGCCTCTGTCTACTATCACCAAGAAAATATTGTATCCAACTTACCAACGAGCATGGATTGTGATTTGATCTTCCAGATCCCCCTTGCTATTTGGAAGCTGTCCATTCAAAACGACTCTATATTTTGATTCCCAGATTAAATTGGCTGTCTCACGAATGCACTGACTGCGTCCTTTCTTCACACCAGAACGGGACCCTTGTTTGGTTTTTTGCTGATCCTGCCTAAATCCCTACAACCCCTCAATAATCACATTGCTGTCATGATCATTCTGCAGCTACACCACCACAATAACAGTTCGATCATATCTGTTCCCTTCGGTTAATGCTGTCATTCCATCTGCCTTGTTGCAAATGCATGGCGCGTGTCACTGAGAGAGGGCCTTTGAGGGATGGTCAGAGGGCACAGAGTGGGAGAGATGTTTGGGGGAGTGACAATGTTGCAGGGTTAAACAAAGTTACAGTTGCTACAGAATGTTCGCAGGAGAAAACATTTTATTGTTTGGAGGAAGTTAGAGAGAAAAAGCGTCTTTGATTAGATTCCAGAGATAGGAATGTGTATAGGGTTGTGGATCGTTATATGGATTATGTTGATCAGGGCGTAGAAACATTCACAGGATTCCAGGATGTCGTATATTTAACAAGAGTTGTGGGATCTGGAGAATATCACAGTGATAGGGAGGATGGTATGGACTGGAGAGTATTACAGGGAAAGGGAGGGTGGTATGGACTGGAGAATGTTCCAAGCACATGGAAGATGATATAAGCTGGAGAATGCTGCAGCAATAGAGAGGAGTATATGGACTGGAGGATGTTGTACAGGGATGAAGTTGTAGACTGGATACAGTTAGAAGGAGAGATGAATTTATGCACTGGAAGGTATGTCAGAGAGAGTGAGTGGTGTGCATGCTGCAAGATACGACAGGGATAGGGAAGCTTGTAGAGACTGGAGGAGAGAGTGATAGAGAGTCTTGTGAGAGACCAGGTTCACTTATGAGCATAGGATGTGCTACAGTGAGCAGACCCTTTTGCAGATATAAATGAGGATACAATGACCACAAAACAGTCACACCTATATATCGGTATATCGGAACTGAAGGAATTGAAGGGATTACACAGGCTAGGAGTGTTGTATGCAGTGGAGGAGATTAACCTGATAGGAAAGCTTTTAGAGACTTAACAATGTTAGGAAATAATGGGGGTTGCAATGGTGAGAGCAGGTTTCAACAATTCGGAGGATATAGACCTAAAGGAGCTTTGACAGATAGCGATGGAACAGTAAAGGGAATTGTAGTGGCTTCCCTTTCATAAGCAATCCATAAGCACTTAAAATATCCTGTTTGACATGTGCATTATCTCTCCACCATTCATCAGACAGCACTGCAAATACTTCACTGGCTCTGCCTACCAGCTTATACTGAACTACCATTACCCAGAAGACCTCGGGCCACTCTACCTGTCTATGAAATCTTACAAATGAAATCCAGAGTTCCTTGACAGTAGAGTCACAGGTAGTTAGGATAGCGAAGAAGGCGCTTGGTATACACTCCTTTATTGGTCAGAGTATTGAGTACAGGAGTTGGGAGGTCATGTTGCGGCTGTACAAGACAGTGGTTCGGCCACTTTTGGAATGCTGCATGCAACTCTGTTCTACTTCCGAATGAGGGATTTTGTGAAACTTGAAAGGGTCCAGAAAAGATTTACAAGGATGTTGCCAGGGATGAGCTATAGGGAGAGTTTGAACAGGTGATGTTGTTTTTCCTGGAGAGTCAGAGGCTGAGGGTGACCTCGTAGAGGTTTATAAAATCAAGAGGGGCATGGATAGGGTAAATAGACAAAGGCTTTCTCCTGGGGTGTGCGAATCCAGAATTATAGGGTGGGTTTAGGGTGAGAGTAGAAAGATATAAAAGATAAAAAGAGGCAACTTTTTCTCGCAGAGGATAGTACATATATGGAATGAGCTGCCAGAATAAGTGGTGGAAGCTCGTACAACTGCAACAGTTAAAAGGCACCTGGATGGGTATCTGAATAGGAAGGGTTTAGAGGGAGAGGGGCCGGGTGCTCGCAGATGGGACTACATTGGGTTGGGATATCTGATCTGCAGGATGGGACCATGAATGGGTTGTGGAACCTGGAGGATGTTATGATTTGAACCACAGGTAATGTTTGATTGGATCTTTCAGCCAATTTTACAGATGGTACAATTGCAACATTTAAGAAGCATTTGGATGGATATATGAATAGAAAGGGTTTTGAGGCATATAGGCCAGGTACTGGCAGGTGGGACGAGATTGGGGTGGAATATCCTGTCGGCATGGCTGGGTTGGAATGAAGGGCCTGTTTCCATGCTGTACATCTCTATGACTGTAAGATCGGCTGAATGGTCCAATCAAAAATTACCTGTGGTTCAAATCATAATATCCTCCAGGTTCCACAAGCCATCCCCTGTCCCATCCTGCAGGTTCAATGAATCCCGGAACCTCTAACCTTCTGCAAGTCCCACGTCCCTTCCGACATTTGTAGCATCCTCCAGGTTCTGCAGCCCTTCATAGCTCGGAACATGGCCCAGACTCTCCAATTCCTCCTTCCTCTGCAATGTTCCCGAGAAGAGCACTGGAGGATGGTGGGGGTTACAGAGATATGGAGGGACATCAGGACGGGAGGATTTTGCGGACATTAGGAATATATGGACTTGAGGAGGTTTCACAGTTTATGAGTGTTGTAGGGACCGGAGGAACTTACAAAGATAGGGATAGTTTTAGATTGGAGGATTCTGCAGAAAAACTTTACGTGGTTAAATACAGGATTCTTAGCAGCGTGCAGGAACAAAGGGATCCTGTGTCCCTCAGGTTCCCACCCAAGTTGACAGGCTGTTAAGAAGGCGGATGGTGTGTTGCCTTTCATTAGCAGGGGGATTGAATTTAAGAGATGTGAGATTTTGCTGCAGCTCTACAGAACCCCAGTTAGACCACACTTCGAATATTGTGAACAGTTCTGTTCACTTCATTATAGGGAGGACATGGAACCTTTAAAGACAGTGCAGAGGAGATTTAGCAGGATGCTGCCTGGACTGGAGGGCATGCCCATAGAAGGTAGGTTGTGGAAGCTAGGGCTTTTCTGATCACAGCGAAGGAGGAAGAATGGTGACTTGTTAGAGGTGTACAAGGGAATGAGAGGCATCGATAGAGTGGATAACCAGAGACTACTTCCCATGGCGAAATGGCTATCACAAGGGGACATAAGTTTAAGGTAATTGGCGGAAGGTTTAGCTTAGATATCAGAGGGATATGGGCCAGGTGCTGGCAGGTAGGACTAGATTGGGTTGGGATATCCTGATGGCATGGAAGGGACTGGTACGTTATTTACACAGAGTGTGGTGGGTACGTGGAATGGACTGCCAGCCGTGGTAATAGATTCAGACACATTACAGACATCTAAGCAACTCTTGGATAGGCACATCAATGATAGTAAAATGTAAGGTATGTAGGTTCGTTTCATCTTCAGAGTAGGATAAAAGGTCAGCACAATATTGAGGGTGGAAGGACTTGTTCTGGAATGTGCTATTCCATGTTCTAAATAGCAAGGGTTATGATGGCAGCAAGAGGTTTCGGGAAGTGGGAGAGGATGTAATCTGAATGAAGTGACACAAATAGGAGTCATTGCTCAGGTTGTATGAGGTAACAGAGACAGCAATGGTCTGATCTGGAGCAGATGACCCAGACTGGGAGAATTGTGGGGACTGGGGGTGGTTTCACAGGGAGGGGGGAGCATAGAGCCACAGGAGGTTACAGAAATGTGGAGAGCTGTCGGGCTACAGGAGTTCATGGAGATGGGGAGGTTGGGAGGAATGGAGCAGTTTACAGGGATAAGGATGTTGGTAGGATGGGGTGTTTCACACAGACAGGAATGTTTCAGGTGAATGGAGCTGAGTACAGAGATAAAGTGGGTTGTACAGATTGGAAAAACAAATAGACGTATGGAGGGTAGTCGTGACTGAAGATGTTTATAGACACAGGAAGGCTGAGGTTCTGCAGGTTATTTAGATAAAGGGGGTGTGGAATCAGACAGATTCTCCAAGTGATAAAAACAGCAATTTTGGTTGGAGACAGTTTCACAGATTAGGGAGCATTAGTAACCTCCTCCAGTTTGGTCAGAGTGGGGAAGGGTTGTAGGGGAGGGTGATGTTTACACATGGAAGAGCTGGAGAAGATTGTGGAAATGAGTAGATGGATGGAGACACTGGAGGAGCTTACATTGACAGGGTGGGTGCTGGCAATGAAAAGATATCACATAGATAGAGGGTCTTGTAGGAATTGTACTGAAAGAGTCACAGGCATTGGAATGACCTCTGCAGATTGGGAGAATTACAGGGACTGAGAGGATTGGAGGGTCTCCACAGATTGATCGTGTCTTTAAGAATATGTAGATACGGATTTCTTAAACCCAGTGCATGCAGTCTTCATTTCAAGACCAGATCCTTATTATCCCTCATCAGCCAAGGATCCCTAACCCTGCCAGCTTTTCCCTTTACCCCAATGGGGCATACTGGTCCTGGATTCTTGAGATCACACTTTGAAAAGCCTCCCATTTGCCAGTTGTTCCTTTTCCTTCAAACAGACTCACCCAATCGATTAGAATCATCATATGGAGGTGCCGGTGTTGGACTGGGGATGTACAAAGTTAAAAATCACCCAACACTCGGTTCCAGTCCAACCGGTTTATTTGAAAGCACTAACTTTCAGAACACTGCTTCTTCATCAGGTGGTTGTGGAGCACAATCCTAAGGTACAGAATTCATATCAACAGAATGGCAGTGTCATGGAATATAATATCAAACAAATTTAGTTTAAGACTTTCATCTGTTACAGTGATCACCAGCGCTTCCAAAGCGAGTTGGATTTTAGCTGGGCATTGTGCAATTTTAAATTCACAGCATTGACGCTGGCCAGATCCTGCAGAATGGCCCCAAACCTGGCCCTGTTCCAGTTTTCCTCTTCAATCTGTGGACCTGCTGATCTTTCTCCATAACTATGTTAAAACAAAGACAGTTGTGGGCACTGGACCCAAAGTGCTCTCTGAATGACACTTCAGTCACTTGCCCGACCTCGTTTTCTGAGGGAGGTCCAGGTGTTGCACCTGCCTGAGTAGAGTAGGGCCCTCTGCATATTGATTTAGGAACCTCCCTTGGACACATGTGAAAAATTGCCCTCTGTCCAGGTCTTTTTATACTCTAGGTGGCCCAGTCAATACAGGGAATATTAAAATCTCCAGCCTGCACTCCTCTATTATTCCTATAGTTATCTACAATCTCTCTACACAGCTGCTCCTCTGGTATCTGTTGGGTCTACAAAAATATACAATACAGTCCCAACAAAGTGACCACCCCCTTCTTCTTTCTAACTTCTAACCATGTGGAATTTTAAATGAATATATGTTTCATAAATTGGAAATAACAATCCATAAATACGTATTGATAAAAATCCAAACACTTGACCTTCAGAGAAAGACAACAGTTCACTCTCATGTGGTCTGCACGACATACGCACAGCAAAGTGTTTGCCTCTCAATTACCCTGTGAAATGGGCGAGCCAGCTGCCTAGCTCAAGGGTAGCAAGGGATGGGCAATAAAGGCTAGTCAGCCAGAGACACCCACATCCCATACCTGATTTTTAAAAAAAATCCATCCAGATTGGTCCCAGCACAGTTCCAGTGGAACAATGTCCTGGCCAATCACGTTGGTAGATTTACGGACAGGGCTTTAACCTGACAGAGAGGATGCGGGACAGGCTTCAGGTGAAAGGAAGTTTCCAAATACAAAGAGAAAAGGTGAAGCATCAGAGCAGCGTGGGAATGTGACTGAAGACAACAGAAAGGAACAGGATGGGACAAAGTTTAACTAAAACTGTAGATCAGCAAATCCATTTGTGACAGGGAATTGTAGGAACGAGTAAATTATGTTTTTTTTCTTAATGGACAAAGTCTCTGCAACAAGGTAGATGGATTTGTGACACAGAGATAAAAGGGATTTAGACACCAGAGAGATGTGGTTACAGGGCGAACAAAAGGTGGAACGTAAATATTCAATGGTTCACAACCTTGTGGAAATTCAGGCAAAATGGACGATGCTAACAATAATGGGTAAGAGAAGCATTACAGAGAAAGCATTTGGCATCAGATCATGAAGTAGAGTCAGTCTGAATGTAAATTCTGGTTCCTACTTGCCAAGGACACAAGCAGCAGAACAGTTTTAGAGAACCCACCGAACAGCATTTCATGGCTCGACACTGCAATAAATAGGAATTCATTGGAATGTTTAATACAGGCATGGTGAACATTTAGTGAAACGTCAATATTCGCAAAGTCTGGGACAATCACACTGACAACAGTGATATTGGAAGAGGAGTTCAGAGGATTTTTTTCAGTGTTTCTTAGAATAACACATTGTGCAACTGGCGAGGGACGTAACTGTCTCAGAGAGACTGTTGTGTGATAAAACTTAGTAAATGAGTAATGTCACCTGGAGAGATCCTCTGGGAAACTGTGATAAAGTGCAGTTTAAAGAAATATAAAGTTTTAAAGTGAATCACAGAAAGGACAAGCTACAACTAGAAACAAAAATAGCCAATTACATGAGTTTGAGAGGAGAACTGACCAAGATAAACAGGCGAAACAGACTGAAATATGTGCCTGTAAATGAACAGTGGAAAACTTTTGAAGGAACAGTGTAAAATACTCAACAAAAGGACATTCCACTGAAACAGACAAAAACTCAGCAAGAAATCCCCACCGGTCCCTCACTCAGGACAAAATGGATCATATTAGATTATGAGGCTGAGAAGATCACCACAAAATACTTAAAATCCTGAAGTGAGAGAGAGTTTTAGAGTAAGTTTTAAAGGGATTGCAATGGCTCTGCTCGCAGGAGGGGGGCAATGGGAAGGGGAATCGTTGTCAGGGTTTATTGACACGATACGAACATGGAGAGATGAAGGTGCTGGAGGTGGTGAGAGTGTTACAGAGAGTGGTCGGGGTCTGAACGGTGTTACAAAGCCAGTACGGATTGCTGCAGCTGGAGGGGTTTGCAGAGGTAGGGAGGGTATATGTATTTTTATTTATTCATTCATGCGATGTGGGTGTCACTGCCTAGACCAGCATTCTATGACCCCACTGCTAATTACCCAGAGATTGTTGGGGCCCTGGTGGATAAATATAATACTTTGCTGGCCACAGGTGAAGTGCTGAATGACTGGAGGATCGCTAATGTGGTTCCGTTGTTCAAAAAGGGCAGCAGGGATAGGCCAGGTAATTACAGAGCAGATAGTCTGACAGCAGGGGGAGGAACATTATTGGAAACTACTGTGAGGATGAATCAACACTTGCAAAGGTAAGGATCAACTCGGTTTAGTCATCACGGATTTGGTAGAGGAAGATACTGTCTGAGGAATTCAGTTCAGTTTTTTTGAAATGATGCTTAAGTATATTGATGAAGGCAGTGCAGATGATGTGGTTTACATGGACTTGAATAAGTCCTTAAACAAGATCCAACATGGAAGGCTGGTCCAAAAGGACTGAGTTCCAAGGCAAGTTGGCAAATTGGATGCAAAATTGGTGGATAGAATATTTTCACCACCGGGTGTACCACAGAGATCTGTGCAGGAACCATTGAACATTAATAACACGGATGTGAAAGCAGAAGGTATCATTAGTCGGTTTGCAGATGACATGAAAGGTGAGGGTGTTGTTCACAGTGAGGAGGATGGTCTCCGTCTGCAGTCCGATGTCGATCGGATGATAATCTAAGCAGAGTTTAGTTCTGATCGAAGTGAGGTAATACTCTGTGGGAGGTACGATAAGAGAAGTACAGACATAATAAACGGTAGGTCCTTGCGGAGTACTGAGGAATACAGGGACCTAGGTGGACAAGTCCATATATCCCTGAAGGTGTCAGCACAGGGTGACAGGGCGGGGAAAGGCATCTCAACTGGGAGCGGGAGAGGGACCCATATCCTGGTGGGGTGAATTGCTCGAGATGCTTGAGAGGATATAACCTAGTGTGGCAGGGTGTTGGACCTTAAATAAACGTAAGGTCAGAAAGAAGATTGAGGCTGGTACACGAGTTAAAGACAGCAATTTCAGCAGACAAGGCAGGCAAGAACATAGCAGGGAATGGGGGAAAACTGATCATTAAACAGCATTTATTTCAATACAAGGGGCTAGACAGCTAAGGAAGATGAACTCAGGGCATGGATTGGAACATGGGACTGGGATATTATAGTTATTACAGAAACACAGCTGAGGGAGGGACATGACTGGCAGTTCATTGTTTCAAGGTAGAGATGCTACAAGAAGGGGAGGCAAGAGAGGACGTGTGGTGGTGGGTTTTGATTGCATTAATCATCACAGCAGTACTTAGAGAGGATATTCCTGTGGGATCGCCCAGTGAAGCTATGTTAGTGGAACTGAGAAATAAGAATGGGTCATCACTTTGATACGATCGGACTGCTGACCCCGAATAATCTGTGGCAGACTGAGGAATAAATATGTCGGGACATCTTAAATAACAAGCATAATAATAGGGCTGTTATGGTATGGCTTTAGAACTTTCCAAACCTAGACTGGGACTGCCAGTGTTCAGCGTTTGCAAGGGAGGAATTTGGTAATTTTGTTCCAGAAAACTGCCAATCAATATGTAAATAGCCTGAAAAGAGAAAGGGGCAAAACCTGACCTCCACTTGGGAATCAAGGTCGGGAAAGGGACTGAGATATTAGTGGGAAAGCATTTTGCCAAAGTGACCACAGTTCTAGTAGTGTGAAAACAGTTTTGGAAAAGGACAGGCCTGGTCCACAAGTGCAAGTTATAAAATAGGGCCCGACCAATCTTGATCGTATTAGCCAGGAACTTTCAAAATGTGATTGCGGAAGGGAATTATTTACAGGAAAAGGGAAGTTTGGCAAGTGAGAATATTTTAAAAGTGAGATAAACTGATCGATCAGCGCCAGCATTTTCCTGTTTGTGTGCAGGTCAATGCTGACAGCATTCGGAAACACTGGCTGGAAATTGAGGGTCTGGTCAAGGAAATGGGGGCAACATGTCAGTATAGCCATCTGGATCAAAGGAATCCCTGAGGATATACAGGGGCTGTTGGAATACACTCTGGGTGGAAAACAGGAATGGAGAAAGGCTAAATGAAATAGCCTCAGCAGAGAAGGAAAGGGTAATCCAAAAGTGATTGTATCAGTGTATTAAGAGTGCATAAGTAACTCAGGACAAAATAGTGTCAATTAAAGATCAATGAGGCAATCGAAGTGTGGAATTGCAGGATATTTGCTAAGATCCTTAACATTTTTTTCACTCCAGAACTTACTGTGGAGAAAGACCGGGGAATTCAGGGAACAGCAGTAATACATTCGACCACAATTGGAGTTCTCTGCAATTCCAGTCTCTCTGCTACAGGAAGGATGTTGCGAAACTTGAAAGGGCTCAGAAAAGATTAACAAGATATTGCCCGGGTTGTTGCTGAATAAGCTGGGGTTACTGTCACTGGAGAATCGGAGACTGAGGGATGACCTTACAGAGGTCCTGATATGAACATGAGCGGCATGGATAGGGTAAGCATTCAAGGCCTTTTCCCAGAAGTTGGGGAGTCCAAAACTAGAGGGCATAAGTTTAAGGTTAGAGGTGAATGGTTTCCAGAGGGACTGAAGGGACAGCTTCTTCACACACATGGTGATGGGTGTATGGAATGAGCTGAGAGAGAAAGTAACGGAGACCGATACAATTACAACATTTAAAAGGGTGTAGTAAGGGTGTCGACGTATGTGGGCCAAATGCTGGAAAAGGGAATGGATTTATTTATATCTTCTGGGAAGCCTGGATGAGTTGGGGACCGAAGGGTCTGTTTCTATGCTGTATATCTCTATGACTTAAAAAGAGTGCATGTTATAGAAGAGGTGGTGCTGGAGGTTTTAAAACACAAAGCTGTGGCAAGTCCCAGAACCTGATTAAGTGTATCACAGGAGACTGTGGGATGCTAGGGAAGAAATTGTGGAGCCCCTAGCAAAGGTATGTGTACTACTGACAGCCATGTGTGATGGGCTGGCAGGCTGGAGGGTGGCATCATGGACAGTGAAGGATGTTTTCTGAGATTACAAAGGGATCTTGATGAAGGGAGTGAATGGGCTGAAAAACTAGAGATGGAATTCAATCTGAATAAATACGAAGGAATGCATTTTGTAAAACAAACAAGGGTAGAGCTTATACAATTAATGTTAGGGCCTCGGTTCATGTTTTAGAGCAGAGGGACCTTTGGGTTCAAGTACATAATCCTTGAAGTTTGCATCACAGGATGGATAAGACAGTGCTTGGCATGCCTGACTATTGCTCAGTCCATTGAGTGGAGGATTTGGGACGTCATGTTGAGATTGTACAGACATTTCCGAGGCCTGTTCTGCAATACTCTGTCCAGTTCTGGTCGCCCAGTTAACAGGGACGATAATATTAAGCTGCAGGAGGTTCAGAAGAGATTTACCAGGAGATTGCTGGGTATGGGAGGCTTGAGTTTGGAAAAATGGCTGGATAGGCTGTGTCTTTTTTCACTGGAGCCTGGAGGTTGAGACATGATGCTATAAAGTGTTATGAAATAAAATGAGGTATATAGATCAATTTAATGGTAGTTGCCTTTTCCTCAGGATGGGGGAGTCTCAAGAGGAGGGGGCACATTTTTAAGGTTAGAGGAGAGAGATGTTCAAAAAAAGATATGGGGCAATTTGCTACACAGAGGTTGGTTTGAGTGTGGAATGAACATCCTGAGAAAGGGGTTGATGTGGGTACAATTATCAACATTTAAAAGATATTTGGATAAACAGGTGAATAGGGAAGTGTTGGAGTGATACGGGCCAGCAACAGGCAGCTGGGAAGAGTTTAGTTTTAGATTATGGTGGGTATCAACTGAAGGGTCAGTTTCCATGTTGTATGACTCTATGACAAGAATATGGTTTGATTCCATTATTGAAGAAAGGATTAGGGCTGGGTCCACTGATGTGCATCATCTACATAAACGATTTGGTTGAAAATATAGGAGTGATTGTGTGAAAGTTTGTTGATGATCAAATGAATGGTGTAGTGGGCAGTAAATACGGTTATCAAAGGGGATACTGACCAACTGGTCCAGTGGACCAAGGAAGGAAAGATGGAGTTTAATTCAGGATTTTGTTAAGACAAACCAGGGAGGACGAACACAGTTAATGGAAGGGCTCTGGCCAGGGTTTTTGAACAGAGAGAGAGAGACCATGGAGTGCAAGTTACATTGTTCCTCGGAAATGGCATCACAGGTGGACAGGGTGGGGAAAGCGACATTTGACACATTTGCCGACATTGGCCAGCACTTTGTTACATACATTGGAGATATTTGTAACATTGTCCTAAATATTTCCCTTGGGCAGAGGAGGCCACGGGGTGACCCTAAGAATGTTGAATAACCAAGGGTAGGTGAGTCCAAAACTAGAGAGTATAAACGGGAGGTGAGAGTGCAAGGATTTAAAGAGGGAGCTGAGGGGGAACATTATCCACAGAGGATGGTGCACAGACAGAACAGACTGCCTCAGGCACATGGGAGAAACAAGAACAATTGTACAGCATGGAAAAGACATCTGGGCAGGTACATGGAGAGGAGAAGGTTTGAAGAGATAAGGGCCAAAGGCAGGCAAATGAGACTCATTCAGTTTAGGTAACATGGGCAGCATTGAGGAGTTGGACCACAGGTTCTGTTTCCGTGCTGTATTACTCTGTATCCAGCTAAAGAGGATTAGTGTAACAAAATAAGGCATGTTGTAGACACTGAAGCAAGTTACAGTGATGGGTATGGTAGTCTGGAATGCAGTACATTTCAAATATGTGGAGGGACTATCGGGAAGAGAGGAGGATCCAGGGACAGGGACTATTGTAGGAGTTAAAAATGACTGAAGACACTTGTGCACAAGCCATGCCACAGATACAGTGTTGCAGAGTAGTGAGTCTTAGTACAGTGTTGGAGGGAGAACACAGAACAGAAAGATCCCAGGCAGCATTCCCAACCTCTTGTCGGAGGTCTACTCTCCCCTCAGTTGTACTGATGCTCACTCAGACAGCACAGGACTGGATTGATAACTATGAACTCCGGATGCTGTCTCAGTGCAACATAAGTTAAAGTAGACGTGGTGATTGAGCATGGGGTGTGTCTATACTGTGCTCCCCATCCAGCACTGTATCTATATCATGTCTTGTTAGCGATGTTTGGAGCCCTCTCATTGCTCTCTGCTCTGTGCACTGGGAGTGATCTTACCTCACGGCAGGATTTATTGAAGGCTCCAGATTTCCCTTCCCTTTGAAGATGGTTGGTCAGCCAGAGAGACAATGAGGTGATGGATGAGACACACAGCAGTTGGGAAGTCTATTGAGTCAGCAACTTCCTGAGTACCTACAGGAGACATAGAGATAGACAGAATGGGAAATTAGACTGATGCAGTGAGGGTTACACAAGGAGAATGGAAATGAGCCCCACAGATATCTGGAAAATCCCAAACTCCATCCTTGGCCTGTGGTGTTGCGTCTCTCTGGAGTGGAGAATTCTGTTAGCTCAGGATGTAGAGTAGCTGCAAGAGCGGGAGGCACTGACAGAGGCAGCAATTAGACCCAGACAGTGAGGGATACCACATGGAGAGAGACTGAGCGATATCACCAGAGTGCTGGAAAACTTCAGGATCACACAATCATGTTGGAAGAATGGGTTTGGCTTCACGTATCAGTGCTCAGGGATGAGCAACCAGTGAGCAGGTGAAGTGATGGCCTAGTAACATTATTGTTAGGGCATTTATCCAAAACCTCAGCTAATGTTCAGTGGAGGCAGGTTTGAATCCCATCATAAGATATGGTGGAATTTAAAAATCAATAATTTTAAAAATAGCAATGAACAATCGATAAACAAATATGAAACCATTGCTGATGTACAAAAATCACAATCCCTGAGATTAGATTCCCTACAGTGTGGAAACAGGCCTTTCGACCCAACTAGTCCACACCATCCCTCCAAAGAGTAACCCACTCAGACCCATCACCCTCGACCTAATACACCTAACACTATGGGCAATGTAGCATGGCCAATTCGCCTGACCTGCGCGTCTTTGGACTGTGGGAGGAAACCGGAGCATCCGGGGGCAATTCACGCAGACACAGGGAGAATGTGCAAACTCCACACAGTCGCCCATTGCTGGAATCGAACCTGGGACCCTGGTGTTGTGAGGCAGGAGTTTAATCACTGAGCCACCGTGCCGCCCACTTGCCCTTTCGACAACGAGACCTGATCATCCTCACGTGGTCTGCACGACATCCCCACAGCAAAGTGTTTGCCTCTCAATTGCCCACCGAAATGGCCGAGCAGGCTACTCAGCTCATGGGCAGATAGGGCTGGGCAATAAAGGCTGGTCTGCCAGAGACACCCACACCCCATACCTGATTTATGAAAAAATCCAATAGGATGGTCCCACTGGAACCATGCTGGGACCAGTGTCCTGGCCAATCATGTCAGTAGGTTTATGGACAGGGCTGTAAACTGACAGAGAGGATGTAGGGACAGGGTTCAGGTGAAAGGAGCTTTCCAAATCCAGAGAGAAAAGATGAAGTCTGGGAGCAACATGAGAATGTGTCTGAAGGCAATCAGAAAGGAACACGATGGGACAGAGTTTAACTAAAACTGTACATCAGTGAATAGGTTTGTGACAGGAAATTGTGGGAAAGAGTAAATTATGATTTTTTTTGAATGGACGAAGTCTTATCAATGAGGTAGATGGATGTCTGACACTGAGATAAAAAAGATTTAGACACCAGAGAGACGTGTTTACAGGGTGAACAAAAGTTGGACATAACTATTCAATGGATCACAACCTTGCAGAAACTCAGGCAAAATGGGTAACAAAAACAATAATGGGTAAAAAAGGCATCACAGAAAAAGCATTTGGCCTCAGATCATGAAGTAGAGTCAGTCTGAATGTAAATCCTGGCTACTACTTGCCAAGGTCACAAGCAGCAGAACAGTTTTAGCCACCGAACAGCATTCCGTTGCTCATCACTGCATTAACCAGAAACTCATTGGAATTTTTTAACAAACACATTGTGATAATTTTGGGAAACTTCAATATTCACATAATCTGGGACAGTCACACTGACAACAATGACATTGGAAGAGTTCAGAGAATTCTTTTTTCCAGTGTTTCTTTGAATAACAAATTGTGCAACTGCCTAGGGAGGTAACTATCTCAGAGCGACCGTTGTGTGATGAAACTTAGTGAATGAGTAATGTCACCTGGAGAGATCCTCATGGAAATTGTGAAGAAGTGCAGTTTAAAGAAATATAAAGTTTTAAAGTGAATCACAGAAAGGACAAGCTACAACTAGAAACAAAAATAGCCAATGACATGAGTTTGAGAGGAGAACTGACTAAGGTAAACAGGCTAAACAGACTGAAATATGTGCCTCTAAGTGAACAGTGGAAAACTTTTGAAGGAGCAATGTAAAACATCAACAAAAGGACATTCCATTGAAACGGACAAATCCTCAGCAAGAAATCCCCATCGGTCCCTCACTTAAGTAAAAAGGATCATATTAGATTATCGGGCTTGGAGGATCACCAAAAAGTACTTAAAATCCTGAAGTGGGAGAATGTTTTAGGAGTAAGTTTAAAAGGGATTGCAAAGGATCTGCTCGCAGGAGGTCAGATGGAAGAGGGAATAATTGTCAAGGCTTTATGTCACAAAAGGAACTGGGAGAGCTGAAGGTGCTGGAGGTGGTGAGAGTGTTACAGAGAGGGGTTATGATCTGAACGGTGTTACAAAGCCAGGACGGATTGCTGCAGCTGGAGGGGTTTGCAGAGGTAGGAAGGGACATATGTATTTTTTATTTATTCATTCATGGGATGAGGGTGTCACTGATTGGACCAACATTCTTTGCCCCACTGCTAATTACCCAGAGTATAGCACAGAGTCAGCCATATTGCTGTGGGTCTGGTCTGATGTGCAGGCCAGACCAGGTTAGAATGTCAGATGGTCTTCTCTAAAGGACGTACGTGAACCAGATGAGTACTTCCTACTGGTCAACAATGCTTTTATGGTGGCCTCATTAATGTCCTGTACAGCCACAACGTGACATCCCAACTTCTACTTTCAATGCTCTGCCCAAAGAAGATAACCATCCCAAACGCCTGCTTCAACAGCCTATCTGCCTGTGACACCACTTACAAAGGACTGTCTACCTGCATCCCTGGGTCTCTGACTGACAACACTACCCAGGGCCCGAACATTAACTGTACAAGTCCCGCCCTGGTTTGTTTCACCAAAATGGAACACCTCACATTTATCTAATTAAACTCCATCTGCTATTCTTCAGCCCACTATCCCAGCAGAACTGTACATCCTGTTGTATCATAGATAACTTTCTTCACTGTCCACTTTCCCACCAATTCCAGTGTCACTCAAAAAACTTACGTACCACAAAACCAATGTTCCCATCCAAACTATTTATCCAAATGACAAACAACAGTGGACCCACTTCACCGCTGGTCACATGTCTCCAGTCAGAAAGGCAACATGTCTCCCATCACCCTCTGTCTCCTACCATCAAGCCCAATTTTGTATCCAGTTGACTAGCTCCTCCTGAATGCCATATCCTTTTACATTGATCTGAGCTTATTACCCAGTTTACCATACAGAACGTAGAACACAGAACAGTACAGCACAAGACCCATTGGCCATGGTGCCATGCCCAACTTTTACACAACTGTAAGATCAAACTAATTTAGATAACCTTCATTTTGCCTATCCAGGAGTCTGTTAAAGTGTCCCGTTCCAATCACCCACCACTCTCTGTGTAAAGAACCTACATCTGAAATCTCCCCTTACTCATCCTCCAACACCTTACAATTATGCCCCCTTGTACCATGTATGCCATGGGATAAAGAGGTCTCTCACTACTCACTCTATCTTTGCCTCACACCATCTTGTTCACCTCTACCAAGTCACACCACACTCTTCTTCACTCCAATGAGAAAAGCCTTAGCTCCCTCAACCTTTCTTCATCAGACATGCTCTCCAGTCCAGGCAGAATCCTGGTAAATCTCCTCTTTACCCTCTCAAAAGCTTCCACATCCTTCCTGTAATGAAGGGATCAAAACTGAACACAATATTCTAATTGGGATCGAAACAGGGCTGTATAGAGCTCAGCATAACCTCATGGCTTTAAAACTCAATCCCCCCAGCTAATGAAAGCCAATACAACATATTCTTTCTTAACAACACTATCAGCTTGGTGGCAAATTTGATGGATCTCTGGTCATGAAATCCAAGATCCATCTGTTCCTCCACACTATTCAGTATTCTGCCTTTACCCCTGTATTCTGCATTCAAGTCTCACCTTCCAGAATGCATCACTTCACACTTTTCCCGATTTGACTTCATCTGCCACTTCTCAGCCCAGCTCTACATCCTGTCAATGTCTCATTGCAACCTCAAGCAGACATCCACACTATTCACCACTCCACCAACCTTCGTGTCATTATCAAATCATTATCAAACTTTCTTACCCACTCTTCCACTCACACATCCAACTCGTACATGAAATCACAAAGAGCAGAGAGTTTTTGACCTCTCCCTGCAGAAAACCACTGGTCACTGAGTTCCAGGCTGAATGCTTTCCATCTGTCATCACCCTCTGTCTTCTATGGGCCAGGAATTCTGTATCCAGACAGGCAGGTTTCCCTGTATCCCATGCTCTCTACTTTCTCAATGAGCCATAAATGTGTTTTGTCACATTCTCAAAGGATTCAATAAGATTTGTGAGGCATGACCTGTCCCTTACAAAGTCATGATGACTTCCTCTAATCAAACTATGGTTTTCCAAGGAATCATAAATCCTGTATCTCAGAGTCATCTCCAATAATCTGCACATCACAGACAGAAGACTGACAGGTCTGTGATTCCCAGGATTACCTCTATTCCCTTTCTTGAACAACGCATGGCTGATTCACCTAACCTGCACATCTTTGGGCTGTGGGTGGAAACCGGCGCACCTGTCGGAAACTCACGCAGACATGGGGAGAATGTGCAAACTCCACACAGACAGTTGCATGGGGCTGGAATTGAAATCGCATCCCGAGTGCTGTGAGGCAGCAGTGCTAACCATTGAGCCAACGTGCTGCCCCATATAACTCTCTAGAGCTTCTGATCCTTGGTTCCTCAAACTTAAGTTAGCTTCCTTCTTCCTCTTGATGTTCGACATCCCTTGGAACCTTGTCAAATGCTTTGCTGAAGTTCATGTAGACAACGCTGACTGCTCTGCCTTCATCTATTGCTTGGTCAACACATCAAAGAGTCAATCCGGTTTGTGAAACACGGTTTCCCACTCAGAAAGCCATGCTGACTATCTCTAATCAGCCCTTGCCTTTCCAAATATATGTAGCTCCTTTCTCTCAGAATCTCCTCCAACAACTTACCCAGCATTGGCTCACTGGGTTATGATTTCCTAGCTTTTCCCTGCAGACCTTAAGTGATGGTACAGCATTAGCCACCCTCCAGTCTTCCGGTAACTCATTGTGTCTGTTGATAATATAAATATCTCTGTTGGGGTCACTGCAATCTCTTCCCTAACTTCCCATGAATATTCAAGGATAGACCTAATGAGCTACTGAGGATTGATCTACCTTTATTTGTTTTAAGATTCCAGCACTTTTTCTTCTCTGTTGAGGATCTTTTTCTCGACATCACTATTTATTTCCCCAAGTTCCCGAGCTTCCCTGTCTTTCTCCACAGTAAATGCTAACAACACTATTTTGTCTAATATATCACGCACCTCCTGACAGTTAAGGTGCCCTATTCTCTACCAAGTTACTCTTTAGCCTTTAGTGAAACTTGTGTAAAGGTTTCTGAAAATTCAAATAAACCATATCCTCGGTACAGCCGCTCCTACACCCGTATCTATTCTGCCATTTATATTCACACCAATAAAAATAAAATCCAACAGGTTAAAAAACACATTCTCTTTTTATTAAAAGTGTTTCTAAGGGTCCAGTTATTGTTCACTGAGATATACTTTCAAACATATTTCAGCTCACGACCTACTGTCAGGTTAACACGATATGGTTTCAGACTGGCAGCAGAAAGGGTTATGGGAGTTCATGTTTATCAATCTGACAAAGGTAGCTTACAGGTTCAACAGGTAATAGAGGTGTTGGAAATAAGGAGGGTCGTGGGGACTGAAGGACATTATGGAGATAGGGAGTGATGTGGGGCCTGAAAGGGGCCAAAGAGATCTGCAGGGCTGTTGGGCCTAAAGGAGGTAGCACAGATCAGGAGGATCATGGGGATTGAAGGAGGTTACTCTGAACGGGAGGGTCGTTGGGTCAGAATGAGATTATGGAGATAGGGAGGGTCGTGGGGCCTTTTGGAAGTTATGGAGTTAGGGAGGTTTGTGGGGAATGATTCAGGTTACATAGATAGGAAGAGTCATGGGGACTGAAGGAGTTTATGGAGATAGGGAGGGCTGTGGGGACTGAAGGAGGTTATATAGATAGTAAGTTTATAGAGAAGCACAGGAAAGAAGACCAGGTATCAGCCATTTGACCAGAGTGGGTCCCACCATTAAATATGATCACGACTGATCATTTAACCCAGTACAGTATTCCTGCTTTCACACCTTACTCTGATATTATAGTGACTACTGGCATTTAGTGATACAGCGGGCTGCAGTAACTGGGACGGGGGTGGGTCGGGGGGGGGGGGGTGTCTTACAGAGATAGGGAGGGTTGTGGAAGCTGGGACAGGTGACAGATACAGGGCGGGTTTTAGGAATGGGAGGACTTTACAGGGATTTGGAGGAATGCAGGGATGGGACGTGATAACAATCACAGGGAGGATTTGGGAGTTTGATCTGAGACGGGTACAGCTGAGAACAGAAGTGAGTCAAACATTCAGGACAGGTAGGGACAAGGTAGGACTAATAAATTAAGCTGCATTTATTTCAATGCAAGGGGCCTAACAGGAAAGGCAGATTAACTCAGGGCATGGTTAGGAACAGGGGACTGGGATCTCATAGCAATTACAGAAACATGGCTCAGGGATGGGCAGGACTGGCAGCTTAATGTTCCACGTTACAAATGCTACAGGAAGGATAGAAAGGGAGGCAAGAGAGGAGGGGAGTGGCATTTTTGATAAGGGATAGCATTACAGCTGTGTTGAGGAAGGATATTCCCAGAAATACAACCAGGGAAGTTATTTGGGTGGAACTGAGAAATAAGAAAGGGATGATCAGTTTATTAGGATTGTATTACAGACCCCCCAAAAGTCAAAAGGAAATTGTCAAACAAAATTGTAAGGAGATCTCAGCTATCTGTAAGAATAATAGGGTAGGTATGGTTGGGGAATTTCACTTTCCAAACATCGACTGGGACTGCCATAGTGTTAAAGGTTTAGATGAAGAGGAATTTCTTAAGTGTGTACAAAACAATTTTCTGATTCAGTTTGTGGATGCACCGACTAGAGAAGGTGCAAAACTTGACCTACTCTTGGGAAATAAGGCAGGGCAGGTGACTGAGGTGTCAGTGGGGGAGCACTTTGGGGACAGCGACCATAATTCTATTTGTTTTAAAATCATGATGGAAAAGGATAGACCAGATCTAAAAGTTGATGTTCTAAATTGGAGAAAGGCCAATTTTGACGGTATTAGGCAAGGTCTTTTGAAAGCTGATTGGAGGCAGATGTTCGCAGCGAAAGGGACAGCTGAAAAATGAGAAGCCTTCAGAAATGAGATAATGAGAATCCAGAGAACGTATATTCCTGTCAGGATGAAAGGGAAGGCTGGTAAATATTGGGAATTCTGGATGACTAAAGAAATTGATTGTTTGGTTCAGAAAAAGCAGGAAGCATATGTCAGGTATAGACAGGATAGATCGAGTGAATCCTTAGAAGAGTATAAAGGAAGTAGGAATATACTTAAGAGGGAAATCAGGAGGGCAAAACGTGGACATGAGATAGGTCTGACAAATAGAATTAAGAAGAATGCAAAGGGATTTTACAAATATATTAAGGATAAAAGGGTAACTAGGGAGAGAATAGGGCCCCACAAAGATCAGTAAGGCGGCCTTTGTGTGGAGCCGCAGAAAATGGGGGATATACTAAATGAATATTTTGCATCAGTATTTACTGTGGAAATGCATATGGAAGATATAGACTGTAGGGAAATCGATGGTGACATCTTGCAAAACATCCAGATATACAGAGAAGGAAGTGCTGGATGTCTTGAAATGGTAAAAGGTGAATAAACCCCCAGGAACTGATCAGGTGTAGCCGAGACCTCTGTAGGAAGCTAGAGAACTGATTACTGGGCCTCTTGCTGAGATATGTGTATCATCAATAATCACAGGTGAGGTGCCAGAAGACTGGAGGTTGGCAAACGTGGTGCCACTGTTTAAGAAGGGTGATAAGGTCAAGCCAGGGAATGATAGAGCGTTGAGCCTGAACTCAGTGGGGGGCAAGTTGTTGGAGGGAATCCTGAGGGACAAAATGCACATGTATTTGGAAAGGCAAGGACTGATTAGGAATAGTCGACATGGCTTTGTGCGTGGGAAATCATGTCTCATAAACTTGATTGAGTTTTTTGAAGAAGTAACAAAGAATATTGAGGAGAGCAGATGATAGATGTGATCTATATGGACTTCAGTGAGGCATTCGACAATGTCCCCCATGGGGGGCTGATTAACAAGGTTAGAACTCATGGAATACAGGGAAAAGTAGCCATTTGGATACAGAACTGGCTCAAAGGTAGAAGACAGAGAGTGGTGGTGGAGGGTTGTTTTTCAGACTGGAGGCCTGTGACCAGTGGAGTGCCACAAGAATCAGTGCTGGGCCCTCTACTTTTTTCATTTACATTAATGATTTGGATGCGAGCATAAGAGGTACAGTTAGTAAGTTTACAGATGACACCAAAATTGGAGGTGTAGTGGACAGTGAAGAGGGTGACAACAAGATCTGGACCAGATGGGCCAATGTGCTAACTGGCAGATGGAGTTTATTTGAGATAAATGCGATGTGCGGCATTTTGGGAAAGCAAGTCTTAGCAGGACTTTACCACGTAATGGTAAGGTCCTAGGGAGTATTGCTGACCAAAGAGACCTTGGAGTGCAAGTCCATAGCTCCTTGAAAGTAGAGTCGCAGGTAGATAGGATAGTGAAGGCAGCATTTGGTATGCTTTCCTTTATTGGTAGGAGTAATAAGTACAGGAGATGGGAGGTCATGTTGTGGCTGTACAGTACATTGGTTTGGCCACTGTTGGAATATTGTGTGCAATTCTGGTCTCCTTCCTATCGGAAAGATGTTGTAAAACTTGAAAGGGTTCAGAAAAGATTTACAAGGATGTTGCCAGGGTTGGAGGTTTTGAGCTACAGGGAGAGGCTGAACAGGCTGGGGTGGTTTTCCCTGGAGTGTCGGAGGCTGAGGGGTGACCTTACAAAGGTTTACAAAATTATGAGGGGCATGGATAGGATAGGATAAATAGACAAAGTCTCTCTTGTGTCAGGGAGTCCAGAACTAGAGGGCATAGGTTTAGGGTGAGAGGGGAAAGATATAAAAGAGACCTAAGGAGCAACTTTTTCACGCAGAGGGTGGTACGTGTATGGAACGAGCTGCCAGAGGATGTGGTGGAGGATGGTACAATTGCAACATTTAAGAGGCATTTGGATGGGTGTATGAATGGGAAGGGTTTGGAGGGATATGGGCTGGGTGCTGGCAGGTGGGACGAGATTGGGTTGGGATATCTGGTCGGCATGGACGGGTTGGACCGAAGGGTCTGTTTCTGTGCTGTACATCTCTACGACTCTATCACTCATAGAGGTTATAAAAATAAACTGTGTGGTCGCGTCTGGAGGAGACGAAAGCTATAAAGGTTTGTAGTTACCGAAGGAAATTCCATCAATCGGGACCAGCAGAGTTTACAGAGACTGAGTGCATTTTAGAGACAGGAAGAGTTCATAGTCATCATTAGAAATGCAGAAACTAATTTATGAGAGAAGCAGGGTCACTCTGCACTGTGCCCAGAGACAAGGAGGAGTCTAACAGCTGGAGGAGGTTACTAAGGTACAGAGCTTTTTTGTTGTTGTGACGGGAAGGTCACAGAGATCATGAAGGTAGTAGGAGTTCAAAAAAGTCACAAAGGCAGGGAGGTGTTTCAGGTCTGGAAAGGACTACACTGACCAGGATGGCTTAAGGAACTGAAGAGTTGTTTTTCTTCAGTTAAGGAGAGATGTGACAGAACCCGGGATTAAAGGCAAAGGCAGAAACTTGGAGAGTTTTACTGATATGAGGAGCTTACAGGGATAAGCAGGATTGTAGGGGCTGATAGAGATAGGGGAAGTGGTATCGATGAAACAGACAATGGAGAAACTGACAGACATAGGGAGGGTTCTGTGGAACAGATGAATTTACAGACAAGATGGTGATAATGAAGCCTGAGAATTTTCTCATGTTCCTTGCCCAGCATTGTTCCATCATCATCCCCTCAGTATCTGAATTAAAGTCCACTAACTCCATCCTGTGCTATTTACTGTGAGTGATCTTACCGGCTGCAGGATTTACTGAAGGCTCCAGATCTCACTCTCCATCTCTCTCTGGCTGAACAACTGTCTTCAATGTGGTGATGGACGAGACAGGAATTGGGAATTCTGCTGAGTCAGGGACATCAGGAATACCTACAGGAGACAGAGAAGTGGACAGAATGGGAAATTAGACTAATGCAATGAAGGTTACACATGGAGAATGGCACTGAGTCCCACAGAGATCTGGAAATTCCCAGTCTCCATGCATGGCCTGTGCAGTTGCTTCCCTCTGGAGTGGAGAATGCTGTTGGCTCAGGATCTGGAGTAGCTGCAAGAGTGAGAGACACTGACAGAGGCAGCAATTAGACCCACACAGTGAGGGATACCATATGGAGAGAGACAGTGATATCAGCAGAGTGCAGGAATGTATCAGGATCATACAATAGTATCATCAGAAGTGGTCCTGACCAGTGAGCACTACTACCAGTACTCAGGGAGGACTGAGCTATTTTATTGGGATAAGCTCCTCTGTTACGAGATTATGCAGTGTGCTATAAATGGACACAGATGAGGAGGGGGACAGGGTCTGAGGTGAATGGAAATTCCCAAGTCCAAAGAGAAAGGTTGAAATATTGGAACACCGTGGAGATGTGAATGAAGACCAAAAGAAACAGTAAGGGACTGAGTTTATTTAAAATACGATATTGTCAAACAGATTTGTGACAGGAAATTATTGGTTAAAATAAAGTAAATGCCAGTTCCGCCCCTCACAATTCCTCATACACCACAAGTGGCATCACTTCCGCCCCTCACATCATCGCTGATGTCACACACTCAGTGACTTCCACGCCCCCCCACTGCCGTGTTTGCCACCACTTCCGCCCCAACCAATGCCACTCATCTGCATTCTGCTCACAGCACCCCCAAGTCCCACCGTCACAATCCCTGCCCCCAGAACACTGAGGGGAACACCACCCCTGCTCATGACTCCATCCCCATTCCCCCTAACACCACACCCACTCCAGTTACAGGCTCCGTCGCCTCCCCCAGCTCCACACCTACGCTTGGTCCCAGCTCCCAGTCCTGCCGAGTTTTCACCATCCCCCTGACCTCCCCCTCACTGAGGACGAATGATCAGTCCTCAGCAAAGGCCTCACCTCTATCCCCCTCCGTCCACACATGAATGAATTTAATACACTCCGTGACATCGAACGCTTCTTCCACCACCTCCGCCTCAGAGCTTACTTTTACAATGAAGACTCCCGCCTATTTTCTGAGGGCCCCTTTGCTGCCCTCCAATACACTCTATTCACCTGGACACCCCGCGCTGGCCTATTACCTGCCTTCGATTTCTTCATTTCCAACTTCCACCGAGACATTAACCGCCTTAACCTATCAACCCCCTCCCCCACTCCAACCTCTCACCCTCACAATGTGCAGCCCTCCACTTCCTCTGCTCCAATACCGACCTCACCATCAAACCAGCAGGGGGTGCTGTGCTAGTCTGGTGCACTGACCTCCATACTGCTGAAGCCATGATGCCAACTTGAAGACACCTCCTCTGAACACCCCCTCTACCATGACCCACCTCTAATCACCAAACCGTCATCTCCCAGAGCATACAGAACCTCATCACCTCAGGAGGAGATCTCCCAGCCACAGCTTCCAAACTCATTGTCCGGGATCCCCCACTGCCCGGTTCTACCTCCTTCCCAAGATCCACAAGCCAGGCCACCCTGGCCGACCCATTCTCTCAGCATTCTCCTACCCCACCGAACTCATGTCTGCCTACCTCAACATTGTCCTATCCCACAATCCAAGAACTACCCACATTCGTTCGAGACACCACTCACAACCTCCACTCCTCCAAGACTTCCGTTTCCCCAGCCCCCAATGCCTCATCTTCACAATGGATATCCAATCCCTCTACATCTCCATCCACCATAACCAGGACCTCCAAGCCACAACAGTACCCTTCCACCGACACTCTCATTCGTTTAGCTGAACTTGTCCTCACCCTTAACAATTTTTCCTTCAATTCCTCCCACTTCCTCCAGACCAAAGAGGTAGCCATGGGCACCGTAAGTGTCCCAGCTATGCCTGTCTCTTTGTTGGCTATGTAGAACAGACCATCTTCTGTAGTTACACCAGGACCACTCCCCACGTCTTCCTTGGGGAGACATTGATGACTGCATTGGCACCACCTCGTGCTCCCTCGAGGGGTTTGAGCAATTCATCAACTTCACAAACACTTTCCACCCTGACCGTAAATTTACCTGGACCATCTCTGATATTTCCCTCCCCTTCCTGGACCTCTCCATCCCCATTAATGACAATTGACTTGATACTGACATTTTTTACAAACCTACTGACTCCCACAGCTACCGAGATTACATATCTTCCCACCCTACCGCCTACAAAATTCCTAACCACTATTCCCAAATCCTCCGCCGTACCTGCTCCCAGGAGGGCCAGTTCCACCACAGAACACACCAGATGGCCTCCTTCTTTAGAGATCGGAATTTCCCTTCCCACATGGTAAAAGATGCCCTCCAAAGCATCTCGTCCACATCCCGCAATTCTGCCTTCAAACCCCACCCCTCCAACCGAAACAAGGACAGAACGCCCCTGGTGCTCACCTTCCAGCCTACCAACCTTTGCATAAACCAAATGATCCGCCGCCATTTCCACCACCTCCAAAAAGACCCCACTACCAGGGATATATTTCCCTCCCCACCCCTCTCCACTTTCCGCAAAGATCATTCCCTACATGTCTGCCTGGTCAGTTCCATGGCCCCCAACAACCCACCCTCCCTTTCTGGCACCTTCTCCTGCCATGCAGGAATTGCAAAACCTGCGCCCACACCTCTCCCCTCACGACCATCCAAGGCCCCAAAGGAGCCGTCCACATCCAAAGTTTTACCTGCACATCCACCAATATCATTTATTGTATCCGTTGCTCCAGATGCGGTCTCCTCTACATTGGGGTGACTGGACGCTTCCTAGCAGAGCACTTTAGGGAACATCTCTGGTACACCCGCACCAATCAACCCCACCGCCCTGTGACCCAACATTTCAACTCCCCCTTCCACTCTGCCAAGGACATGCAGGTCCTGGGCCTCCTCCACCGCCACTTCCTCACCCACCCGACGCCTGGAGGAAGAACCTCTCACCTTCCGCCTCAGAACACTTCAACCCCAGGGCATCAATGTGGACTTCACCAGTTTCCTCATTTCCCCTTCCCCCATCTCACCCCACCTCCAGCCTTCCAGCTCAGCACCGCCCTCATGACCTGTCCTAATGGCCTATCTCCCTTCCCACCTATCCATTCCACCCTCCCCTCTGACCTATCACCCCCATCCCAACCCCCATTCACCTATTGTACTCTTTGCTACCTTCCCCCATCCTCCACTCTGACCTATCACCCCCATCCCCACCCCATTCACCTATTGTACTCTATGCTACTTTCTGCCCATCCCCACCCCTCTCTCATTTATCTCCCCACTCTGCAGGCTCCCGGCCTCTGTTCCTGATGAAGGGCTTTTGTCCGAAACATCGATTTTCCTGTTCCTCAGATGCTGCCTGACCTGCCGTGCTTTTCCAGCACCACTCGAATCTAGACTCTGGTTTCCAGCATCTGCAGTCCTTGTTTTTACATTATTGAAGGAGGAGACTACCGAGATAAGGCATGTTGGAGACACTGAACCAAGTTACAGTGATAGGGATGGTAGTCTGGAATGCAGTACATTTAAAATATGTGGAGGGACGATCGGAAAGGGGAGAGGTTACAGTGATAGGATCTGTTATAGGAATTAAAAATTATTGAAGACACTGGACCACAAGACATGCCATAGATACACTGTTGCAGAGTAGTGAGTCTTAATATAACAGAACTTACATTGGGGTGGTGATTGAGCCTGGGGTGTGTGTGTGTACTGTACTCCCCTCCAGCACTGTATCTATGTCATGTTGTGTTCACAGATGTTTGGAGCCCTCTCATTGTTCTTTGCTCTGTGCACTGTGGGTGACCTTACCTCACTACAGGATTTATTGAAGGCTCCAGATCTCCTTTCCCTTTGTCTCTCTCTGGCAGACCAACTGTGTTCAATGAGGTGATGGACGACCCACCCAGCAGCTGGGAAGGCTATTGAGTCAGGACTTTCCTGAATACCCACAGGAGACAGAGAAATAGACAGAATGGGAAATTAAACAGATGCAGTGAGGGTTACACATGGAGAATGGCACTGAGTTCCACAGAGATCTGGAAAATGGAGCGAAATTAAGTAATAGTCCCAGATTGTTGGAAGATGTCAGGATCACACAATTGTGTTGGAAGAATGGGTTTAGCTTCATGATGCCCTGGTATCAGTGCTCAGGGATGAGCACCCAGTGAGCAGGTGAAGTAATGACCTAGTGGTATTATTGCGAGAGAATGTATCCAAAACCTCAGCTAATGTTCAGGAGAGGCAGGATTGAATCCCGCCATCTGAAAAGGAGACATTTGAAATCAATAATTTTAAAAAGAATAATTAACAATCCACAAATAAGTATGAAACCATTACTGATGTACAACAAATCCAAACACTTGTCCTTTGGAGAAGGACATCTGCCCATCCTCACGTGGTCTGCACGACATCCCCACAGCAAAGTGTTTGCTTCTCAATTACCCTCTGAAATGGCCGAGCAAGTTACTCAGTTCAAGGGCTTCTGGGAGTGGGCAAGAAAGGCTGGTCAGCCAGAGATTCACACATCCCATACCTGGTTTAAAAAAAAATCTATTAGGATGGTCCCACTGGAACCTCGCTGGGACCAGTGTCCTGACCAATCATGTCGGTAGGTTTATGGACAGGGCATTAAACTGACAGAGAGGATGCAAAGACAGGGTTCAGGTGAAAGGAGCTTTCCAAATCCAAAGGGAAAAGGTGAAGCAATGGAACAGCATGGGAATGTGTCTGAAGACAAGCAGAAAGGAACAGGTTGGGACAGAGTTTAACTAAAACTGTACATCAGTGAATAGATTTGTGACAAAAAATTTTGGAAGAGAGTATATTGTGGTTTTTTGAATAGAAAACGTTGCTGCAATAAGGTCGATGGATTTGTGACTCAGAGATAAAAGAGATTTCGACACCAGGGAGACATGGATACAGGGTGATAATTTTGGAAAATGTCAATATTTGTGTAATCTGGGACATTCACACGGACAACATTGATATTGGAAGGAGTTCGGTTATTTTTTTTTCAGTGTTTCTTTGAAAAACACATTGTGCAACTGGCTAGGGACATAACTATCACAGAGCGACCGTGTAATGAAACTTATTGAATGAGTAATGTCACCTGGAGAGATCCTTCGGGAAATTGTGATAAAGTGCAGTTTAAAGAAATATTAAGTTTTAAAGTGAATCACAGAAAGGACAAGCTACTTTAGAAACAAAAATAGCCAATGACATGAGTTTGAGAGGAGAACTGACCAAGGTAAACAGGCTAAACAGACTGAAATATGTGCCTGTCAATGAACAGTGGAAATCATTTGAAGGGACAATGCAAAATACTCAACAAAAGGACATTCAATTGTAACAGTAAAAACCTCACCATGAAATTCCCACTGATCGCTCACTTGGGACAAAAGGAATCATACTAGATTATGAGAAGACCACCAAAAAGTACTTAAAATCCTGAAGTGTGTGCGTGTTTTAGGAGTAAATGTTAATGGATTGCAATGAGTCTGCTCGAAAGAAGAGGTCTGTGGGAAGGGGAGCCACGATCAGGGTTCATTGACACGATAGGAACAGGGAGAGGTGAAGGTGATGGAGTTGGTGAGAGTGTTACAGAGAGTGGTCAGGGTGTTACAAGGCCAGGACGGATTGCTGCAGCTGGAGGGATTTGCAGAGGTACGGAGGGACATAGGTATTTTTATATATTCATTCATGGAATGTGGGTGTCGCTGCCTGGAACAACGTTCTTTGACCCCACTGCTAATTACTGAGAGGGCAGCTCAGAGTCAGCCATATTGCTGTGGGTCTGGAGTCACATGTCGGCCAGACCAGGTAAGAATATTTAATGTCCTTCCCTAAAGGAGGTTAGTGAACTAGATGAGTTCTTCCTACTGATCAACAATGTTTTTATGGTGGCCCCATCAATGTCTTTTACAGATACAACATGACATCCCAACTCTTACTCTTAATGCTCTCTCCAATGAAGGTAACCATCCCAAATGCCTGCTTCACCAGCCTGTCTACCTGTGGCACCACTTACTGTGTACCTGGGTCACTGGATCTCTGACTGAAAACACTACCCAGGGCCCGAACATTAACTGTACAGGTCCCACCCTGGTTTGTTTCACCAAAATGGAACACCTCACCTTTATCTAATTAAACTCCATCTGCTATTCTTCAGCACACTATCCCAGCAGTACTGTTCATCTTGTTGTATCATAGATAACCTTCTTCACTGTCCACTTTCCCACCAATTTCAGTGTCACTGAAAACAATTACTTACCAGGAAACCAATATTCCCATCCAAACCATTTATCCAAATGACAAACAACAGTGGACCCACTTCACCGCTGGTCACATGTCTCCAGTCAGAAAGGCAACATGTCTCCCACCACCCTCTGTCTCCTACCATCAAGCTAATTTTGTATGTAGTTCACTAGCTCCTCCTGAATGCCATATCCTTTTTACACTGATCTGAGCTTATTACCCAGTTTACCAGACAGAACACAGAACACAGAACAGTTCAGCCCAAGACCCTTCAGCCATGATTTCATGCCAACCTTTTATCCAACTGTAAGATCAGACTAACCTACATACCCTTCATTTTACTATTATCCATGTTTCTGTCCAAGAATCTATTAAATGTCCCAGATGTGTCTAATTTTACTACCACCATTGGCAGTCCATCCAACCACCTACCATTCTCTATCCTCTTATCCATCCTCCATTCACCTTAAAATTATGCCACCCTGTAATAACCATTTATGCCACAGGAGGAAAATGCTCTGACTATTCACTCACTCTGTGCCTCTCATCATCTTGTTCACCTCCACAAAGTCACCCCGCCTCCTTCTCCAATGAAAAAAGCCTTAGCTCCCTCAAACTTTCTCCGTAAGAACTGCCCTCCATTACAGGCAGCATCCTGGTATATCTCCTATGTACACTCTCTAAAACTTGCACATCATTCCTGTAAACAGGGTACCAGAACTGAACACAATATTCCAAGTGTGGTCTCACCAGGACGCTATAAAGATGCAGTAAAACCTCACGGCTCTTACAGTCAATCCGCTTCTAAGGGGAGCCAACACAACATATGCATTTTTAACAACCCTACCAACGTGCGTGGTGATTTTGAGAGATCTATGGACACGGACCCCGTGATCTCTGTTCTCCACACTGCCACGTATTCTGCCTTTCACCCTGTATTCTGGATTCAAATTCGACCTTCCAGAATGAATCACTTCACACTTTCCCAGAGTGGACTCCATCTGCCACTTCCAGCCCAGCTCTGCGTCCTGTCAATGTCCCATCGCAACCTACAACAGCTCTCCACATTCCCCACCACTCCACCAACCTTCACGTTATTGGAAAACCTACTAACCCACTCTCCAATATCCACATCCAAGTCATTTATAAAAATCACAGAGAGCAGAGTTCCAGAGCTGATTGTTAAAAAAAACCCACAGGTCACTGAGCTCCAGGCTCAATACTGTCCATTTGCTGCCACCCTCTGTCTTCTCTAGGCCATCCGATACTGTATCCAGACAGACAGATTTCCCTATATCCCAATTTTCCTTCTTTTCTGAATGGGCCATCAACATATTCTGCCATATCCTCAAAGAATTCAATAAGGTTTGTGAGGCATGACCTGCCCAACACAAACCCATACTGACTGTAGCTAATTTAACTATGGTTTTCCAAGTAGTCATAAATCCTGCCTTTAGAGTCCTCGCCAATAATCTGCAGACCACTGACATAAGACTAAATCTGTAATTCCCAGAATTCTACCTCCATAACATGGTCCAGACGCTACAAACCTTCTCTCCTCTGCCATGTTCCCCAAAATGACACTGGAGGGTGGAGGGAGTTACAGAGATAGGGAGGGATATCAGGACAGGAGGAATTTGCAGACATTAGGAGGGTTGCAGTGCCAAAAGGAGGTTTCAGAAATTGTGAGGTTTCATGGTGATGAAGGCATTTGAAGAGGGAGGATTGTAGGGAAATGAGAGGTTTCATAGTTTAGGTGCTTTGTTAAGACTGCAAGAGGTTACTGAGTTGGGGAGGGTGTAAGCACTGGAGGATTTTACAGAAACATGTGGTTTTGGTTGCAATGCAGGAAGAGGATTCAGGAAGCTGGAGAGTATGGGGTCTGAACGAGGTTACACAAATGGGAAGAGTTGTCAGGAGTGGAGGTGTTTACAGAGACAGCAATGACCTGATCTGGAGCAGAGGAACCAGATTGGGAGGGATGTGGGGACTGGAGGTGGTTTCACAGGGAGGGAGGACCATAGACCCACTGGAGGTTACAGAAATGTGGAGAGCTGTAGGGCTGACAGGTTCATGGAGTTGGGAATATTGGGAGGGATAGAGAAGTTTACAGGGATAAGGATGTTTGTAGGCCAGGGCTGGATCACAGACAGGGACTATTTTAAGGAACTGAGCAGATTACAGAGATAAAGATATTTGTATTGACTGGAAGAACAAACTGAGATATGCAGGGGAGTCGTGACTGAAGATGTTTATAGACATAGGAAGGCTTAGGTTCTGGGGGTTATGGAGGCTGTGGAATCTGGATTTCATTTCAGAGACTGGGATAACAATTTTGGTCAGAAACAGTTTCACAGATAAGGGAGCATAGCACAAACAGGAGGAAGTTGTAGAGGAGGGTGACGTTTAAACAGATAGTGGTGTAAGAGCTGGACAAGGTTATGGAGATGGGTAGATGGTGGAGACACAGGAGGAGCTTACATTGACATGGGGGTGATAGTGACAGGAGGGTGTTAAATAGATAGTGGGTTTGTAGGGACTGGATTGGGAGAGGCACAGGCATGGAGTGAGTTTGACAGATCAGGAATACTGCAGAGATCTGTGAGGATTACACTGATAGGGATGGTGGTCGGGTCTCCACAGACTGTTGGTGTTTAGGGACTGGAAGATATTTGGTAGATCGGGAGGGAATGTAAGAGCTGCAGGAGCTTACGGAGAGTTGAAGAGTTTGAGCAATTTGCAGAGGTAGGTTTCTCAGACAGGAGTAGGTTATAGATAGTCAGTGTTGTGTGGTCTGAGTAAGTCAAAAAGAGGAGAGTTTTCGCGTCTGGAAGAGGTTACACTGGCAGGGAGAGTTGAAGAGACTGAAGCAAAAATGCATGGAGAAGGTTACACAGATAGGGAGGTGAGTAGGGACTGAAGGTGAATACATAGACATGGAGGGTTGTATTGTGAGACGGAGCTGAGAGGGATAGGGACCGGTGTATGGATTTACACAGATAGGGAAAGTTGTGTTTTTGGAGAAGGTTACACTGATACAGACAGTGTTAGGGAGGGTTAAGTGGACTACAGAGGAGCTCAGAGAGAATGTATTATGGGGAGTGGAGGAGATTACAGACACAGAGATGGCTGTCGGTTTGAACAGAGCTTCTACAGATCCTCAGTGCTGTAAGGCTGGAGGGAGGTTATAACAGTGAGTGTTGCCAAGACTTAATTACTTCACTGATATAGAGCAGGTCTCAGCACGTAACTGTCAAAGGGAAGTTGAGACAGTCCAGATGAGTTTTCAGAGATACAAATGTTCATGGGAGTTTCAAGAGGGAACAATGATTGGGAGTGCTGTACCAAATGGGAATAGTTATAGGGAGGGTTCGAAAAGCAGGAAGAGATGACAGACATATCGATCTTTGTAAGGACTGGAGAAGCTTACATAGGCAAGGGGTGTTTTAGAGTCTGGAGGAGATTACAGTGTTAAGGAGAATATTGGGGAGAAGGCCAGGTGTAAGAGACGGGGATGGTTGACAGGGCTGGACAATAACCTGAATAGAATCGCCATCGTGTGCAAACAGGCCATTCGGCCCAACCGGTCCATTCCAACCCTCTGAAGAGCATCTGACCCAGACCGAACCCTCCACCTGTACATTAAACCCTGCATTTCTCGTGGTGAACTTACTTAAACCACACATTCCTGAATACTGCAGTCAATTTATAATGGCCAATCCACTGATGGTGCAAATTTTGGACACACACAGCAAGGCAGTGACACGCAAACACACACAGTGAGGGGGATAACGCAGACACACAGCGAGGGAAGGACATGCAAACACACACACACACACACACACACACACACACACACACAGTGAGGGGGATACATGCAGACACACAGCAAGGCAGCGACACGCAAACACAAACAGTGAGGGAGATACCCGCAGACACACAGCGAGGGAAGGACATACACACACACAGTGAGGGGGATACACACAGACACACAGCGAAGGAAGGACACACACACACAGTGAGGGGGATACCCGCAGACACACAGTGAGGGAGGGACAATCACACACAGTGAGGGAGGGACACACACACACACAGTGAGGGAGGGACAATCACACACAGCGAGGGAAGGACGCGCGCACACACACACACACATACACACACACAGTGAGGGGGATACTGCAGACATACAGCGAGGGAAGGACACACACGCAAATCGAGGGAGGGGACTCACACAGCAAGGAACGGACACACACACAGTGAGGGAGGGGCACGCACACTCGAAGCAAGGGAGGGACACGCACACATGCAGCGAGGGAGGGACACGCACACAGCGAGGGAGGGACACACACATACACATACAGCGAGGGAGGGACACGGACACACACAGCAAAGGGGGGCATGCATACGCACACACACACAGACACAGCGAGGGAAGGACACGCACACACAGTGAGGGGAGGACATGCACACACACAGCGAGTGAGGGACACACACATGAGGGAGGGACACACGCACACAGCGAGGGAGGGACACACACAGAGTGAGGGAAGGACGCGCACACACAGACACACACACAGTGAGTGAGGGACACGCACAGACACACAGCGAAGGGAACACACAGACACAGCAAGGGATTGACACGCACACACACAGCAAGAAAGGGATACGCACACACGAGGAAGAGACGTGCACACACACAGTGAGGGAGGGACATGCACACACAACGAGGAAGAGTCACAAATACATCGAGTGAGGGACACACACACATCGAGTGAGGGATACACACACACACAAAGCGAGGGAGGGACACGCACAGACACGCAGTGAAGGGACACACACAGCGAGGGAGGGACACGCACAGACACAGTGAGGGAAGGACATGCACACACAGTGAGGGGGGGGACACGCATATACACAGCGTAGGAGGGACATGCCCACACACAGCGAGGGAGGGACACGCAAACACAGAGAGAGGGAGGGACACGCAAACACACAGCGAGGGAGGGACAGGCTCACACACACCGCGAGGGGGAGGGAATGTACACACAAATTGAGAGGGGGCACACACACGCAAAGTGAGGGAGGGACACGCACAAATACACACAGTGAGAGGGATACATGCGACACACAGCGAGGGAGGGATACACACGCAAAGCGAAGGAGGGACATGCAAACACACAATGAGGGGAATACAGGCAGACACTCAGCAAGAGAGGGACACCCACACACACACACACACACACACACACACACACACACACACTGTGAAGGGACGGGGACACACACACACAGCGAGGGAGGGACACACACACACTGAGGGATGGGGACACGCACACAGCAAGGGAGGGACGCGAACATACACACAGTGAGGGGGATACACGCAGACACACAGCGAGGGAGGGACACACACACACACACACACACACACACACACACACACACACAGAGCAAGGGACGGGGACACACACATGCAAAGTGAAGGAGGGACACGCACACATACACACACACACACAAGCACAGAGCAAGGGAGAGACGTGCACACACAGGAGGAAGGGACAAACACACAGAATTATGCTGAGGGGAATACGCGCAAAATTACAGTGAGGGAGGGACACGCACATACACTGCAAGGGAGGGACACGCACACACTGCGAAGGAGGGACAAACACACACATGTCGAGGGGGAGGGCATATGCACGGAAATTGAGAGGGGGCACACATACACAGCGAGAGAGGACACACACAGACACGGCAAGGGTGGGATACGCGCAGACAGCAAGGTGGTCACGCACTCACACACACAAGGGACGGACACACACACACGAGGAGGGGTATACACAAACACACAGAGCGAGAGAGCGACACGCACATAAACAGCAAGGGAGGGACACGCACACACACGGGGAAGGAGGGACAAGCAGACACACTGCGAGGGGGAGGGCATGTGAACAGAAATTGAGAGGGGGCACGCACACACAGTGAGAGGGGACACGCACAGACATGGCGAGGGAGGGACACACGCACATAGCAAGGGGGGACAGGCACTCACACACCGAGGGGCGTGGCAGATACACAATGATGGCATATGCACAAAGAGTAAGGGAGACAGACAGACACACACACACACACACACGGGACGGACACACACTCACAGAGCAAGGGAGTGAGACGCGCACACACAGCTAGAGGCACACACACACACACACACACACTGTGGGAGTGAGACGCAGTGAGGGAGGGACACACACATACACACACACACAGCGCGAGGGAAGGACACTCACATACAAAGCAAGAGGGACACACATACTCACAGCAAGAGGGGGACACGTACACACAGTGAGGGAAGAACACGCATATGCGCAAGCACAAAATTACAGACACACAGCGAGAGAGGGGCACGCACACAAACAGCCAGTGAGGGACATGGACAAACACAAACACACACACACACACAGAGCAAGAGAGGGACACGCGCACATACATCGAGGAGGATACACATGCACACACAGCGAGGGAGGGCCACACACACACACGCACAGCAAAAGACACACACACACACAGAGCAAGGGGGTAACTCACACATACACAGTGAGGGAAGAACACGCATACACACACAGCAAGGGACGGACACGCTGACACACACAGACAGCGAGAGAGCAAAATGTGCATTAGGAAGCACACAAACACAGACACACACAGCGAGGGAGGGAGGGACAAACACACGCACACACACACAGCGGGGGAGGGACACGCGCATGAGGAAGCAAACAAACACAGACACACACAGCGAGAGAGGGAGATACACACACAGTCAGGGAGGGACATGCATACACAGCGAGCGAGGGACACACACAGAGAGCAAGAGAGGAACATGCGCGCACACAGCCGGGGGGGGGGGGGAAACATGCTCACACAACAAGGGAGGGCCAAGCACGCACGCACGCACACAGAGCGGGGGAGGGACACACACACACACACGCAGTGAGGAGGGGGACACACACACACACAGAGCAAGAGAGGGACACGTACACACCCACCAAGGGGGGAACACACACACACACACACGCAGTGAGGAGGGACACACACACACACACAGAGCAAGAGAGGGACACGTACACACCCACCAAGGGGGGAACACACACACACACACACAGAGTGAGGGAGGGACACGCACACACACAGCAAGGGAGCGACCTGCGCACACATAGCGAGGGAGGGACACACAGCGAAGGAGGGACAAGCACACACACACCGTGAGGGGGAGGGCATGTGCACACAAATTGAGAGGGGGACACACACACGCAAAGCGAGGCAGGGACATGCACAAATACACACACATACACAGCGATAGAGGGACACGCACATACACACAGTGACGGGGATACATGCAGACACACTATGAGGGAGGGACTCACAGCGAGGGACAGGGACGCACACAGACAAAGCGAAGGAGGGACACGCACGCAAACACAAACACAGAGCAAGGGAGGGACATGCATGCACACACACACACACACACACACACACACACGGAGCAAGAGAGGGACACGCACACGCACAGAGGGAAGAACACGCACACACAGCGAGGAAGGGACACACGCACGCAGCGAGCGAGAGACACACTCAGCAAGGGAGGGACATGCACAAACACACAGCGAGGGAGGGACACACACACACGCATGCACACACACATACAAACACTCAGAGCGAGGGAGGGACACGCAAACATAGCGAGGGAAGGAAATGCACACACAGCAAAGGAGGAACATACACAAACACACACAGCGAGGGAGGCACATGCTCATACACAGCAAGGGATGGACACACACACATATGCGCGTGCACGCACACACACACACACACACACGGAAGGAGGGACAAGCACACACACGGCGAGGGGGAGGGCATGTGTACAGGAATTGAGAGGGGACATGCACACACAGTGAGAGGGGACACGCACAGACACGGCGAGGGAGGGACACATGCACACACAGCAAGGGGGTCATGCACTCACACAGCGAGGGGGATACACACAAAGAGCAAGGGAGGGACACACACACACACACACACACACAGCGAGGGGAGAAGCGCACATACAGTGAGGGGGATATACACAAAGTGCAATGGAGGGACACACATACAATCACACACACACACACACACAGACAAGGGACGCACACACACACACAAAGAGCGAGGGAGTGACATGCACGCACACTGCAAGAGGGACACACATACTCACAGCAAGGGGGATACACACACAGAGCAAGAGAGGGACATGCTTACACAGCGAGGGAGGGGCACACACACAAAGAGCAAGAGAGGGACACTCACTAACACAGCAAGGGGGAGACACATGCACACATAGCAAGGGAGGGCCATGCACGCATGCGCACAGCAAGATGGACACACACACACACACACAGCAAGGGAGGGATACGCGCACACACAGCCAGGGCGGGATATGCACACACAGCGAGGGAGGGTCACACGCAAACACACACACACACACACACAGGGCGAGGTGGAGACACATGCACACATAGCGATGGAGGAACACGCACATACACACAGTGAGGGGGATACATGCAGATACACGGCGAGGGAGGGACACACACAGCGAGGGACTGGGACACACATGCATAGCGAAGGAGGGACACACACACAGACACACACACACACAAACACAGAGCAAGGGAGAGACGCGCACACACAGTGAGAAAGGGACAAACACACACATTAATAGTGAGGGGAATACACGCACACACATAGTGAGGGAGGGACACGCACATACACTGCAAGGGAGGGACACGTGCACACCGCGAAGGAGGGACAAGCACACACATGTCGAGGGGGAGGGCATGTGCATGGAAATTGAGAGGGGGCACACACACACAGTGAGAGGGGACACACACAGACACGGCAAAGGTGGGACACGCGCACACAGCAAGGTGCTCACACACTAACACACACAAGGGATGGATACATACACGCAAAGTGAGAAAGTGAGACGCACAGATACATACACACACACAAACACAGAGCAAGGGAGGGACATGCACACACGCACACATGCACACAAGGAACAGACACACACACGCAAAGTGAGGGAGAGACACACACAGATACACACACACACAAACACATAAACATAGAGCAAGGGACGGACGTGTGCACACACAGCGAGGGAGGGACACAAACTCACAGCGAGGGAGAGACATACAACCATACACAGTGAGGGGGTTACCCGCAGACACAGCGAGGGAGGGATACACACACACATGCAGTGAAGGAAGGGACACACACATGTCAAGGGGGAGGGCATGTGCACAGAAATTGAGAGGGGGCACACACACAGCGAGAGGGGACACACCCAGTCATGGCAAGGGTGGGACACGCGCACAAAGCAAGGGGGGACACGCACTCACACACTCAAGGGTCGGACACATAAAGCGAGAGGGGTTCACGCACACACATACACACACAGAAACACAGAGCAAAGGAGGGACGTGCACACACAAACACAAGGGATGGACTCACACGCAAAGCGAGGGAGGGACACGCACACATACACAAACACAGAGCAAGGGACGGAGATGCACACACGGGATGGAAACACATACGCAAAGTGAGGAAGGGACACGCACAGCAAGGGAGGCATACGCACACACACAGCGAGGGGGAGGACACACGCGCGCACACACATAGATACACGCACCCGCAGCGCGGCAGGGCCACACACACACACGCACAGCAAGAGGGACACACACCCACACACACACACACACACAGAGCAAGTAGGGGAAACTCACACATACACAGCGAGAGAGGGACACACACACACAAAGCGAGGTAGGGACGGACACACACACACACACACACAGATACAGCGAAGGGGGATACGCACACACACACAGCGAGGAGGACCCGCACACTCACAGCATGGGAGAGAGACACACTTACACACACAGTGAGAGAGGGACATGCGCGCACACATAGAGCGAGGGAGGGACACACACATACACAGCAAAAGGAAGGACACGCGCACATACACACAGCGAGGGGGGACATGCATACTCACAGCGAGTGAGGGAGACGCACACACAGAGTGAGAGAGAGACACATACACACAACGCGAGGGAGTGACACACACGCAACCAGTGAGGGACACGCAGCGAAGGGGGGCACACAAAAACACACACTGAGTGTGTGACATACATACACACTCACACACAGTGAGCAAGGGACACACACAGCAAGGGAGGGACTTGCTGAGACACGCAGAGAGGGAGGAACACGCACATGCAGAGCGAGGGAGGGACACACGCACACACAGCGAGGGGGGACACACGCACACACAAGGGGGACACGCGCACACACAACGAGGGAGGGACACGAACACACACGCACAGCAACAGGGACACACACACAGAGCAAGGGGGGAAACTCACACACACACACAGTGATGGAGGGACACGCACACACACCGATAGCGAGGGAGCAACATGTGCATGAGAAAGCACACAAACACAGACACACACAGCAAGAGAGGGACATGCACACACAGCGAGGGAGGGACACGCACACACACAGCTAGGGAGGGGCACGCACACACACACACACACAGACAGCTATGTAGGGACACACACATACAGTGGGGGAGCGACATGCACATGAAGAAGCACACAAACACAGACATATACAGCGAGAGGGAGACACACACACACACACACACACAGCCAGGGAGGGCCACACACACACACACACGAGAGAGGGACACCACACACACTCGAGGGAGGGACACACACATACACACACACACAGTGAGGGGGATACATGCAGATACACAGCGAGGGAAGGACATGCACCCACCCACACACACACACACACACACACACACACACACACACACACACACAGAGTGAGGGGGATACCCGCAGACACACAGTGAGGGAGGGACAATCACACACAGCGAGGGAAGGACGCGCACGCACACACACACACACACACACACACACATACACACACACACAGTGAGGGGGATACACGCAGACATACAGCGAGTGAAGGACACACACACGCAAATCGAGGGAGGGGAGTCACACAGCAAGGAAGGGACACACACACAGCGAGGGAGGGACACACACATACACACACAGCGAGGGAGGGACACAGACACACACAGCAAAGGGGGGCATGCATACGCACACACACACAGACACAGCGAGGGAAGGATATGCACACACAGTGAGGGGAGGACATGCACACACACAGAGTGAGGGATACCCACATGAGGGAGGGACACACGCACACAGCGAGGGAGGGACACACACACACACAGCAATGGAAGGACGCACACACACAGACACACACACAGTGAGTGAGGGACACGCACAGACACACAGCGAAGGGGAACGCACAGACACAGCAAGGGATTGACACGCACACAGACAGCAAGAAAGGGATACGCACACACGAGGAAGAGACGTGCGCACACACAGTGAGGGAGGGACATGCACACACAACGAGGAAGAGGAACACACACATCGAGTGAGGGACACACAGAGCGAGGGAGGGACAAACACACACACACACACAGCGAGGGAGGGACACGCACAGACACGCAGCGAAGGGACACACATACACACACAACACAGACACAGTGAGGGAAGGACATGCACACGCAGTGAGGGAGGGGACACGCACATACACAGCGAGTGAGGGACACGCCCACACACAGCGAGTGAGGGACACGCTCACACACAGCGAGGGAGGGACACGCATACACACCCCGCGAGGGGTAGGGCATGTACACACAAATTTAGAGGGGGCACACACACGCAAAGCGAGGGAGGGATATGCACATGTAAACACAGTGAGGGGGATATATGCAACACACACCTAGGGAGGGATATACACGCAAAGCGAAGGAGGGACATGCAAACACACTGTGAGGGGAATACAGGCAGACACTCAGCGAGGGAGGGACACACAAACACACACACACACACACACACACACACACAGACACAGCAAGGGACGGGGACATACACATGCAAAGCAAAGGAGGGGCACGCACACACACATAAACACACAAACACAGAGCAAGGGAGAGACGTGCACACACAGGAGGAAGGGACAAACACACAGAATTATGCTGAGGGGAATACACACAAACATACAGTGAGGGAGGGACACGCACATACACTGCAAGCGAGGGACATGCACACACCGCGAAGGAGGGACACACACACACACACACACACATGTCAAGGGGGAGGGCATGTGCACGGAAATTGAGAGGGGGCACACACACACAGTGAGAGAGGACACACAGACATGGCAAGCGTGGGACACGCGCACACAGCAAGGTGGTCACGCACTCACACACACAAGGGACGGACACACACACACGAGGAGGGGTATACACAAACACACAGAGTGAGAGAGCGACACGCACAGAAACAGCAAGGGAGGGACACGCACACACACGGGGAAGGAGGGACAAGCAGACACATGGCGAGGGGGAGGGCATGTGAACAGAAATTGAGAGGGGGCACGCAAACACAGTGAGAGGGGACATGCACAGACATGGCGAGGGAGGGACACACGCACATAGCAAGGGGGGACAGGCACTCACACACCGAGGGGCGTGGCAGATACACAATGATGGGGATATTCACAAAGAGCAAGGGAGACAGACAGACAGACAGACACACACACACACACACACACACACACACACACACACACACAAGGAACGGACACACACTCACAGAGCAAGGGAGTGACACGCGCACACACAGCTAGAGGCACACACGCACACACACACACACACACACACACACACACACACACACACTGTGGGAGTGACACACAGTGAGGGAGGGCCACACATGCATACACACACACACACACACACACACACACACACACACACGCACACACAGTGCAAGGGAAGGACACTCACATACACTGCAAGAGCAACACACATACTCACAGCAAGAGGGGGACACGTACACACAGCGAGGGAAGAACACGCACATGCGAAAGCACAAAATTACAGACACACAGCGAGAGAGGGGCACGCACACAAACAGCCAGTGAGGAACATGGACAAACACAAACACACACACACACACACAGAGCAAGAGAGGGACACACGCACAAACATCGAGGAGGATACACATGCACACACAGCAAGGGAGGGCCACACACACACACGCACAGCAAAAGACACACACACACACAGAGCAAGTGGGTAACTCACACATACACAGTGAGGGAAGAACACGCACACACACACAGACAGCGAGAGTGGGACCACAAACACAGAGCGAGGGAGACACACACACACACACACACATGGGAGACACACACACACACACACACACACAGAGTGAGGGGGATACCCGCAGACACACAGTGAGGGAGGGACACACACACGCAGTGAGGGAGGGACAATCACACACAGTGAGGGAGGGACACACACACACACAGCGAGGGAAGGACGTGCGCGCACACACACACACACACAGCGAGGGAGGGACAAGCACACACACAGCGAGGGAAGGACGCGCGCGAACACACATGCACACACGCACACACACACGCACACACACACACACACACAGTGAGGGGGATACATGCAGACACACAGCGAGGGAAGGACACACACACGCAAATCAAGGGAGGGGACTCACACAGCAAGGAAGGGACACACACAGTGAGGGAGGGGCACGCACACACGAAGCAAAAGAGGGACACGCACACATGCAGCGAGGGAGGGACACGCACACAGCGAGGGAGGGACACACACATACACATACAGCGAGGGAGGGACACGGACACACACAGCAAAGGGGGGGCATGCATACGCACACACACACAGACACAGCGAGGGAAGGACACGCACACACAGTGAGGGGAGGACATGCACACACACAGCGAGTGAGGGACACACACATGAGGGAGGGACACACGCACACAGCGAGGGAGGGACAAGCACACACAGCGAGGGAGGGACACACACAGAGTGAGGGAAGGACGCACACACACAGACACACACAAAGTGAGTGAGGGACACGCACAGACACACAGCGAAGGGGAACACACAGACACAGCGAGGGAAGGACACGCACACACAGTGAGGGGAGGACATGCACACACACAGCGAGTGAGGCACACGCACATGAGGGAGGGACACACGCACACAGCGAGGGAGGGACAAGCACACACACAGCGAGGTAGCGACACGCACACACAGACACACACACACAGTGAGTGAGATACACGCACAGACACACAGCGAAGGGGAACACACAGATACAGCAAGGGAGGGACATGCAAACATACATCAAGAAATGGATACGCACACACAACGAGGAAGAGACACACGCACACAGCGAGGGAGGGACACGCACACACAACGAGGAAGAGGCACACACACATCGAGTGAGGGACACACACAGCGAGGGAGGGACACACACACACACACAGCGAGGGAGGGACACGCACAGACATTAGTTTCTCGGTGTCTTTGAGGGTTTTTTTAACACACTAGGAAAATGCCATTCGGCCCGTCGTGCAGTATGGATCATCAGATAGCCATCTGTTTTCGATCCAGTGTCCAGCTTTGACATGATACCTTGTGTGTTCTGATGTTTTCAAAGCAAAATTCAGAAAAGATTATCCCCGTGATCTTAAACGAGACAACAATGGGGAGTGAGTTATACACCGTCATACTGAAGTGAAATCCCGTCGAGCAACCCATTCACATTTTCACCCATAGAGTGACTCACAGACACACATTCCCGGAGGTGGGCGGGAGGAGGGTAGAGGTTTTGGGATGATACCAGCTCCTTGTGCTTCAGTTCCACTCTCCACCTACTTAAGAACAAACCCCCACCCCACCCCCCCCGCCCCCCCGCACACACACACACACACACACACACACACACACGCACACTCACGCAAGATTCTCCGACAAAAGGCAGCTTTAGGTGTAACTAAAGCCAGTTTTACAGACAATGAGAGACGTTGCGATGAGCTGGAATTTAAAATGGACAATTGCCTCACATCCAACTTTCAAATTTGAAAAAACACTGATCCAAAGTCTGCAGCTCCTCAAAATCTGTCGCACATTGAGGTACAATACTCCCAAATTCGAGACCCACTGATCCAATCCCTGCAGCACATTGCACACAAATCAGGAAGGATTCGAACCACCAAATGTCAGAGCCATTATCCATGATGTCAGTGTCCCAGCGGCAGCCGGAGGTCCGACAGGGAGTCGATATGAAATGGAAACATGGACATCGGGGGAAACAGTATTCACAAGGTGAACAATCAGTAAAAATAATTATCGTCACTGTTTCCCATCGGATGTCCCACTCCGTGAAGCAATGTCTTTCAATGCCCAAGGAAACATATTTACCCTCAGGGACCTGCTTCAGGGTCGCCTGCGCCTCTGCTGGAAGTTGCCATCATTTTATTCACAGTCACTCCGCGATGTTTTGATTCACTCCAGTGAAATATCTTTTCATACCTTGCATCATGGCCTCTTCCAGTCAAGATCCTGAACCAGTCCAGCGAGAAACCTCTGTTAATTTGAATCCCGGGATGGGGAATCAGACGAGATGAACAGCGCCTTTTATTGGTGGAATCCCTTCACTGCAACCTCACGCCTCAAAACAGGTCTCTGCCCGCGTCAACCTGTTCTGTCCATTCCTGCATTACACCTACTGACCAACATCAGATTACCACAGCTCCACTTTCTTTACTTTGAAACCCAGGGCGATAATATGAAGCGTTTGCAAAATTGTAGAGAGAAACTTTGTTGCCGAAGGTGGTTATGAAGGGATGGACAGGCGCAAGGGTGTGTACAATTCAGGTCGCTTTGGATACTGTCAGCATGACCGGGGGCCCGTACTGAAGATGTTGCCAGGACTATTCAGTATCCACGTCAATTCTTATTTTTGGTTCAGATTTCCAACATCTGCATTTCTTGGTTTTTTGTCAAACTTTAAAACGGTTGGCACAAAACCGATGAACTGCCAACTTCGGGAAAGTGGTCAGAAATATTCTTACCACGATGTATTTGCAGAACAAAGCACGCATTCCTTGACCGGGAATAGAACCCGTGTCACGGCGGCGAGAGCGCCAAATGCTGACTACTAGACTCCAAGGGAAGGCAGAAGGCGCCCCTGCATTTATTCAGAATGAAAACACTTTTGCCTTTTCATTTCTGATCAGTCTTGCTGCAGATTAAGTCCTCCTTGCCTTCGAGCTTTCACAGAGTGGAAAGAGACCGTTCGGCCCATCGTACATTGTAGCTCATCGGACATCCATGTATTCCAGTCCCAGTTTCTAGTTTTGGCACAAAGTGTTATGTGTAATGATGTTTCCAGAGCAAATATCAACGCGATTCTCACTGTGAATTTAAACGACACGAAAATGGGACTGAGGTTTGACATGGTCACACTGTGTTGTAACCACCTTGAGGACCATTTTCACCCACAGAGAGAGACACACAGAAACATATCCCGGGAGGAACAGATGTCTCAGGATCATACCAGCTCCTTGTGCTTCACTTCCTCTCTCTGGTCCACACAACAGCTTCTCTGACAAAGGCAGCTTAAGGTGGAACACTCGCCAGTTTGACAGGCAATGAGAGCTGTGGAGATGAGCTGGAATTTAAAATGGACAATAGACCGAAATGCAAGTTTTAAATTCGACAATACACTGATCCAAAACATTCAGATCCTCAGAACCTGACAAAACAGGACCAGCCATACACCTGTCTGACATTGAGCTGTAATGGACCCAAAAGCAACATTCCATTTGAATACAGACTGATCCAATCCCTGCAGCTCGAAAGAACCGAAGGAAATAGCAACTGACAACATGCAATTGCCTGAACTAACACGTTACCCCCGAGACATGGAGGATGTAAACCTACAATCGTCTGATTCAAAGTCAGATGTTTTATCTATTGCTTCACTAGCCAGATGCACACACACACGCTGGACACCTTTCCGTATGTGATGTAAACATGGAGATCTGGGAAACAACATTCATAAGGTGATCAACCAGCAAAGATAATCCACTTTGTGTAACAGGGCCTTTCAATGGCAAAGCAAATACATTTGTCCTCAGGTACCTGCTTCTGTGTCGCCTGTTCTTCTGCTGGACGTCTCCAGCATTTTATTCACAGTCACGGCGGTATCTTATGATGCACTCCACTGAAATGTACTTTCATACTTGGATTTAATGTCACTTCCAGTCAAGATCCTGAACAAATTCAGCGAGAAACCTCTGGTCATTTCCAACATGGAATTTGGAATCAGACGATTTGAACGAAGGCTTTATTGGGGCCGCCCCATCACCGCAGATCAACGCCTCAAAACGAGCCGCTGTTAGTATCAAACTGTTCTGTACCTTCCTGCAGTAAATCAGGTTAGCACAGCTCCACTTTCTTCACATTGAAACCAGGACGGCAATATGAATATTTTGGAAACTTAGAGAGAGAAACATTGCTGCTGAAGATGATGATGTCGTGAAGATCATACACAGAGTCTGGACAGATCAGGTCACAAGTGTTACTGTCAGCTTCAGTAGGGTCACTGGTTCGGAGCCTGAGTTTGTAATGCCCAGTCCGGGATACAATTCCCACTCAGGAAATGAAGATTTATTTCTCTTCTTGTGAGTTATCTTATTGAAAGCTAACTCCTGCTTCCTCACAGAACACCGACCCAGACCAACCCAGTGATTGTTCGCATCTTTCCAGAAGGACAAGAGCAACAGATACATGAGAGAACTGTAACCACAAATCACCCATCTAGGACCACGCCTTTCTGAGTTGGAAATATCTCGCTGCTCATACAGTGCTTTTGGGTCTGGATCCTGGAACTCCCTCCCGAACAGTATAATGGCTGTACCTTGAGTTCTTCCAGGGTTCTGTAAAGTAACTCAACATCTCAATCTCTGGAGTAAATAGGGATGGACAGTGATTCCTATCCCATTGATTGGCGTCCTACGCCACGAATAAGTTTTGAACATGGTGGTTATATTCACTGTCGTGTGGAAACAGGCCCTTCGGCCCAATGCTGTCCCTCCATAGAGTAACCCACACAGACCCATTTCCTTCTGCCTAATGCACAAAACACTTTCGGCAATTGTGCTTAGAAGGTCTACTCTCAAACTATCTCCGAATGTCAGACTTTTCAAAGAGCAGAAATTGAAAATAAGGGATATGGATAGGCAGAGAGTGGGGGCATGTGGGAGAGAGTGAGGTGGATACACAGAGGAAATGATAGACGAGTAGAGAAGCATATTGAGGGAGATCCTGAAAATAGAAACTCTCCATTTAAAATGGGTGCTCACTGACAGAAAGTGGAATAAAAAAGAACAATTGAAGATCAGCGTTTCACCAGCTGAAGGCAACGGAATCAGCATTACACCCGGAAAGGTCGGTTGACATTCAGAAAGTTGACATTTCTCGGCTAATATAATATTCTGATTAATATGTTGATTTGCTAAATAAAACTGACAATTACTCTGACATTAAACGAATAAAATGCATAACTCGTCTGGTTCTGTCGATCTGAAACATTAAACCTGTTTCACTCCACAGATGCTGCCAAGTCTGCCGAGTTTCTCTGTCAATTTCCGTTTCTAATTCAGGTTTCCAGCATTCACAGTGCTTTGTTTAAAGGTCCTCTGCATTAAGTATGGGACAACACTTGATCAATTGCCAGCTCCATACTTCATTCCCTGCTTCGGGAAGGCCGACCCCACGATTAATGGGACGAGGAAAACTCCACTTGCTGCAACAGTGAGAAAACTGAATCCTCACCAGGAGGCGAACAGGGAAAGCAAAAAGAAAAGGCACTGTGTGTTTTCATCATGAAACCGCTTTTGTCTTTCCATCTGTGAACATTTTAGCTGCAGGTTAGTTTCTCCCTTTCTTCCGATTTTACAGCGTGAAAAAGACCTTTCGGCCCATCTGCAGTGCGGGTCATTGGACTTCCATCTGTTCTAGTCCCAGTTCCCATGAACCTGCGTTTCTGATGTTACCAGGGTGAATCTAAATGGGATTCTCCCTGTGAACTTAAATGACACAACAATGGGATTGAAGTTGGACACGGTCACATTATGTTGTAACACCGCCAAGGAACTCCACCTCATATTTACCCACAGATGGAAACAAAAAGAGGTCTCAGGATTAGTCCCGTTCCATATTAGATTAGGTTACATTACAGTGCGGAAACAGGCCCTTCGGCCCAACAAGTCCACACCAACCCACAGAAGCGCAACCCACCCATACCCCAAAATTTACCCCTTACCTTACACTACGGGGAATTTTGCATGGCCAATTCACCTGACCTGCACATCGTTGGATTGTGGGAGGAAACCGGAGTACCCGGAGGAAACCCATGCAGACACGGGGAGAACGTGCAAACTCCACACAGTCTGTCGCCTGAGGCGGGAATTGAAGCAGGGTCTACAGCACTGTAAGGCAGCAGTGCTAACCACTGTGCCACCGTGCCGCCCAAATGCATCACATCCGCCTGTTTCTCCGACCAGCTCACCGCAGCTGGTCAACGAGGTCTGCAGCACAGAAAATGCCCTTCGGCCCATCAAGTCTGCACCAGTCGAAGACTGACCCCTGACTGTTTTCATCTCGTTTTCCAACGGTGGGCTCGGAGCTCCAACAAAGTTGGGATGGAATTGTTCAACTCATTGTGTCTCAACTTTCTCTGGGGATTTCTGTGTGTTGTACCCTGAAAGGCAGAGGGTTGTGGATTGCCCCCTTCCCACCCTGTCTGAAATGGCTTTTATCCCTTCTCCTGTGTTTTGTATGCGAAAGATGAAGACAGGGTGTAATCTCCCTTTTTATTTGTTGACATTACTGAATCGTAACCGGTAGGATTCCAGGCTGTGAGGATAAAGCCGAATGAATTTGAAGTCCATTGCCTTAAACACGCATCGATGATTACAGAACCACACTGTCCTCTTCGTTTTCCAGGTGTCTCTCATTGTGGAGCTGAGGAAGAGTGAATCATTATCGGCTTGGTTTGAATCCAATCACTTCACAGTTTGTAAAAGCATTAAATTTTGGCCCATGGTGGGTTGGTTGTATCATCCTGATAGATGGAATGGACATTCATTTATAACCAAGAACAGGAATTGCAAGAGAAACTCAGCAGATCTTACAGCATCTATGCAGACAAAATCAGAGACAACATTTTAAAATTCATCAGAACTCGCTAATCTCCCACAGGTCCTGCCAAACCCGTTAGATTCGACAGCAGCTTCTGTTTTTTGCTTCAGATTCCAAGAATCCACAGTTCTTTACATGAACCATTAAAGCAATGCAGAAACTTCTTTGTGGATCCTCACACGAAAGGGTTCCGTTTGGAGAACATTTTCCCGACCCCACTCGACACACGAAACTGTGCAGCATCCAAAACAGATGCAGCAAGAACAACCATCGCTGTCGCCCTGGGGGCTCTTGAACCAGGAACCTTTCATTGAACAGTCGAATGCGCTGAAACCTCTAGCCTCACACCTTGCACGATCCTCTAAAGCAGGCTGTGACTGACTTCCCACTTCAGTCTGCCCTTCCCAGAACGCCAACTGTCCTCTATCAGTTTTACTTTGCCAGAATATTCATTGTGGCGACATGGGAACAGTCTGATCCCACCCACTACAGACACACCCATGTCACTGGCAACCAGCTCTCCTCCAACCGGGACCATCTCCCTTCGAGCATCCCAGTGTCTTGTGTGGTCCCGAGTTATTTCATTGATCTAGAGTCCAGATGAGATTTGTATTCCTCATGTACAGGAACGAGAATTCTTTCAATGTCTCCGATCAGTTCATGTGGTGTCCTCTTAAAGAAGGGGAAGGTCTCTTGACTGTTCCTGCTCAGCCCGACAGTTCGCCCTCCTTCATTCTCCTCTGATTCCATTTCCCAAAGAGTTCCCGAAGATTCACAAAGCTGGAAACTGTGTTATACGGAATGCGCCTTTAACATTTGTGCACCTGCCAATTGACGATATTTTCCCAAAATCTCTTCACAATCCTCAGTCTTACACCGTGTCCTGGGATGAGAAGTTCCGTTTTGTGGAGAGATTCCCGAGGCTGGTGAGTTTCTCTTTGGAGTAAAGATGGTTAACCGGCAATTTCCTGCGGCTGTTTATAATGATGGGAGTGGGAACCGTGGGCCTGGGCACTTTGACGAGCAGGACCAAGTGTTGCCCCTGACCAGAGGCAGTGAACAGAGGGACTGGGATTAAAGGAATCTCATGAAAAGCAGCACTTCTGGGCAGTACATTCACAGAATACTGCAGGAGCTCGATGGGTCGAGCAGTGTCTGTGAAAAGAGAAACAGAAATAACGGTTGGAGTGTGGTGTATATTTCTGATTAGGAACTCGATCAGCCTGTGTCTAATCAAATAACTGGCCTGGCCTTGCTGACAGGGGATTTCTGAAGTCTGAGTGAGAATGTACCCTACAGGAAGTTGTTCAAGATGTAGGCGGCAGGATTTGACCCTGTATGGGGAAACGTCAATGGATTACTAACCCATCGCCTTTATCACTCTGCCCCGAACACACTTGCGTGCAAGTGGCTTAATATTTCTTCTAGAATGGAGAGATGTAACCTGCAACACCAGTATTTGGCTTGTCCTGTCCGCAGCATGACCCCAGTATTCACTGTCACCCTGGTCACGGGCAGACGGGCCTATCCGCTCAAGGATAGATTACCTGTCTGTGTCCCAAACGCTCTCGGTCAGATCCACCGACATCAAGCCGGTGTTCTTCTCTGATCACTGCCTCCTGCTGGTCGACTGTCACCTACAGGACGAACAGCGGGCTGGTAAGGGAATGTGGAAGCTGAACACCAAGCTGAAGACCCCGGGAAATATTGAGGAGCTCAAGAGGGATTACGCAGGTTGGAGAACCGTGAAGCCCCTCTTTGAGTCTCCAGCGGACTGGTAGGAAACAGTAAAAGGGAACATCAAGAGTTTCTTCATCCTCAAAGGTGTCCAGGAGGCGAGAGAGAGGCAGGGAAAACTGTCCCAGCTCCAGGAAAGTATGCAGAACCTGCTCCTGCTGCAGACGATGGGATCAATGTCACGGAGGACCTCAAGGAGGTGAAGGGCCAGTAAGCCTCGCTCTTTGCCTCGGAGGTCTCCAGGATAATCTTCCGGTCCAGGGTCCGCTCGGTGGAGCAGGACGAGACGTGCTCACGTTTCTTCTTCCAGAAGGTGCACAAAGAGAGCTCCGTGCTCAGCAGCCTGAAGAAAGAAGATGGCTTGGTAACGTCATCTCAAGCTGACATCATGAGGATCAGCAAATCCTTCTATGCCAGTCTGTATGACACGAAGCCGACCGACAGCGCGGCCTCCCAGTCGTTCCTGTCCTCTATCACGGAGGTCTTAGATGACGGAACACAGGAGAGTCTGAACCAGCCGCTATCTCTGGATGAACTGACCAAGGCCCTCGAGCCCTTCGAAAAGAATTAAACTCCTGGAAGCGACGGCTTACCGGTGGTGATCTATTCCGCTCTTTGGGACTTGATGGGCCAGGACCTGCTGGAGGTGTATGTCAGTATGCTTCGGGCAGGTACCATGAGTGAATCCATGAGGAAAGGCATCATCACCCTCGTCTACCGCAAGCTCGACCATCTCCTGGAGCTGCTGAGGTGCAGCATCCCACACTCCTGCAGAAACAGGATGTCAGCTTTAACATTGGCCAGGAAGGCCATTGTAAAAACACATCACATAGAAGATTTGATGCTACGCATATTGATGCTGGCAGTTTTTAACCCCATTTTAACTCCAATGGAACACTCCCGGTTCCATTGTAAAGGAAGTTTGGAGAACAATAATCAATAAATCACATCTGTCCCATAGAACATCGCGAGTCATATCTTGGCCATCGATAACTTTCCAGGTGACTTAGTCTCTGTCTTTTCTTGGAAAACATCTCTTTCATTGTGAGCATCAGGAAAGGCCATGTATTTTGCCAGAAAACAAATGTCACTGACCTTTATTGGTTTATATCAAAGAACACTCAAATCAACAGCTCCCTTGATCAACTCTACCGCCCACGTTAGCAAAGAAATCTGGTAAATTGACAGTTTGATTTTCCGAGCAATAAATAATTGTGACTCCGTTTGCCTGCAGTCATCTCTTCCTAAATTTGTGCTTTCCTTCGTTTACAGTGGGGTTTAGTATCTTCCAAGTAACAGCAAAGATATTAGAGCAGTTGGAAGCATTTTTCGCCGATCAAGTCGGCGAGTTTTCAATGAGATCACGGGCTGATTTGTTTAATCCTCAACTCCCCTTCTCAGCCTTATCTCCCTGGCCCTTGATGGTGAATTGACTAAATGTCTGTCTATCTCAGCCGTGAAAATACCGAGCCTTGACGGCCCTCTGTTGGAAAGAATTCCACTGATTTGCTTCCCTCTCATAGAGAGAATATCCTCCCCATCAGAGTCTTCAATGTTTGAACCCTTCCGCTGTGATGAGGCCCTCTAGTCCCACATTATCCTGGGTGTAAATCCGAGCAGAATGAACCCCTGAAGGTAGGTCTACACTCTCTACTGCCAGTTGTGAGTATTTGAAATCATTTCATATTTTCACATCTGATTAACCAATTAGAGCTGAATTTTCACATTAGATTTGCCAATGGAGAGTCTTCTTCAAGAGCACTTCAATGGCTGTAATTCAGCTGGCGGTGTAAGTGCTAGTCAAACACAAGGACACTCGGTGCACTGCTGTGTTTATGAAGCTCTCTGCACATGAAAATGGATCCTTCCCATCACTTTACCTCTCATCAATGTGGGTGTCATTCAACTTGATCTCCCAGCATCCTCCTCCGTTCTGAACCAAGAGAGGGTGACAGTGAATACTGGGGTCATGCAGCGGACAGGACAAGCCAAATACTGGTGTTTCAGGTTACAACTCTCCATTATAGAAGAGATATTAAGCCACTTGTACGCAAGGGTATTCGGGGCCGAGTAATTAAGGCGATGGGTTATTAATCCCTTGATGTGTCCCCACGCAGGGTCAAATCCTGCCGACTCCATCTTGAACAACTTCCTGTAGGGTACATTCTTGCTCAGACTTCAGAAATCCCATGTCAGCAAGACCCGGCCAGTTATTTGATTAGACACAGGCTGCTCGAGTTCTTAATCAGAAATATCCCACACTCCAACCGTTATTTCTGTTTCCCTTTTCACAGATACTGCTAGACCCATCGAGCTCCTGCAGTATTCTGTGAATGTACTGCCCAGAAGTGCTGCTTTTGATTAGATTCCTTTAATCCCAGTCCCTCTGTTCACTGCCTCTGGTCAGGGGTAACACTTGGTCCTGCCCGTCAAAGTGCCCAGGCCCACGGTTCCCACTCCCATCATTATAAACAGCCACAGGAAATTGCCGGTTAACCATCTTTACTCCAAAGAGAAACTCACCAGCCTCGGGAATCTCTCCACAAAACGGGACTTCTCATCCCTGGACATGGTGTAAGACAGAGGATTGTGAAGAGATTTTGGGGAAATATTGTCAGTTGGCAGGTGCACAAATGTAAAAGGCGCATCCCGTATAACACAGTTTCCAGCTTTGTGAATCTTCGGGAACTCTTTTGGAAATGGAATCAGAGGAGAATGAAGAAGGTTGAACTGTCGGGCTGAGCAGAAACAGCCAAGACACCTTCTCCTTCTTTAAGAGGACTTCACATAAACTGATCGGAGACATTGAAAGAATTCTCGTTCCTGTACATGAGGAATACAAATCTCATCTGGACTCTAGATCAATGAAATAACTCGGGACCAAACAAGACACTGGGAGGCTCGAAGAGAGATGGTCCAGGTTGGAGGGGAGCTGGTTCCCAGTGACATGGGTGTGTCTGTCGTGGGTGGGATCAGACTGTTCCCATGTCGCCATAATGAATGTCTGGCAAAGTAAAACTGATAGAGGACAGTTGTCATTCTGGGAAGGGCAGACTGAAGTGGGAAGTCAGTCACAGCCTGCTTTAGAGGATCGTGCAAGGTGTTCGGTTAGAAGTTTCAGCGCATTCGACTGATAAATGAAAGGTTCCTGGTTCAAGAGTCCCCAGGGCGACAACGATGGTTGTTCTTGCTGCATCTGTTTTGGATGCTGCACAGTTTCGTGTGTCGAGTGGGGTCAGGAGAATGTTTTCCAAACGGAACCCTTTCGTGGAAGGATCCACAAAGAAGTTTCTGCATTGCTTTAATGGTTCATGTAAAGAACTGTGGATTCTTGGATTCTGAAGCAAAAACAGAAGCTGCTGTCCAATCTAACGGGTTTGGAAGGACCTGTGGGAGATTACCGAGTTCGGATGAAGTTTTGAAATGTTGTCTCTGATTTTGTCTGCATAGATGCTGTAAGATCTGCTGAGTTTCTCTTGCAATTCCTATTCTTGGTTTAAATTGAATGTCCGTTCCATCTGTCGGGATGATACAACCAGACCCACCATGCACCAAAATGTAACGCTTTTACAAACTGTAAAGTGATTGGATTCAAACCAACCCGATAATGATTCACTCTTCCTCAACTCCACAATAAGAGACACCTGGAAAATGAAGAGGACAGTGTGGTTCTGTAATCGTCGATGCGTGTTTAAGGCAATGGACTTGAAATCCATTTGGCTTTACCCTCACAGCTTGGAATCCTACCGGTTACGATTCAGTAATGACAACAAATAAAATGGGAGATTACACCCTGTCTTCATCTTTCACATACAAGACACAGGAGATGGGAAAACAGACATTTCAGACAGGGTGGGAATGGGGGCAATTTCCAAACCTCTGTCTTTCAGGGTACAACACACAGAAATCCCCAGAGAAAGTTGAGATACTATGACTTGAACAATTCCATCCCAACTTTGTTGGAGCTACGAGCCAACCGTTGGAAAACGAGATGAAAACAGTCAGGGGTCAGTCTTCGACTGGTGCAGACTTGATGGCCCGAAGGGCATTTTCTGTGCTGCAGACCTCTTTGACCAGCGGCGGTGAGCTGATCGGAGAAACTGGCGGATGTGAAGCATAATGAACGGGACTAATCCTGAGCCCTCTGTTTGTTTCCATCTGTGGGTAAATATGAGGTTGAGTTCCTCGGCGGTGTTACAACATCATGTGACCATGTCCCCAACTTCAGTCCCATTGTTGGGTCATTTAAGATCACAGGGAGAATCCCATTTAGATTCGCCCTGGTAACATCAGAAACGCAGGTTTATGGGAACTTGGACGAGAATAGATGGAAGTCCAACGACCCGCACTGCAGATGGGCCGAAAGGTCTTTCTCACGCTGTAAAAATCAGAAGAAAGGGAGAAAGTAATCTGCAGCTAAAATGATCACAGATGGAAGGACAAAAGCGGTTTCCTGATGAAAAAACACAGTGCCTTTTGTTTTTGCTTTCCCTGTTCGCCTCCTGGTGAGGATTCAGTTTTCTCACTGTTGCAGCAAGTGGAGTTTTCCTCGTCCCATTAATCGTGGGGTCAGCCTTCCCGAAGTAGGGAATGAAGTATGGAGCTGACAATTGATCAAGTGTTGTCCCATACTTAATACACAGTAACTTTAAACGAGTAGGAGTCGTACGGTGGCTCAGTGGTTCACACTGCTGCCTCACTGCACTTGGGTCTCAAGTTCAATTCCAGCCTCCGGCAACTCTCTGTATGGAGTTTACACATTCTCCCCGTGTCTGCGTGGGCTTCCTTCCGCAGTTCAAAGATGTGTAGTTTAGGATGAATTGGTCATGCTGAATTGCCAAAAGTATTAAGTGCATTAGCCAGAGGGAAATGGGTCTGGGTGGGTTACTGTCTGGAGGGACAGTGTCGGCCCGAAGGGCCTGTTTCCACGCGATAGTAAATTGAAACACACTGTTTGAAACTCATTCGTGGCGGAGGTTGCCACTCAATGAGATAGGAATCACAGTCCATCCCTATTTACTCCAGAGATTGAGATGTTGAGTTACTTTACAGAACCCTGGAAGAACTCAAGGTACAGCCATGATACTGTTCGGGAGGGAGTTCCAGGATCTAGACCCAAAAGCACTGTAGGAGTAGCAAGATATTTCCAACTCAGAAAGGCGAGGTCCGAGATGGGTGATTTGTGGTTACAGTTCTCTCGTGTATCTGTTGCTATTGTCCTTCTCGATAGATGCAAACAATCACTGGGTTGGTCTGGGTCTGTGTTCTGTGAGGAAGCAGGAGTTAGTTTTCAATAAGATAATTCACAAGAAGAGGAATAAATCTTCATTTCCTGTCTGGGAATTGTATCCCGGTCTGGGCATTACAAACTCAGACTCCGAACCAGTGACCCTACTGAAGCTGACAGTAACACTTGTGACCTGATCTGTCCAGACTCTGTGTATGATCTTCACGTTATCATCATCTTCAGCAGCAATGTTTCTCTCTCTAAGTTTCCAAACAATTCATATTGCTGCCCTGGTTTCAATGTGAAGAAAGTGGAGCTGTGCTAACCTGATTTACTGCAGGAAGGTACAGAACAGTTTGATACTAACAGCGGCTCGTTTTGAGGCGTTGATCTGCGGTGATAGGGCGGCCCCAATAAATCCTTCGTTCAAAACGTCTGATTCCAAATTCCATGTTGGAAATGACCAGAGGTTTCTCGCTGAATTTGTTCAGGATCTTGACTGGAATTGACACTAAATCCAAGTATGAAAGTACATTTCAGTGGAGTGCATCATAAGACAGCGCAGTGACTGTGAATAAAATGCTGGAGACGTCCAGCAGAAGAACAGGCGACACAGAAGCAGGTACCTGAGGACAAATGTATTTGCTTTGCCATTGAAAGGTCCTGTTACACAAAGTGGATTATCTTTGCTGGTTGATCACCTTCTGAATGTTATTTCCCAGATCTCCATGTTTACATCACATACGGAAAGGTGTCCAGCGTGTGTGTGTGCATCCGGCTAGTGAAGCAATAGATAAAACATCTGACTTTGAATCAGACGATTGTAGGTTTACATCCTACATGTCTCGAGTGTAACGTGTTAGTTCAGCCAATTACATGTTGTCAGTTGCTATTTCCTTCGGTTCTTCCGAGCTGCAGGGATTGGATCAGTGTGTATTCAAATGGAATGTTGTTTTTGGGTCCATTACAGCTCAATGTCAGACAGGTGAATGGCTGGTCCTGTTTTGTCAGGTTCTGAGGATCTGAATGGTTTGGATCAGTGTGGTTTCGAATTTAAAACTTGCATTTAGGTCTATTGTCCATTTTAAATTCCAGCTCTGCTCCACATCTCTCATTGCCTGTCAAACTGGCGAGTGTTCCACCTCAAGCTGCCTTTGTCAGAGAAGCTGTTGGGTGGAGCAGAGAGCGGAAGTGAAGTACAAGGAGCTGGTGTGATACTGAGACATCTGTACCTCTCGGGATATGTTTCTGTGTGTCTCCCTCTGTGGGTGAAAATGAGGTTCAGGTCCTCAAGGTGGTTCCAACACAGTGTGACCATGTTAAACCTCAGTCCCATTGTCGTGTCGTTTAAATTCACAGTGAGAATCGCGTTGATATTTGCTCTGGAAACATCAGGACACATAACATTTTGAGCCAAAACTAGAAACTTGAACTCGAATACATGGATGCCTGATGAGCTACAATGTACGATGGGCCGAACGGTCTCTTCCCACTCTGTGGAAGCTTGAAGACAAGGAGGACCTAATCTGCAGCAAGACTGATCAGAAATGAAAAGGCAAAAGTGTTTTCATTCGGAATTAATGTAAGGGCGCCTTCTGCCTTCCCTTGGAGTCTAGTCGCCAGCATTTAGTGCTCTCACCGCCGTGACACGGGTTCTATTTCCGGTCAAGGAATGCGTGCTTTGTTCTGCACACACATCGTGGTACGAATATTTCTGACCACTTTTCCAAAACTGGCAGAACATCGGTTTTGTGCCAACCGTTTTAAAGTTGAACAGAAAACCAAGAGATGCAGATGTTGGAAATCTGAACCAAAAACAAGAATTGACGTGCAAACTGAATAGTCCTGGCAATATCTGTGGGGAGAAACAGAGACAATGATTCACAACGACAGAACCAGATTAGTTCTTCATTTCTAGACCACAATGCCGGGATAATGGTCAGTTTTATCTGTCGAATGAGTATAGTTATCAAAGTCCTTTTGTTTTTGCCAGTTAGCAGCCATGTCGACCCGAGATCTGATTCTTTCAGGGTCTCCCTCAAGATGAGTCTCTAATTTTCTGTCTTTATCTCTGTGTATCTCCCTCACCCTTTATCATATTCTTTGACCCTTTATTTGCCAATATCCCTCATTTCCCATTCCTACTCTATGAAAAGCCTGACTTTCAGGGATAGTTTGAGGATGGAGCTGCTGAGAGGTTTTCTGGAACCTGGGAGGAGACTGGAAAACTTGGCTCACACTCTACGGATAATACGTCTGCCATATGGATGTGACATAAGGAGCCAGTTCTTCCTCAAAATATTGTAACCCTTTCGAAATTAAAGTTGCATTCCTTATCCAATAGAAGATAAACTACAACAAAGGAGAATATGGAGGCATTACTGATGCTGTAAAATGAATGAATGGCGACAGCAGAGAATGAGGGTGATCCACCCATGGTTTCTGTGCCATAACCACAACATCCCACGGCCTTTCTGCAGTGTCTCCTGCCTCACCTCGTTATTCCCACCAAACTTGGAATGAAGGAGAGAGAATAAAAGTGGAGGAGAACAAGGAGTGCTTTTGGAACAGCGGCAAGAAACTCCAGGTTGGTGTATGGGTTAGGAAGGACAACATGCACTGCTGGACCTAAACCAGGAAAAAGGAGTGGGTTTACCAAACCATAACAGGCTCGAACTCAAACAGGATGCTGAGTCCCTTCATCAGTAACACGACCCTTAATAAAAGGTGAACCTATGACCCTTCAATACAACAAGCGGGCGCAGCTGTGATTGGACCCTATGGTCAGCTGCTTACCAAGGAGGGGTTTGAAATAACTAAGGGACGGCCATATGTGCAGTTCCTTAACCACATGACCACAGTAACTCGGAAATACATTTCTGTATCAATATTACTCAGTGTGATTTACAATCAACCCCCGCTTTTGCAAAACCAGGCATTTCACGATTGAACATTCTTCAATGCAAAGGCACATAAAAGGGCAATCTTCTCTAACATTGGCTTCAAACAGATATTTGTATCTGTTTAAAAAACAGGACAGAGGGGAAGTTGTTCATTCTCTTGGGGCTTATTGACGGCTTTAATACACACAAACGGAATCTCACACGAAGAGGAACAGTGTCATTGCCATGAATTGCCCAGGAATGGTGTGTGAGCCAATGTAAACAGTTTGCAGTAAAGGCTGACCCATTAGCAGCGACACTGAGCCTTGCACCACCAGATCCAGACTCACTTCCTGCCTCATGCCTCCCAGTCATCATTGTCATTCACGTCAACTTCACTTCCCTGCTCCACTTCCCAACCTACTACCGATCTCCTGCAGGTGTCCAATTGGAACCTACCACTGTTAGAAACGTATTCCTGGGATAAAGATATCACTCAATGGAATAGGACTCGCTGTCCATCCCTAAATCCGCCAGAGATGGAGGAGATGAGTTGCTTTTGTGAACCATTGAACTCCTTTACACGGAGGTACAGCCATTATGGTGCAAGCGCGGGATTTTCTGGATTTACACCCAGAGACACTGAAGGAACACCAACATATTCCCAACTCAGGAAGGTGAGATGATTGGAGGGAGATTTGAAGGGGTCACTATCGTATCTGTCCGCTGTCATTGTCCTTCTACATGGTTCAAGCAATCACTGGGCTGATTCTGGAGGGATCCCGGTCTGTCTGCTGTGTGGAACGAGGAATGTGTTTTCATTCAGACAATTCACATGAAGAGAATTAAACCTTCATTCTCTGAATGGGAACTGTATCCATGTCTGGACGATACAAACTTTGACTCCTCAGCACGGACCCCCGGTAATGCTGACAATATCCAAAGCGACCTGAATTGTACACACCCTTGTGCCTGTCCATCCCTTCATAACCATCTTCGGCAACAAAGTTTCTCTCTTGAATTTTGCAAACGCTTCATATTATCGCCTTGGGTTTCAAAGTAAAGAAAGCGGAGCTGTGGTAATCTGATGTTGGTCAGTAGGTGTAATGCAGGAATGTACAGAACAGGTTGACGCGGGCAGAGACCCGTTTTGAGGCGTGAGGTTGCAGTGAAGGGGTTCCACCAATAAAAGGCGCTGTTCATCTCGTCTGATTCCCCATCCCGGGATTCAAACCAACAGAGGTTTCTCACTGGACTGGTTCAGGATCTTGACTGGAAGAGACCATGACGCAAGGTATGAAAAGATATTTCACTGGAGTGAATCAAAAAACCGCGGAGTGACTGTGAATAAAATGATGGCAACTTCCAGCAGGGGCGCAGGCGACCCTGAAGCAGGTACCTGAGGGTAAATATGTTTCCTTGGGCATTGAAAGACATTGCTTCACGGAGTGGGACATCCGATAGGAAACAGTGACGATAATTATTTTTACTGATTGTTCACCTTGTGAATACTGTTTCCCCCGATGTCCATGTTTCCATTTCATATCGACTCCCTGTCGGACCTCCGGCTGCCGTTGGTGGTTCGAATCCTTCCTGATTTGTGTGCAATGTACTGCATGGATTGGATCAGTGGGTCTCGAATTTGGGAGTATTGCACCTCAATGTGGCGGAGGAGCTGCAGACTTTGGATCAGTGTGTTTTCAAATGTGAAAGTTCCATGTGAGGTAATTGTCCATTTTAAATTCTCGCTCATCGCAACGTCTCTCATTGTCTGTAAAACTGGCTTTAGTTGCAGCTAAAGCTGCCTTTCGTGGGAGAAATCTTTTGGTGTTTGTGTGTGTGTGTGTGTGTGTGTGTGTGTGCGGGGGGAGGGAGGGGGGTGGTGGGGGAGGTGGTCTTCAGTCGATGGAGAGCGGAACTGAAGTGCAAGGAGCTGGTAGAATCCCGAAACCTCTGCCCTCCTTCCACCCGCCCCCCCCCCGCCTCCCTCACCTCCGGGCATGTGTGTCTGTTACTCACTCTATGGGTGAAAATGTGAATGGGTTGCTCGAGGGGATTTCACTTCAGTATGACGGTGTTTCACTCCCTCCCATTGTTGTCTCGTTTAAGATCATAGGAATAATCTTTTGTGAATTTTGCGTTGAAAACATCAGAACACACAAGGTATCGTGCCAAACCTGGACACTGGATCGAAAACAGAAAATACAGGAGCTGGAGCAGCGTCACTGCTTCCTCCGGTATTATAGAAAATAAAGGAGCTGGAGCAGCGTCTCTGCTTCCTCCTGTATTGTAGAAAATAAAGGAGCTGGAACAGTGTCACTGCTTCCTCCTGGATTATAGAAAATAAAGGAGCTGGAGCAGCGTCACTGCTTCCTCCTGTATTATAGAAAATAAAGGAGCTGGAGCAACGTCACCGCTTCCGCCTGTATTATAGAAAATAAAGGAGCTGGAGCAGCGTCACTGCTTCCTCCTGTATTATAGAAAATAAAGGAGCTGGAGCAGCGTCTCTGTTTCCTCCTGTATTATAGAAAATAAAGGAGCTGGAGCAGCGTCACCGCTTCCTCGTGTATTATAGAAAATAAAGGAGCTGGAGCAGCGTCTCTGCTTCCTCCTGTATTATAGAAAATAAAGGAGCTGGAGCAGCGTCACTGCTTCCTCGTGTATTATAGAAAATAAAGGAGCTGGAGCAGCGTCTCTGCTTCCTCCTGTATTTTAGAAAATAAAGGAGCTGGAGCAGCGTCTCTGCTTCCTCCTGTATTATAGAAAATAAAGGAGCTAGAGCAGCGTCACTGCTTCCTCCTGTATTATAGAAAATAAAGGAGCTGGAGCAGCGTCACCGCTTCCTCCTGTATTAAAGAAAATAAAGGAGCTGGAACAGCGTCTCTGCTTCACCCTGTATTATAGAAAATAAAGGAGCTGGAGCAGCGTCTCTGCTTCCTCCTGTATTATAGAAAATAAAGGAGCTGGAGCAGCGTCACTGCTTCCTCCTGTATTATAGAAAATAAAGGAGCTGGAGCAGCGTCACTGCTTCCTCCTGTATTATAGAAAATAAAGGAGCTGGAGCAGCGTCACTGCTTCCTCCTGTATTATAGAAAATAAAGGTGCTGGAGCAGCGTCACTGCTTCCTCCTGTATTATAGAAAATAAAGGAGCTGGAGCAGCCTCTCTATTTCCTCCTGTATTGTAGAAAATATGTTGGCATTCTGACCAATGTTCTGATGGAATGGCACGCTGCACTGATTCTCCCATTTACTGTTTCCATCAAATCTCCCTTTTACTCTTAAACCTGTATTTATTCCTTCATTCACTGGTGTCCGACCCCGATTCGACCATTTAAGGGAGCGCTACTCTAATTCTCTCATTTCCTGGTGCCATGCCCCCATTCTCTAACTCAACTCCACTGTGCACCAGGTCTTCCATTCAGTATTTCCCTGCAACAAATCTCCCATTTAGTAGTCTGCTGCCAGAATTCTCTAATCTTGGAGATCCCTGCATCAAATCTTCAATTTACCGAACCTTCACATATCTTCCCTTTATTGGTGAACTGCACCAACTCCCCCAATTCGTGGTGCGCTGCATTGAATCTGGACCACTAATCGTTTGCAACATTTGTCCTAGTTACTGATTCCCTGCCCAGGGTCTCCCAGTTGCTCCAATTCTCACAGTTATTGGCACCCTCCACCAGGTCTTTAATGTTCTGATAACCCGCAACAATTCTCCAATTCAGTGTTGGTTAGCACCATTTCCCCCAATTACTGATGTCCTGAACAAGTTCCCCACTCAGTGTTGCCTTAAACCAATCCTCATACTGACTGTTGCCCTCGCCCAATTTAGGGGTGCGCTACTCTAAATCTTCCAAAAGGTATTGACCTGCCCCAATTCTCCCATGCAGTTGCAAAACAGCATAACTCACCCATTTCTCACTGAACTGCACTAATTCACCCATTACTTGATATCCTGTTGAAAATTCCCTCATTTCGATAAGCCCTTGCGAAATTTATACATTTTGTATTTTATTGCAATGATTCTCCAATTTAGTGTAGAGCTTACAGAATTCTTAAATTTGGGCGTGAACAGGTTGGACTGAGGGATCTGTTTCCGTGCTGTACATCTCTAAGGCTGTAATTAGTGCTCCGCTTCCCTGCACCAATTCTCCCATTTACCAATTCTGCACTAATTCGGGAATTTCACCAACTCACCCATTGAGGTTATCCTGCTCCAGTCCTCCCACTTAGAATTTAACGTCACCTGCATGAATTCTCCAAGTATTGTTGTTCTGCATCAATTCCTTCCATTTAGTTGTTCCCTGATACACATTTTCAACGTACGGATGCCCTGCTGGTTATATTTGTTCATTTAGTGGTGCACTGAACTGACTCTCCAATTTTCCGAAGCTTCCAACATTTCTTTTTCTTGATTCCCTGGCCCCTATTCCCCAATTTAGACATGCTCTTCTCCAATTTTCTTATGTACAGACACTCCCACCAATTTTCCAATGTAATGGCACTGTGCACCGAATCTCCCATTTTTTGAAACCCACCAAATCTCGAATTGACTCATACTCCTGTACTACCTCTTCACCTTACTGATGCCCGACCCCGATTTTACCATTTAAGGGTGCGCTACCCTCATTCTCCCATTTCCAGTTGCCATACACCCATTCTGTAATTGAGCTCCACTGTGTACTGGGTCTTCCATTCAGTATTTCCTTGCAACAATTCTCCCATTTAGTAGACCGCTGACAGAATTCTCTAATCTTGGCAATCCCTGCATCATATCTCCAAATTCCCCAAACTGCAAATATCCCCCCTTTCGTGGTGAAATGCACCAACTCCCCCATTTCGTGGTGCACTGTATTGAATCTTGAACACTAACCCTTTGCAACATTTGTCCTATTTCCTGATTCACTGCCCGTGTTCTCCCATTTGCTCCAATCTCGAAGTTATCAGCACCATGCACCAGGTCCTTCTTTTACTGATACCCCACACCAATTCTCCAATTCAGTGTTGCTTAGCATCATTTCCCCCAATTACTGATGTCCTGAACAAATTCTCCATACAGTTTTGCTTTACCCCAATCCCCATACTGAATGATGCTTTCGCCCAATTTAGGGGTGCGCTACTCTAAATCTCCCTGTCCCAATTCTCCCATTTAGTGCAACATAACGCACCCATTTAGTGCTGAAATGCACTAATTCACCCATTATCTGATGCCCTGTTGCAAATTCTCACATTTCGATAAGCTCTTTCCCAACTTTTCCATTTAGTAGTTTCTTGCAATGATTCTCCAATTTCGTGGAGACCTACCAGAATTCTTAAATTTGGGCGTGGACATGTTGGACTGAGGGATCTGTTTCCGTGCTGTACATCTCTTAGGTTGTAATTAGTGCTCCGCTTCCCTGCACCAATTCTCCCATTTACCAATCCTGCACTAATTCAGGAATTTCACCAACTCACCCATTGAGGTTATCCTGTCCCAGTCCTCCCGCTTCGAATTTAATGGCACCTGCATGAATGCTCCAATTAATGTTGCCTGCATCAATTCCTTCCATTTAGTTGTTCCCTGATACACATCTTCCACGAAAGGATGTCTTGCTGTATTTTTTTCATTTAGTGATGCACTGAACTGAATCTTCAGTTTACCAATGCTTGCAACATTTCTTCTTTTTATTGATTCCCTGGCCCCTATTCCCCAATTTAGACAGGCTCTGCTCCAATTTTCCAATATATTGGCACTCCCATCAATTTTCTAATACAACGGCCCTGTGCACCAATCTCCCATTTATTGTTTTCACCAAATCTCCAATTTACTCATATCCTGTAGTAATCCTTCCATTTACTGATGTCTGAGCCCGATTCTACCATTTAAGGGTCCGCGACTCTAATTCTCCCATTTACTGTCGCCATGCACCAATTCTCTAATTTAGCTCCACTTTGCACCAGGTCTCTCATTTACTGATATCCCGCATCAATTCTTCAATTCTTTGTTTCCTCGCACCATTTCCCCCAATTACTGATGTCCTGAACAAGTTCTCCATTCAGTTTTGCCTTACACCAATCCTCATACTGACTGATGCTCTCGCCCAATTTAGGGGTGCCCTCCTCTAATTCCCGCATCAAGTATTGTAATGTCCCAATTCTCCCATTTACTGCTAAACTGAAACTCTCCCATTCGGTTCTTACTGCACTAATTTGACAATATCAGATGCCCCATTCCAAATTCTCTTATTTCGATAAGCCCTTGCCCAATCCTTCCATTTAGTAGTACCTTGGAATGATTCTCCAATCTCGTGGAGCGCTGCCAGTATTCTAAAATTGACCCACAGACAAGTTGGACTGAAGTGTCTGTTTCCATGTTGTAAATCTCCATGATTGTACGACTGTTTATGGCTCCGCTGCTCTGCACCATTTATCACATTTACCAATCCTGCACAAACCCTGAAACTGCACCAACTCTCCCTTTGAGTATTAACCTGCCAAATATAAAGGCCGCTGCATAAAATCTCCAATTCCTGTTGCCCTGCCTCAATTCTTTCCATTTAATTTTTCCCTGAATCACTTCTTCCACCTTCGCGTGCCCTGCTGAATTGTTTTCATTTAGTGATGCACTGAACTGAATCTCCAATTTAACGAACCTTGCAACATATCTTTTTATTGACTCCCTGGCCCCGATTCCCCAATCAGGAATAGGTTCTTGTTGTACTTTTGAAACTGGTGTCATAATTCAAACTTTTATGTTGGGGCAGTAGAATTACCCTCTGGGGAGAGAACTGGCTCGAAGGTAGAAGACAGAGGGTGGTGGGGGAGGGCTGCTTTTCAGACTGAAGGCCTGTGACCAGCGGTGTGCCCCAAGGACCGGTGCTGGGTCCACTGTTGTTTTGTCATTTATATAAAAGATTTGGATGTGACCATCGGACGAATGGATAGTAAGTTTGCAAATGACAGTAAAATTGGAAGTGTCGAGGACAGTGAAGATGGTTACCTCAGAGGACAACGGGATCTTGATCAGAATGACCAATGGGCTGAGGAGTGGCAGATGGAGATTAATTTAGATAATTGTGAGGTGCTGCATTTTGGAAAGGCAAAAGAGAGCAGGATTTATACACTGAATGACAAGGTACTAGAGGTATTGCTAAACAAATAGACCTGGAGTGTAGCTTCATAGATCGTTGAAGGTGGACTAACATTTCGATAGGATAGTGAAGAAAGCGTTTGTCATTTTTGTCTTTATTGCTTAGTTAATTGTGTAAAGGAGTTGGGAGGTCATGTTGCAGTATTGGTTCAGCCACTTTTGGTATATAGTGCAATTCTGGACTCCCTCCTATAAGAACGGTGTTGTGAAACTTTAAAGGGTTCAGAAAAGATTTACATGGATGTTGTCATGGTTGGAGGGTTTGTGCTGGAGTTTAAGACTGTATAGGTTGGGGCTATTATCCCTGGAGCGTCAGTCGCTGAGGGTTTACCTTATAGAGGTTCACAAAATCATGAAGGACCCTCAATAGGGTAAAAAGGCAAGGTGATTTCCCTGTATTGGGGAGTCCAGAAGCAGATGGCATATGTTAAAGTTGAGAGGGGAAACATAAAAGGGACCTAAGGGGAACATTTTTCAAGCAGAGGGCACTGTGTGCATGAGCTGCCAGAGGAAGTAGTGGAGGCTGGTACAATTACAACATTTAAAAGGTATCTGGGTGGGTGTAGGAATTAAAAAGGGTTCAGAGGAACTTGGGCCAAATTCTGACAAATAGGATGAGATTGACATCGGATATCAGTTCAGCATGGATGTGTTGGACTGAATGATTTGTTTCTGAGCTTATATTGCTCTGAGTGGATTGAGCTCCGGATTTTAGATTTATGAAGCAGAAAATAAAGAATGGCACAGAGTTAGACCGAGAAATCCTGCTGATCGCAGCAGCTTTATCCTGTTTTCCTGATCCTCCTCCTTCAATCAATGCATTTTTCCGATCCTCATTCAGAATTCCTGGAGCTCTGTAACTGGTCTGGAACAATGTGTTGAAAATCCTATTGCAGTGCACCCAAGGTACCTTTCCCACCGCCCTGCTCCCACGACCCGCAGTGCTGCAGACTGAGCAGACAACCCGAAGCACAATGATGAGCTCCTTCCGGCCCACGGCCCTCCTTCTCACTGAATGAAGACAATCACCAGAAGCAGAATCCAGCTCTTGTTTGAGCCTTGAATACCTGACTCTGTTTCACTGAGTGAAGATTGGACTCAGAACCAGAATTGAAATCAACTTCCTATCTGCATTGTGTCACTCTTTAAGATCTCTGTGTGTCTGAGTTCAGGTCATTTGAATGGAGACTGCGGACAGTGGGTCCCCAGTGAAATGGAAAGAATGGTGGAGGAGCTCACTGAGGGACATCTCTCAAAGTGAGAGTCAGAAAGATGCTATTCAGCATTGAGAGAGTTTAAGGAGAATTGATGGCTCAGAAAAATGTTATGCGGATGTTTGTAAAACTTAGGAACTCTGACTGTTTTGTGGCTGGAGTTTATTTTATACTTGCAGAGATTTGACACATGAATCCTCCCTCCCCACCACTACAGAAGCTGTTGGGACTGTTCAGTGTTTCCAGCGGCTTCTGTAATTATTTCAGGTTCCTGACGGTATCAGTCTCTCACTTTTCGAACAAAACAAACCCATCCTTGTAGTGCAACCAATATTTCAATAAGAAATGGGAAGCAGCAGAGGGGAAAGCTTCCGAGATGCCGAGCAATGCTGCCCGGTTCCACACTGCAATTCACAGGAACCATCGCCAGGAAAAGCAAGGAAGAATCTGACAGATCCGGTTATATTCTGGGACAGTGTAAATCTCTTGGTTATATATATTTAACCAGCCAGCACAGAGTCAGTGCCCGAAACTGACGAGAGTGTAAATCTACTGGTTCTATATATTCAACCAGAAAGCACAGATTCAGTGTCCTAAACTGAGGAGAGGGTAAATCTCCTGGATTTATATATTTAAGTGGCCAGCATAGGGTCAGTGCCCTCAACTGAGGAGAGTGTAAATCTCCTGGTTATCTGTGTTAAACCAGCCAGCACAGAGCCAGTGCCCAAAACTGAGGAGAGCGTAAATCTCCTGGTTATATATATTTAACCATCCTGACATAGTCAGCTCTCTAAACTGAGGAGAGTGTCAATCTCCTGGTTATGTATATTCAACCAGCCAGCACAGGGTCAGTGCCCTAAAATGAGGACAGTGTAAATCTCCTGGTTATATATATTTAACCATCCTGACATAGTCAGCTCTCTAAACTGAGGAGAGTGTAAATCTCCTAGTTATGTATATTCAACCAGCCAGCACAGTGTCAGTGCCCTAAAATGAGGACAGTGGAAATCTCCTGGTTATGTATATTCAACCAGCCAGCACAGAGTCAGTGCCCTAAACTGAGGAGAGTGTAAATCTCCTCGTTATTTATGTTAAAGCAGCCAGCACAGAGTCAGTGCCATAAACTAAGGACAGTGTACATCTGCTATTTATATATATTTAACCAGCCAGCAAAGAGTCAGTTCCCTAAACTGAAGACAGTATAAATCTCCTGGTTATGGATTTATTTAAACAGCAAGCACAGTGTCATTGCCTTAAACTGAGGAGAATGTAAATCTCCTGGTTATATATATTTAACCAGCCAGCGCAGAATTAGTGCCGAAAACTGAGTAGAGTGCAAATCGTTTGGTTATATATGTTCAACCAGCCAGCACAGAGTCAGTGCCCTAAACTGAGGAGAGTGTCAGTCTCCTGGTTATATATATTTAACCAGCCAGCACGGAGTCAGTGTCCAAAACTGAGGAGAGTGTAAATCTCCTGGCTATATTTATTGAAACAGCCAGCACAGACTCAGTGCCCTAAACGGAGGAGAGTGTTAATCTCCTGGTTATATATATTTAACTCGCCCCCACAGATCCAATGCCCTAAACTGAGGAGAAAAAAAGCCCCCAGGTTATATATATTTAACCAGCGAGGACAGAGACAGTGCCCTCAACTAAGGACAGTGTAAATCTCCTGTTTATATATATTAAACCAGCCAGTATAGAGTCGGTGCCCTAAACTGAGGCGAGTGTAAATTTCCTAGCTTGATATATTCAACCAGCCAGCACAGACTCAGTGCCCTAAACTGATAAGTGGGAAAATCTTCTGGTTATATATATTTGACCAGCCAGCACAGAGTCAGTGCCCGAACTGAGGAGAGTGTCAATCTCCTGGTTATGTATTTTCAACCAGCAAGCACAGAGTCAGTGCCCTAAACTGACGAGAGTGTAAATCTCCTGTTTATATATATTTAAGCAGCCAGCACAGAGTCAGTGCGCTATACTGAGGAGAGTGTAAATCTCCTGGTTATATATATTCAACCAGCCAGTACAGTGTAAGTGCCCTAAACTGAGGAGAGAGTAAATCTACTGGTTATGTATATATAAACATTCTGACACAGTCAGCTCCCTAAACTGAGGAGAGTGTAAATCTCCTGGTTATCTATATTTAACTAGCCTGCACAGGGTCAGTGCCCTAAAATGAGGACAGTGTAAATTTCCTGTTTATATATATTCAACCAGCCAGCACAGAGTCAGTGCCCTAAACTGAGGAGGGTGTAAATCTCCTGGTTATATATATTTAACCATCCTGACATAGTCAGCTCTCTAAACTGAGGAGAGTGTAAATCTCCTGGTTATGTATATTCAACCAGACAGCACAGGGTCAGTGCCCTAAACTGAGGAGAGTGTAAATCTCCTGGTTATGTATATTCAACCAGCCATCACAGAGTCAGTGCCCTAAACTGAGGAGAGTGTAAATCTCCTGGTTATGTATATTAAAGCAGCCAGCACAGAGTCAGTGCCATAAACTAAGGACAGTGTACACCAGCTATTTACATATATTTAACCAGCCAGCAAAGAGTCAGTTCCCTAAACTGAAGAGAGTATAAATCTCCTGGTTATGTATTTATTTAAACAGCAAGCACAGTGTCATTGTCTTAAACTGAGGAGAGTGTAAATCTCCTGGATATATATATTTAACCAGCCTGACAGAGTCAGTACCCTAAACTGAGAAAAGTGAAGATCTCCTGGTTATATATATTTAAACAGGGAGCGCAATGTCAGTGCGCTAAACTGAGGAGAGTGTAAATGTCCTGGTTATATATATTCAACCAGCTAGCACAGTGTCAGTGCCCTAAACTGAGGAGAGAGTAAATCTACTGGTTCTATATATTCAACCAGAAAGCACAGAGTCAGTGTCGTAAACTGAGGAGAGGTGAAATCTCCTGGAATTATATATTTAACCAGCCAGGACAGAGACAGTGCCCAAAACTAAGGACAGTGTAAATCTCTTATTTATATATATTTAACGAGCCAGTATAGGGTCGGTGCCCTAAACTGAGGAGAGTGTAAATCTCCTGGTTATCTATATTAAACCAGCCAGCACAGAGTCAGTGCCCGAAACTGGGGAGAGGGAAAATCCCCTGGTTATATATATTTAACCAGCCAACACGGAGTCATTGACCTAAACTGAGGAGAGTGACCCTGTGCTGGCTGGTGAAATATACATAACCAGGAGATTTACACTGTCCTCATTTTAGGGCACTGACCCTGTGCTGGCTGGTTGAATATACATAACCAGGAGATTGACACTCTCCTCAGTTTAGAGAGCTGACTATGTCAGGATGGTTAAATATATATAACCAGGAGATTTACACTCTCCTCAGTTTAGGGCACTGACTCTGTGCTGGCTGGTTCGTTACAAATAATCAGGAGATTTCCACTCTCCTCAGTTTAGAACACTGACTCTGTGCTGGCTGGTTAAATATATATAACCTGGGGATTTTCCCTCTGCACAGTTTAGGGCACTGACTCTGTGCTGGATGTTTAAATATTTTTAACCAGGAGATTTACGCTCTCCTCAATTTACGGCACTGACTCTGTGCTGGCTGGTTGAATATATATAAACAGGAAATTTACACTGTCCTCATTTTAGGGCACTGACCCTGTGCTGGATGGTTAAATATACATAACCAGGAGATTTACACTCCCCTCAGTTTAGGAAGCTGACTGTGTCAGAATGTTTATATATACATAACCAGGAGATTTACACTCCCCTCAGTTTCGGGAGCTGACTGTGTCAGGATTGTTAAATATATATACCCAGGAGATTTACACTATCCTCAGTTTCGGGCACTGACTCTGTGCTGGCTGGTTAAATACATCTAACCTGGCGATTTTCCCTCTCCTCATTTCAGGGCACTGAATCTGTGCTAGCTGGTTAAATATATATAAGCAGAAGATGTCCCCTCTCCACAGTTTAGGGCACTGACACTGTGCTGGATGTTTAAATATTTTTAACCAGGAGATTTACGCTCTCCTCAGTTTTGGGCACTGACTTTGTGCTGGATGTTTAAATATATTTAACCAGGAGATTTACGCTCTCCTCAGTTTTGGGCACTGACTTTGTGCTGGTTGGTTAAATATATATAACCTGGAGATGTACACTCTCCTCAGTTGAGGGCACTGACCCTATGCTGGCTGCTTAAATATATAAAACCAGGAGATTTCACCTCTCCTCAGTTTAGGACACTGAATCTGTGCTTTCTGGTTGAATATATCGAACCAGTAGATTTACTCTCTCCTCAGTTTAGGGCACTGACACTGTGCTGGCTGGTTGAATATATATAACCAGGAGATTTACACTCTCCTCAGTATAGCGCACTGACTTTGCGCTCCCTGTTTAAATATATATAACCAGGAGATCTTCACTTTTCTCAGTTTAGGGCACTGACTATGTCAGGCTTCTTAAATATATATAACCAGGAGATTTACACTCTCCTCAGTTTAGGGCACTGACTCTGTGCTGGCTGCTTAAATATATATAACCAGGAGATTTACACTCTCGTCAGTTTAGGGCACTGACTCTGTGCTTGCTGGTTGAAAATACATAACCAGGAGATTGACACTCTCCTCAGTTCGGGCACTGACTCTGTGCTGGCTGGTCATATATATATAACCAGAAGATTTTCCCACTTCTCAGTTTAGGGCACTGAGTCTGTGCTGGCTGGTTGAATATATCAAGCCAGGAAATTTACACTCGCCTCAGTTTAGGGCACCGACTCGATACTGGCTGGTTTAATATATATAAACAGGAGATTTACACTGTCCTTAGTTGAGGGCACTGTCTCTGTCTTCGCTGGTTAAATATATATAACCTGGGGACTTTCCCTCTCCTCAGTTTAGGGCATTGGATCTGTGGGGGCGAGTTAAATATATATAACCAGAGATTAACACTCTCCTCCGTTTAGGGCACTGAGTCTGTGCTGGCTGTTTCAATAAATATAGCCAGGAGATTTACACTCTCCTCAGTTTTTGACACTGACTCCGTGCTGGCTGGTTAAATATATATAACCAGGAGACTGACACTCTCCTCAGTTTAGGGCACTGACTCTGTGCTGGCTGGTTGAACATATATAACCAAACGATTTGCACCCTACTCAGTTTAGGGCACTAATTCTGCGCTGGCTGGTTAAATATATATAACCAGGAGATTTACATTCTCCTCAGTTTATGGCAATGACACTGTGCTTGCTGTTTAAATAAATCCATAACCAGGAGATTTATACTCTCTTCAGTTTAGGGAACTGACTCTTTGCTGGCTGGTTAAATATATATAAATAGCAGATGTACACTGTCCTTAGTTTATGGCACTGACTCTGTGCTGGCTGTTTTAACATAAATAACGAGGAGATTTACACTCTCCTCAGTTTAGGGCACTGACTCTGTGCTGGCTGGTTGAATATACATAACCAGGAGATTTACACTGTCCTCATTTTCGGGCACTGACACTGTGCTGGCTGGTTGAATATACATAATCAGGAGATTTACACTCTCCTCAGTTTCGAGAGCTGACTATGTCAGGATGGTTAAATATATATAACCAGGAGATTTACACTCTCCTTAGTTTAGGGCAATGACTCTGTGATGGCTGGTTAAATATATATTATCTGGGGATTTTCCCTCTCCTCAGTTCAGGGCACTGAATCTGTGCTGGCTGGTTAAATATATCTAACCTGGGGATTTTCCCTCTCCTCAGTTCAGGGCACTGTCTCTGTGCTGGATGTTTAAATAATTTTAACCAGGAGATTTACGCTCTCCTCAGTGTTGGGCACTGACTCTGTGCTGGTTGGTTAAATATATATAACCAGGAACTGTACACTCTCCTCCGTTTAGGGCACTGAGTCTGTGCTGGCTGTTTCAATAAATATAGCCAGGAGATTTACGCTCTCCTCAGTTTCGGGCACAGACTCTGCACTGGCTGGGGAAATATTTATAAACCGGAGATTTACACTCTCCTCAGTTTTGGACACTGACTCCGTGCTGGCTGGTTAAATACATATAACCTGGGGATTTTCCCTCTCCTCATTTCAGGGCACTGAATCTGTGCTGGCTGGTTAAATATATATAAGCAGAAGATGTCCCCTCTCCACAGTTTAGGGCACTGACTCTGTGCTGGGTGTTTCATTATTTCTAACCAGGAGATTTATGCTCTCCTCAGTTTTGGGCACTGACTCTGTGCTGGTTGATTAAATATATATAACCAGGAGATGCACACTCTCCTCAGTTGAGGGCACTGACCCTATGTTGGCTGCTTAAATATATAAATCCAGGAGATTTCACCTCTCCTCAGTTTAGGACACTGAATCTGTGCTTTCTGGTTGAATATATAGAACCAGTAGATTTACTCTCTCCTCAGTTTAGGGCACTGACACTGTGCTGGCTGGTTGAATATATATAACCAGTAGTTTTACACTCTCCTCAGTTTAGCGCACTGACATTGCGCTCCCTGTTTAAATATATATTCAGGAGATCTTCACTTTTCTCAGTTTAGGACACTGACTATCTCAGGCTGGTTAAATATATATAACCAGGAGATTTACACTCTCCTCAGTTTAGGGCACTGACTCTGTGCTGGCTGCTTAAATATATATAACCAGGACATTTACCCTCACCTCAGTTTAGGACACTGACTCTGCACTGGCTGGTTAAATATATATAACCAGGAGATTTACACTCTCGTCAGTTTAGGGCACTGTGTCCGTGCTGGCTGGTTGAAAATACACAACCAGGAGATTGACACTCTCCTCAGTTCGGGCACTGACTCTATGCTGGCTGGTTAAGTATATATAACCTTGTGATTTTCCCTCTCCTCAGTTTAGGGCAGTGAATCTGTGCTGGCTGGTTAAATATATATATAACCAGGAGATTAACACTCTCCTCAGTTTAGGGCACTGAGTCTGTGCTGGCTGTTTGAATATACCTAGCCACGAGATTTACACTCTCCTCAGTTTAGGGCACTGACTCTGTACTGGCTTGTTAAATATTTATAACCAGGATATTTACACTCTCCTCAGTTTAGGGCACTGACTCTGTGCTGGCTGGTTGAACATATATAACCAAACGATTTGCACTCTACTCAGTTGAGAGAGCTGACTATGTCAGGATGGTTAAATATATATAACCAGGAGATTTACACTCTCCTCAGTTTAGGGCACTGACTCGTTGCTGGCTGGTTGAACATATATAACCAAAAGATTTGCACTCTACTCAGTTTAGTGCACTAATTCTGCGCTGGCTGGTAAAATATGTATAACCAGGAGATTTACACTCTCCTCAGTTTAGGGCACCGACCCGAAACTGGCTCGTTAAATATATATAAATAAGAGATTTACACTGTCCTTAGTTTTGGGCACTGTCTCTGTCCTGGCTGGTTAAATATATATAACCTGGAGATTTATCCTCTTCTCAGTTTAGGAACATGATCTGTGCTGGCTGTTCAAATTTATATAACCAGGAGATTTACACTCTCCTGCGTTTAGTGCACTGAGTCCGTGCTGGCTGGTTGAATATGTATAGCCAGGAGATTGACACTCTCCTCTGTTTTGGGCACTGACTCTATGCTGACTGGTTAAATATATATAACCAGGCGATTTGCAATCTCCTCAGTTTAGGGCACTCACTCTGTGCTTTCTGGTTCAATATATATATATATATATTCAGGTGATTTACGCTCTCCTCAGTTTTGGGTATTGACTCTGTGTTCTCTGGTTAAAAATATATAAAACCAGGAGTTTACACTCTCCTCAGTTTAAGGCAATGACTCTGTGCTAGCTGGCTAAATTTATATAACCAGGAGATTTACACACTTCTCAGTTTAGGTCACTGACTCTGTGCTGGCTGGATAAATATATATAACCAGGAGATTTACACTCTCGTCAGTTTCGGGCACTGACACTGTGTTGGCTGCTTCAATATATATAACCAGGAGATTTACGCTCTCCTCAGTTTCGGGCACTGACTCTGTGCTGGCTGTTTAACTATTTTTAACCGGGAGATTTATGCTCTCCTCAGTTTAGGACTCTGACTCTGTGCTGGCTGGATAAATATATATAACCAGGAGATTTACACTGTCCTCAGTTTCGGGCACTGACTCTGTGCTGGCTGGTTAAATATATATAACCAGCAGATTTACACTCTCGTCAGTTTCGGGCACTGACTCTGTGCTGGCTGGTTAAATATATATAACCAAGAGATTTACACTGTCCCAGAATATAACCGGATCTGTCAGATTCTTCCTTGCTTTTCCTGGCGATGGTTCCTGTGAATTGCAGTGTGGAACCGGGCAGCATTGCTCGGCATCTCGGAAGCTTTCCCCTCTGCTGCTTCCCATTTCTTATTGAAATATTGGTTGCACCACAAGGATGGGTTTGTTTTGTTCGAAAAGTGAGAGACTGATACCGTCAGGAACCTGAAATAATTACAGAAGCCGCTGGAAACACTGAACAGTCCCAACAGCTTCTGTAGTGGTGGGGAGGGAGGATTCATGAGTCAAATCTCTGCAAGGATAAAATAAACTCCAGCCACAAAACAGTCAGAGTTCCTAAGTTTTACAAACATCCGCATAACATTTTTCTGAGCCATCAATTCTCCTTAAACTCTCTCAATGCTGAATAGCATCTTTCTGACTCTCACTTTGAGAGATGTCCCTCAGTGAGCTCCTCCACCATTCTTTCCATTTCACTGGGGACCCACTGTCCGCAGTCTCCAATCAAATGATCTCAACTCAGACACACAGAGATCTTAAAGAGTGACACAATGCAGATAGGAAGTTGATTTCATTTCTGTTTCAGATTCCAATCTTCACTCAGTGAAACAGAGTCAGGTATTCAAGGCTCAAACAAGAGCTGGATTCTGCTTCTGGTGATTGTCTTCATTCAGTGAGAAGGAGGGCCATGGGCTGGAAGGAGCTCATCATTGTACTTCGGGTTGTCTGCTCAGTCTGCAGCATTGCGGGCCGTGGGAGCAGGGCAGTGGGAAAGGTACCTTGTGTGGACTGCAATAGGATTTTCAACACATTTTTCCAGACCAGTTACAGAGCTCCAGGAATTCTGAATGAGGATCGGAAAAATGCATTGATTGAAGGAGGAGGATCAGGAAAACAGGATAAAGCTGCTGAGATCAGCAGGATTTCTCGGTCTAACTCTGTGCCATTCTTTATTTTCTGCTTCATAAATCTAAAATCCGGAGCTCAATCCACTCAGAGCAATATAAGCTCAGAAACAAATCATTCAGTCCAACACATCCATGCTGAACTGATATCCGATGTCAATCTCATCCTATTTGTCAGAATTTGGCCCAAGTTCCTCTGAACCCTTTTTAATTCCTACACCCACCCAGATACCTTTTAAATGTTGTAATTGTACCAGCCTCCACTACTTCCTCTGGCAGCTCATGCACACAGTGCCCTCTGCTTGAAAAATGTTCCCCTTAGGTCCCTTTTATGTTTCCCCTCTCAACTTTAACATATGCCATCTGCTTCTGGACTCCCCAATACAGGGAAATCACCTTGCCTTTTTACCCTATTGAGGGTCCTTCATGATTTTGTGAACCTCTATAAGGTTAACCCTCAGCTACTGACGCTCCAGGGATAATAGCCCCAACCTATACAGTCTTAACCTCGAGCACAAACCCTCAACCTTGACAACATCCATGTAAATCTTTTCTGAACCCTTTAATGTTTCACAACACCCTTCTTATAGGAGGGAGTCCAGAATTGCACTATATACCAAAAGTGGCTGAACCAATACTGCAACATGACCTCCCAACTCCTTTACACAATTAACTGAGCAATAAAGACAAAAATGACAAACGCTTTCTTCACTATCCTATCGAAATGTTAGTCCACCTTCAACGATCTATGAAGCTACACTCCAGGTGTATTTGTTTAGCAATACCTCTAGTACCTTGTCATTCAGTGTATAAATCCTGCTCTCTTTTGCCTTTCCAAAATGCAGCACCTCACATTTATCTAAATTAATCTCCATCTGCCACTCCTCAGCCCATTGGTCATTCTGATCAAGATCCCGTTGTCCTCTGAGGTAACCATCTTCACTGTCCTCGACACTTCCAATTTTACTGTCATTTGCAAACTTACTATCCATTCGTCCGATGGTCACATCCAAATCTTTTATATAAATGACAAAACAACAGTGGACCCAGCACCGGTCCTTGGGGCACACCGCTGGTCACAGGCCTTCAGTCTGAAAAGCAGCCCTCCCCCACCACCCTCTGTCTTCTACCTTCGAGCCAGTTCTCTCCCCAAAGGGTAATTCTACTGCCCCAACATAAAAGTTTGAATTATGACACCAGTTTCAAAAGTACAACAATAACCTATTCCTGATTGGGGAATCGGGGCCAGGGAGTCAATAAAAAAGATATGTTGCAAGGTTCGTAAAATTGGAGATTCAGTTCAGTGCATCACTAAATGAAAACAATTCAGCAGGGCACTCGTACGTGGAAGAAGTGATTCAGGGAACAATTAAATGGAAAGAATTGAGGCAGGGCAACAGGAATTGGAGATTTTATGCAGCGGCCTTTATATTTGGCAGGTTAATACTCAAAGGGAGAGTTGGTGCAGTTTCAGGGTTTGTGCAGGATTGGTAAATGGGATAAATGGTGCAGAGCAGCGGAGTCATAAACAGTCGTACAATCATAGAGATTTACAACATGGAAACAGACACTTCAGTCCAACTTGTCTGTGGGTCAATTTTAGAATACTGGCAGCGCTCCACGAGATTGGAGAATCATTCCAAGGAACTACTAAATGGAAGGATTGGGCAAGGGCTTATCGAAATAAGAGAATTTGGAATGGGGCATCTGATATTGTCAAATTAGTGCAGTTAGAACCGAATGGGAGAGTTTCAGTTTAGCAGTAAATGGGAGAATTAGGACATGACAATACTTGATGCGGGAATGAGAGGAGGGCACCCCTAAATTGGGCGAGAGCATCAGTCAGTATGAGGATTGGTGTAAGGCAAAACGGAATGGAGAACTTGTTCAGGACATCAGTAATTGGGGGAAATGGTGCGAGGAAACAAAGAATTGAAGAATTGATGCGGGACATCAGTAAATGAGAGACCTGGTGCAAAGTGGAGCTAAATTAGAGAATTGGTGCATGGCGACAGTAAATGGGAGAATTAGAGTCGTGCACCCTTAAATGGTAGAATCGGGCTCAGGCATCAGAAAATGGAAGGATTACTACAGGATATGAGTAAATTGGAGATTTGGTGGAAACAATAAATGGGAGATTGGTGCACAGTGCCGTTGCATGAGAAAATTGATGGGAGTGCCAATGTTTTGGAAAATTGGAGCAGAGCATGTCTAAATTGGGGAATAGGGGCCAGGGAATCAATAAAAAGAAGAAATGTTGCAAGCATTGGTAAACTGAAGATTCAGTTCAGTGCATGACTAAATGAAAAAAATACAGCAAGACATCCTTTCGTGGAAGATGTGTATCAGAGAACAACTAAATGGAAGGAATTGATGCAGGCAACATTAATTGGAGCATTCATGCATGTGCCATTAAATTCGATGTGGGAGGACTGGGACAGGATAACCTCAATGGGTGAGTTGGTGAAATTCCTGAATTAGTGCAGGATTGGTAAATGGGAGAATTGGTGCAGGGAAGCGGAGCACTAATTACAGCCTTAGAGATGTACAGCACGGAAACAGACCCTTCAGTCCAACATGTCCACGCCCAAATTTAAGAATTCTGGCAGGTCTCCACGAAATTGGAGAATCATTGCAAGAAACTACTAAATGGAAAAGTTGGGAAAGAGCTTATCCAAATGTGAGAATTTGCAACAGGGCATCAGATAATGGGTGAATTAGTACATTTCAGCACTAAATGGGTGCGTTATGTTGCACTAAATGGGAGAATTGGGACAGGGAGATTTAGAGTAGCGCACCCCTAAATTGGGCGAAAGCATCAGTCAGTATGGGGATTGGGGTAAAGCAAAACTGGATGGAGAATTTGTTCAGGACATCAGTAATTGGGGGAAATGATGCCAAGCAAAACTGAATTGGAGAATTGGTGTGGGGTATCAGTAAAAGAAGGACCTGGTGCATGGTGCTGATAACTTCGAGATTGGAGCAAATGGGAGAACACGGGCAGTGAATCAGGAAGTAGGACAAATGTTGCAAAGGGTTAGTGGTCGAGATACAATACAGTGCACCACAAAATGGGGGAGTTGGTGCAGTTCACCACGAAAGGGGGGGATATTTGCAGTTTGGGGAATTTGGAGATATGATGCAGGGATTGCCAAGATTAGAGAATTCTGTCAGCGGTCTACTAAATGGGAGAATTGTTGTAAGGAAATACTGAATGGAAGACCTGGTGCACAGTGGAGCTCAATTACAGAATGGGTGTATGGCAACAGGAAATGGGAGAATTAGGGTAGCGCACCCTTAAATGGTAAAATCGGGGTCGGGCATCAGTAAGGTGAAGAGGTAGTACAGGAGTATGAGTCAATTCGAGATTTGGTGGGTTTCAAAAAATGGGAGATTCGGTGCACAGTGCCATTACATTGGAAAATTGGTGGGAGTGTCTATACATGAGAAAATTGGAGCAGAGCATGTCTAATTTGGGATATTGGGGCCAGGGAATCAATAAAAAGAAATGTTGGAAGCATCGGAAAATTGGAGAGTCAGTTCAGTGCACCACTAAATGAACAAATACAATCAGCAGGGAATCCGTACGGTGAAAATGTGTATCAGGGAACAACTAAATGGAAGGAATTGATGCAGAGCAACAATAATTGGAGAATTCATGCAGGTGACGTTAAATTCTAAGTGGGAGGACTGGGGCAGGATAACCTCAGTGGGTGAGTTGGTGAAATTCCCGAATTAGTGCAGGATTGGTAAATGGGAGAATTGGTGCAGGGAAGCAGAGCACTAATTTCAGCCTTAGAGATGTACAGCAGGGAAACAGATCCCTCAGTCCAACCTGTTCACGCCCAAATTTAAGAATTCTGTAAGCTCTACACTAAATTGGAGAATCATTGCAATAAAATACAAAATGTATAAATTTCGCAAGGGCTTATCGAAATGATGGAATTTTCAACAGGATATCAAGTAATGGGTGAATTAGTGCAGTTCAGGGCAAAATGGGTGAGTTATGCTGTTTTGCAACTGCATGGGAGAATTGGGGCAGGACCATACCTTTTGGAAGATTTAGAGCAGCGCACCCCTAAATTGGCGAGGGCAACAGTCAGTATGAGGAATGGTTTAAGGCAACACTGAGTGGGGAACTTGTTCAGGACATCAGTAATTGGGGGAAATGGTGCTAACCAACACTGAATTGGAGAATTGGTGCGGGGTATCAGTACATTAAAGACCTGGTGGAGGGTGCCAATAACTGAGAATTGGAGCAACTGGGAGACCCCGGGCAGTGAATCAGTAAATAGGACAAATGTTGCAAACGATTAGTGGTCCAGATTCAATGCAGCGCACCACGAATTGGGGGAGTTGGTGCAGTTCACCAATAAAGGGAAGATATGTGAAGGTTCGGTAAATTGAAGATTTGATGCAGGGATCTCCAAGATTAGAGAATTCTGGCAGCAGACTACTAAATGGGAGATTTGTTGCAGGGAAATACTGAATGGAAGACCTGGTGCACAGTGGAGTTGAATTAGAGAATGGGGGCATGGCACCAGGAAATGATAGAATTAGAGTAGCGCACCCTGAAATGGTAGAATCGGGGTCGGACATCAGTGAATGAAGGAATAAATACAGGTTTAAGAGTAAAAGGGAGATTTGATGGAAACACTAAATGGGAGAATCAGTGCAGAGTGCCATTCCATCAGAACATTGGTCAGAATGCCAACATATTTTCTACAATACAGGAGGAAATAGAGAGGCTGCTCCAGCTCCTTTATTTTCAATAATACAGGAGGAAGCAGTAACGCTGCTCCAGCTCCTTTATTTTCTATAATACAAGAGGAAGCAGTGACGCTGCTCCAGCACCTTTATTTTCTATATTACAGGAGGAAGCAGTGACGCTGCTCCAGCTCCTTTATTTTCTATAATACAGGAGGAAGCAGTGACGCTGCTCCAGCACCTTTATTTTCTATAATATAGGAGGAAACAGTGACGCTGCTCCAGCTCCTTTATTTTCTATAATACAGGAGGAAGCAGTGACGCTGCTCCAGCTCCTTTATTTTCTATAATACAGGAGGAAGCAGTGACGCTGCTCCAGCTCCTTTATTTTCTATAATCCAGGAGGAAGCAGTGACGCTGCTCCAGCTCCTTTATTTTCTATAATTCAGGAGGAAGCAGTGACGCTGCTCCAGATCCTTTATTTTCTATAATTCAGGAGGAAGCAGTGACTCTGCTCCAGCTCCTTTATTTTCTATAATACAGGAGGAAGCAGTGACGCTGCTCCAGCTCCTTTATTTTTTGTAATACAGGAGGAAGCAGTGACGCTGCTCCAGCTCCTTTATTTTCTATAATCCAGGAGGAAGCAGTGACGCTGCTCCAGCTCCTTTATTTTCTTTAATACAGGAGGAAGCAGATTCGCTGCTCCAGCTCCTTTATTTTTTGTAATACAGGAGGAAGCAGTGACTCTGCTCCAGCTCCTTTATTTTCTATAATACAGGAGGAAGCAGTGACGCTGCTCCAGCTCCTTTATTTTCTATAATAAAGGAGGAAGCAGTGACGCTGCTCCAGCTCCTTTATTTTCTATAATACAGGAGGAAGCAGAGACGCTGCTCCAGCTCCTTTATTTTCTATTACACAGGAGGAAGCAGTGACGCTGCTCCAGCTCCTTTATTTTCTATAATACAGGAGGAAGCAGTGACGCTGCTCAAACTCCTTTAATTTCTATAATACAGTAGGAAGCAGTGACGATGCTCCAGCTCCTTTATTTTCTATAATACAGGAGGAAGCAGTGACGCTGCTCCAGCTCCTTTATTTTCTATAATACAGGAGGAAGCAGTGACGCTGCTCCAGCTCCTTTATTTTCTATAATACAGGAGGAAGCAGTGACGCTGCTCCAGCACCTTTATTTTCTATAATACAGGAGGAAGCAGTGACGCTGCTCCAGCTCCTTCATTTTCTATAATACGGGAGAAAGCTGTGACGCTGCTCCAGCTCCTTTATTTTCTATAATACAGGAGGAAACAGTGACGCTGCTCCAGCTCCTTTATTATCTATAATACAAGAGGAAGCAGTGACGCTGCTCCAGCTCCTTTATTTTCTATAATACAGGAGGAAGCAGTGACGCTGCTCCAGCTCCTTTATTTTCTACGATACAGGAGGAAGCAGTGACGCTGCTCCAGCTCCTTTATTTTCTACAATACAGAAGGAAGCAGAGACGCTGTTCCAGCTCCTTTATTTTCTCTAATACAGGAGGAAGCAGAGACGCTGCTCCAGCTCCTTTGTTTTCTATAATACAGGAGGAAACAGTGACGCTGCTCCAGCTCTTTAATTTTCTATAAGTCAAGAGGAAGCAGTGACGCTGCTCCAGCTCCTTTATTATCTATAATACAGGAGGAAGCAGTGACGCTGCTCCAGCTCCTTTATTTTCTATAATACAGGAGGAAGCAGTGACGCTGCTCCAGCTCCTTTATTTTCTATGGTACAGGAGGAAGCAGAGACGCTGCTCCAGCTCCTTTATTTTCTATAATACAGGAGGAAGCAGTGACGCTGCTCCAGCTCCTTTATTTTCTATAATAGAGGAGGAAGCAGTGACGCTGCTCCAGCTCCTTTATTTTCTATAATACAGGAGGAAACAGTGACGCTGCTCCAGCTCCTTTATTATCTATAATACAAGAGGAAGCAGTGACGCTGCTCCAGCTCCTTTATTTTCTATAATACAGGAGGAAGCAGTGACGCTGCTCCAGCTCCTTTATTTTCTACGATACAGGAGGAAGCAGTGACGCTGCTCCAGCTCCTTTATTTTCTACAATACAGAAGGAAGCAGAGACGCTGTTCCAGCTCCTTTATTTTCTCTAATACAGGAGGAAGCAGAGACGCTGCTCCAGCTCCTTTGTTTTCTATAATACAGGAGGAAACAGTGACGCTGCTCCAACTCTTTAATTTTCTATAAGTCAAGAGGAAGCAGTGACGCTGCTCCAGCTCCTTTATTATCTATAATACAGGAGGAAGCAGTGACGCTGCTCCAGCTCCTTTATTTTCTATAATACAGGAGGAAGCAGTGACGCTGCTCCAGCTCCTTTATTTTCTATGGTACAGGAGGAAGCAGAGACGCTGCTCCAGCTCCTTTATTTTCTATAATACAGGAGGAAGCAGTGACGCTGCTCCAGCTCCTTTATTTTCTATAATACAGGAGGAAGCAGTGACGCTGCTCCAGCTCCTTTATTTTCTATAATACAGGAGGAAGCAGTGACGCTGCTCCAGCTCCGTTATTTTCTATAATACAGGAGGAAGCAGTGACGCTGCTCCAGCTCCATTATTTTCTATAACACAAGGGGAAGCAGAGACGTTGCTCCAACTCCTTTATTTTCTATAATACAGGAAGAAGCAGTGACGCTGCTCCAGCTCCTTTATTTTCTCTAATACAGAAGGTAGCAGTGACCCTGCTCCAGCTCCTTTATTTTCTGTAATACAGGAGGAAGCAGTGACGCTGCTCCAGCTCCTTTATTTTCTATAATACAGAAGGTAGCAGTGACCCTGCTCCAGCTCCTTTATTTTCTATAATACAGGAGGAAGCAGTGACTATGCTCCAGCTCCTTTATTTTCTATAATACAAGAGGAAGCGGTGACTCTGCTCCAACTCCTTTATTTTCTATAATACAGGAGGAAGCAGTGTCGCTGCTCCAGCTCCTTTATTTTCTATAATACAGGAGGAAGCAGAGACGCTGCTCCAGCTCCTTTATTTTCTATAATACAGGAGGAAGCAGTGTCGCTGCTCCTGCTGCTTTATTTGGTGCAATCAAAAAATGGGTCTGTTTCCATGCAGTACATCTATATGTTTGTAATTCAATGGCATCTGGATGGGATGTAAACAGGGATGGTTTGGAGGGTTTAGGGACAAATGTTGGTAAATATAGCTGGATTAATTTCGGTTATCTGTTCAGCAGGGACGAGCTGGAATGGAGGGTCTGTTTCTGTGCTCGTCACCTCCAAAATCCTAATGAATGACATTTGCCCAAAACATCGATTTTCCTGCTCCTCGCATGCTGCCTGACCTGCTGTGCTTTTCCAGCACCACTCTGCTCTAAGCTCTGAAATGCTCTCTTTCAGAGTTCCATCAACCTCATACCATGTACATCTCATACAGGAGACTTCTACTACCTACCGAAGGTACACACAGCCAACACACCAGGATGTCCCGCCAGATTAGGCAATGGGACCCGATGTGTGAACCACACTGCCGATATCAAATACATCTTGAAAGCCATGAGGCCGGGTGCCCCCAGCTTCTACCACGACAGAACATTGGGACACAGGCAGATTTCAACCTCACACCTTCAAGGCTGAATCTGAGCTGAGGGGGCATCTATTGTTAAAGATTTACCTGGGAATTTAGCAATTTTTACATATCGTTTCCAAAATCTAACATGATATTTCTAAAAGTATACAAACTGAAAAGACAGTGCACTTTTACTTTTAAATATGTCATTTCAGTGGCATCACCCTGTAATCCTTTACAATAAATTCTGTGTCGTATGATGTTATGCTGCATGAAGGAACAGCGCTACAAAAGCTGGTACTATCAAATAAACCTGTTGGACTATAACCTGATGTTGTGTGATTATTTAATTTTGTCCACCCCAGTCCAACACCGGCACCTCCAAATCTTTACTCCATATTGTTGACACTAACTCACACGCAGTTCAGGTCAGTTTAGCACAATGATCCTGTTCCTCTTTTTGTGAGGCTCCCTGTGTATATTAACAGAGTTAATGGGCCCCGAGAGGATGAATACATTCTCTTTATCCTGTCAGTTTAAACAGTTGAACATATCAGTTTGAAGCCAATGGAAGAGGAGATTGTCTTTTTCTGTACAATTTCAGTGCAGAACGTTCAGCCATAAACTGTCTTTGCAAAAGTGGGGGCTGAATGCAATTCTCACTGAGAAACATTAATACAGAAAACACAATTCCGAGTTCCAGTTATCAATTGGTTAAGGAACTGGGATGAGAAAACCACTTGTGGTGTGGTGCCGTGCCTCAGTTCGTGAACTTGCCCACATCATGAACAGCCCACCAAGATGTCAAATCGTAGTGGTGCCTGTGTATTTTACCAAATGCATGGTTGTTTCAACATCTCCCAAGTCAGTGTTGCTCATCAGTCAACCATGCGTCCTGTTTGAGTGTCAGCCTGTTTTGGTGATCCTGGTCTGCTCCCTGGTTTAGTTCCTCCAGGGGATATTGTTTCTTCCGAACTATTAATTCAATCTGGAGTTTCCTTCCTGTGTTTGACAAGAACTTCTGCTTCTACTCCTCCTTTTAGATTAGATGAGATTACTTACAGTGTGGAAACAGGCCCTTCGGCCCAACAAGTCCACACCGCCCCGCCGAAGCGCAACCCACCCATACCCCTACATCTTCCCCTTACCTAAAACTACGGGCAATTTAGCATGGCCAATTCACCTGACCTGCACATCTTTGGACTGTGCGAGGAAACCGGAGCACCCAGAGGAAACCCACGCAGACACGGGGAGAACGTACAAACTCCACACAGTTAGTCGCCTGAGGCGGGAATTGAACCCGGATCTCTGGCGCTGTGAGGCAGCAGTGCTAACCACTGTGCCACCGTGCCGCCACACAGCCAGTTATTACGCCCCGTTCATTTCCAGTTTGTTGGGAATAACGAGGTGAGCCAGGAGACATGGCAGACTCGCCGGTGAATGTTGCAGTTATGGCGCAGGCTGTTCACCCTAATTCTCTGCTGTCAACGTTCATTCATTTCACACCAATAGGAAATTCTTCATTGCACTCCTGTCGTTGTGGTTTGCACTGTGATTGCGGTTTCTTTTCTTGTGGATTATGAAGTCTATTTTGAACTCGAAAGGATCATAATATTTGGAGGAAGGAATGACTCCTCACCTCAGGCATAAGTGCCAGACACATTATTCGGAGAATGTGAGCCCAATCCCACACATCCTACCGAGGGGGCAGAAAGCCTGTTAGCTGGTCCACTCTCAATTTGTCTCCGAATGTCAGACTTTTCAAAGAGCAGAAATGGGAAATGAGGAATATGGACAGACCGAGAGTCCGAGAATATGAAAGAGGGTCAGGTACATTCACAGAGAAAGAAAGAAATATGGAGACACATATTGAGGGAGATACTGAAAGGACCAATTCTCCAATCGACATGGCTGCTGACTGACAGAAACAAATAGGAATAAAAAGGGAACTATTAAGCACAGCCTTTCACCAGCTCCGGGGAACGGAAGGATTCTTACAGCCAAGAAAGTCATTTTGAATTTTCAACATTGACGGTTATAAACTCATGAAAGATTTTGGTAAATATCCTGACAGCGAAAACTGATCACTTTACCAAAAATATAATCCAGAAATGTCGAAGTAACCTCGCTCTGCCGATATGAAGCATTAACTCTGTTTCTCTCCACTGTCCTACTGAGTTTTTCTATCAAATCTTCCATGTTCTCCTATAGTTGTAGGGTTTTTTTTCCAATTGGATAAGGAATGCAACTTTAATTTCGAAAGGGTTACAATATTTTGAGGAAGAAATAGCTCCACGTGTCACATCCAAGTGGCAGACGTATTATCCGTAGAATGTGAGCCAAGTTTTACAGACTCCTGCCAGGTTCCAGGATACCTCTCAGAAGCTCCTTTCTCCAACTATCCCAGAACGTCAGGCTTTTCATAGAGTAGGAATGGGGAATGAGGGATATTGGCAAATAAAGGGTCAAAGAATATGATAAAGAGTGAGGGAGATACACAGAGATAAAGACAGAAAATTAGAGACCCATCTTGAGGGAGACACTGAACAAACCAATTCTCAGGTCGACATGGCTGCTAATTGGCAAAAAAAAGGATTTTGATAACTATCCTAATTCGACCGATAAAACTGACCATTATCCCAGCATTGTGGTCGAGAAATGAAGAACTAACCTGGTTCTGTCGTTGTGAATCATTGTCTCTGTTTCTCCCCACAGATGTTGCTAGGACTATTCAGTTTGCACGTCAATTCTTGTTTTTGGTTCAGATATCCAATATCTGCATCTCTTGGTTTTCTGTTCAACTTTAAAACGGTTGACACAAAAGCGATTTTCTGCCAGTTTTGGAAAAGTGGTCAGAAATATTCTTACCACGATGTGTGTGCAGAACAAAGCACGCATTCCTTGACCGGGAATAGAACCCGTGTCACGGCGGTGAGAGCGCCAAATGCTGGCGACTAGACTCCAAGGGAAGGCAGAAGGCGGCCTTACATTCATTCAGAATGAAAACTCTTTTGCCTTTTCATTTCTGATCAGTCTTGCTGCAGATTAGGTCCTCCTTGCCTTCGAGCTTTCACAGAGTGGGAAGAGACCGTTCGGCCCATCGTACATTGCAGCTCATCAGGCATCCATGTATTCCAGTCCCAGTTTCTAGTTTTGGCTCAAAATGTTATGTGTCGTGATGTTTCCAGAGCAAATATCAATGCGATTCTCACTGTGAATTTAAACGCGTTTACACGACAATGGGACTGAGGTTTAACATGGTCACACTGTGTTGTAACCACCTTGAGGACCTGAACCTCATTTTCACCCACAGAGGGAGACACACAGAAACATATCCCGAGAGGTACAGATGTCTCAGGATCATACCAGCTCCTTGTGCTTCACTTCCTCTCTCTGCTCCACACAACAGCTTCTCTGACAAAGGCAGCTTGAGATGGAACACTCGCCAGTTTGACAGGCAATGAGAGATGTTGAGCTGAACTGGAATTTAAAATGGACAATAGACCTAAATGCAAGTTTTAAATTCGACATCACACTGATCCAAACCATTCAGATCCTCAGAACCTGACAAAACAGGACCAGCCATACACCTGTCTGACATTGAGCTGTAATGGACCCAAAAGCAACATTCCATTTGAATACACACTGATCCAATCCCTGCAGCTCGAAAGAACCTAAGAAAATAGCAACTGACAACATACAATTGGCTGAACTAATACGTTACACTCGAGACATGTAGGATGTAAACCTACAATCGTCTAATTCAAAGTCATATGTTTTATCTATTGCTTCACTAGCCGGATGCACACACACACACACGCTGTATGTGATGTAAACATGGAGATCTGGGAAATAACATTCATAAGGTGTTCAACCAGCAAAGATAATCCACTTTGTGTAACACGGCCCGTCAATGGCAAAGCAAATACATTTGTCCTCAGGTACCTGCTTCTGTGTCTCCTGTTCTTCTGCTGGACGTCTCCAGCATTTTATTCACAGTCACTACGCTATCTTATGATGCACTCCACTGACATGTACTTTCATACTTGGATTTAGTGTCACTTCCAGTCAAGATCCTGAACAAATTCAGCGAGAATCCTCTGGTCATTTCCAACATGGAATTTGGAATCAGACGATTTGAACAAAGGCTTTATTGGGGCCGCCCCATCACCGCAGATCAACGCCTCAAAACGAGCCGCTGTTAGTATCAAACTGTTCTGTACCTTTCTGCAGTAAATCAGGTTAGTACAGCTCCGCTTTCTTCACATTGAAACCAGGGCAGCAATATGAATTGTTTGGAAACTTAGAGAGAGAAACATTGCTGCTGAAGATGATGATAACGTGAAGATCATACACAGAGTCTGGACAGATCAGGTCACAAGTGTTACTGTCAGCTTCAGTAGGGTCACTGGTTCGGAGTCTGAGTTTGTAATGCCCAGACCGGGATACAATTCCCAGTCAGGAAATGAAGATTTATTTCTCTTCTTGTGAGTTATCTTATTGAAAACTAACTCCAGCTTCCTCACAGAACACAGACCCAGACCAACCCAGTGATTGTTTACATCTATCTAGAAGGACAATAGCAATAGATACATGAGAGAACTGTAACCACAAATCACCCATCTCTGAACTCGCCTTTCTGAGTTGGAAATATCTCGCTGCTCATACAGTGCTTTTGGGTCTAGATCCTGGAACTCCCTCCCTAACAGTATCATGGCTGTACCTTGAGTTCTTCCAGGGTTCTGTAAAGTAACTCAACATCTCAATCTCTGGAGTAAATAGGGATGGACAGTGATTCCTATCTCATCGAGTTTCGAACAGGGTCATTAGATTCACTATCGCGTGGAAACAGACCCTGCAGCCCATCACTGTCCCTCCAGACAATAACCCACCTAGACCCATTTCCTTCTGGCTAATGCACCCAATACATTTGGCAATTCAATATGACCAATTCACCCTAAACTACACATCTTTGAACTGCGGAACGAAGCCCACGCAGTCACGGGGAGAATGTGCAAACTCCATACAGACAGTGGCCGGAGGCTGGAGTTGAACTTGAGACCCTAGTGCTGTGAGCTGCAGTGTTAACCACTGATCCACCATGCGACCCCGACGGTTTCAAGGTGGACACCTGCAAGTGATCGAGAGAAGTGATTCCGTGGAGCGGGGTGATTGAAATAAAATGAAAGGTGAATACGACTGGAAGGCTTGAATCAGTAAGTGAGAGAGGAGCTGGTGGAGCAAGGCTCAATGTTAGAACTAAAAGATCAGCCTATACTGCCCACTGTTTGTACTGACTCACACAACACTCCTGATCCATTCACCACAATGACCCTGTTCTCTTGGGGTGATATTCCCTCTGTACATATTAACGCAGTTCATGGGCTCCAGGAGGATGAACACATCCTCTTTATCCTGTCAGTTTAATGAAGATGGAGGTGTCAGTTTGAACCCAATGCAAGAAGAGATTGCCTCTTTCTGTGCATTTTCACTGGGGAATGTCCAGCTGTGAACTATTCTTTTCTGTATAAGGGGAGACTGATTTAAATTCTCACTGAGTAACTTTCAACCCGAAACAAATGTCCGAGTTACTCTGATTGAATAGTTAATGAACTGCAGATCGGGATTTGAAGAGCAGTGTCTGCGCTGTCTCCGTGGATTAATTAGTTAAAGCGCCTGGTAATAACCAGACCAGGACGGTGTCAAATCCTGGCGTTGCAGGTCCTGTATATTGATGGTTCGTTACTTAACCATCCCGTAAATGCCATTTTCTTGATCCACCACACCGAAAGAGACGGCTCAGAATCCTTCTGGTGTTTGCGCTCAGCCCATTGGTATTTCATGTTCCCACGTCCTACCGCCTCCTGTGGCCCCACCAGTCAACGCTCTATCTTTTAAATTCCACTTTTATTGTCCCTCCTTCATACTTTGTTGGGAATAACGAGGTGAGGCAGGAGACACAGCAGATATCCCAGCAATGTTGTGGGAATGGCACACACACTGCAAGATGATACCCCTCCTTTTCTGCTGTCACCATTCATTCGTTCAACTGAAGCAAAGACTTCACTTCAATCGGATAATTGGGGTGAAATTGTTTTTGTTTGGTGGATTATGAATTCTATTAAGAATTTTAAAAGCTCATCATATTTTGAGTGGAGAAATGTCACCTTACCACAGGCCTCAGTGACATAGACTCTACCCGGAGAATGTGAGGACAGTTCTACACACTCTACCCAGGGGCGGGGAAAGCCCGTCAGTAGGTCTACTCTCAAACTATCTCCGAATGTCAGACTTTTCAAAGAGCAGAAATGGAAAATAAGGGATATTGATAGACAGAGAGTGGGAGCATGTGGAAGAGAGTGAGGTGGATACACAGAGGAAATGATAGACGAGTAGAGACGCATATTAAGGGAGACCCTGAAAATAGAAACTCTCCATTTAAAATGGGTGCTCACTGACAGAAAGGGGAATAAAAAAGAACAATTTAACGTCTGTGTTTCACCAGCTCAAGGCAACAGAATCAGCATTACACCCGGAAAGGTCGGTTGACATTCAGAAAGTTGACATTTCTCGGCATATGTAGTATTCTGATAAATATGCTGATTTGCGAAGTAAACTGACAATTACTCTGGCATTAAAACAATAAAATACATAACTAGTCTGGTTCCATCGATCTAAAACATTAAACCTGTTTCTCTCCACAGATGCTGCCAAGTCTGCCGAGTTTCTCTGTCAATTTCCGTTTCTGATTCAGGTTTCCTGCATTCGCAGTGCTTTGTTTAAAGTTACTCAGCAGTAAGTATGGGACAACACTTGATCAATCGTCAGCTCCATACTTCATTCCTCACAGCGCCAGAGACCCGGGTTCAATTCCCGCCTCAGGCGACTCTCTGTGCGGAGTTTGCACGTTCTCCCCGTGTCTGCGTGGGTTTCCTCCGGGTGCTCCGGTTTCCTCCCACATTCCAAAGATGTGCAGGTCAGGTGAATTGGCCATGCTAAATTGCCCGTAGTGTTAGGTAAGGGGTAGATGTAGGGGTATGGGTGGGTTACGCTTCGGCGGGGCGGTGTGGACTTGTTGGGCCGAAGGGCCTGTTTCCACACTGTAAGTAAGCTAATCTAATTCCCTGCTTCGGGAAGGCTGTCCCCACGATTAATGGTACGAGGAAAACTCCACTTGCTGCAACAGTGAGAAAACTGAATCCTCACCAGGAGGCGAACAGTGAAAGCAAAAAGAAAAGGCACTGTGTGTTTTCATCATGAAACCTCTTTTGTCTTTTCATCTGTGATCATTTTAGCTGCAGATTAGTTTCTCCCTTTCTTCCGATTTTTACAGCGTGGAAATGACCTTTCGGCCCATCTGCAGTGCGGGTCATTGGACTTCCATCTATTCTAGTCCCAGTTCCCATAAACCTGCGTTTCTGATGTTACCAGGGCGAATCTAAATGGGATTCTCCCTGTGACCTTAAATGACCCAACAATGGGACTGAAGTTGGACATGGTCACATGATGTTGTATCACCGCCGAGGAACTCCACCTCATATTTACCCACAGATGGAAACAAACAGAGGGCTCAGGATTAGTCCCGTTCCATATGCTTCACATCCGCCAGTTTCTCCGACCAGCTCACCGCAGGTGGTCAAAGAGGTCTGCAGCACAGAAAAGGCCCTTCGGGCCATCAAGTCTGCACCAGTCGAAGACTGGCCCCTGACTGTTTTCATCTCGTTTTCCAACGGTTGAGTCGTCGCTCCAACAAAGTTGGGATGGAATTGTTCAATTCATAGTTTCTCAACTTTCTTTGGGGATTTCTGCGTGTTGTACCCTGAAAGACAGAGGGTTGGAGATTGCCCCCATTCCCAACCTGTCTGAAATGTCTTTTTTCCTGTCTCCTGTGTTTTGTATGTGAAAGATGAAGACAGGGGGTAATCTCCCTTTTTATTTGTTGACATTACTGAATCGCAACCGGTAGGATTCCAGGCTGTGAGGGTAAAGCTAAATGAATTTCAAGTCCATTGCCTTAAACACGCATCGACAATTACAGAACCACACTGTTCTCGTCATTTTCCAGGTGTCTCTCATTGTGGAGCTGAGAAAGAGTGAATCATTATCGGGTTTGTTTGAATCCACTCACTTCACAGTTTGTAAAAGCGTTACATTTTGGTGCGTGGTGGTTCTGATTGTAACATCCTGATAGATGGAACGGACATTCATTTAAAACCAAGAACAGGAATTGCAAGAGAAACTCAGCAGATCTTACAGCATCGATGCAGAGAAAATCAGAGACAACATTTCAGAACTTCATCAGAACTCGGTAATCTCCCACAGGTCCTGCCAAACCCGTTAGATTCGACAGCAGCTTCTGTTTTTGTTTCAGATTCCAAGAATCCACAGTTCTTTACATGAACCATTAAAGCAATGCAGAAACTTCTTTGTGGATCCTCACACGAAAGGGTTCCGTTTGGAGAAAATTTTCCTGACCCCACTCGACACACGAAACTGTGCAGCATCCAAAACAGATGCAGCAAGAACAACCATCGCTGTTGCCCTGGGGGCTCTTGAACCAGGAACCTTTTATTTAACAGTCGAATGCGGTGAAACTTCTAACCTAACACCTTGCACGATCCTCTAAAGCAGGCTGTGACTGACTTCCCACTTCAGTCTACCCTTCCCAGAACGCCAACTGTCCTCTATCAGTTTTACATTGCCAGAATATAGACTGGGACATTCATTATGGCGACATGGGAACAGTCTGATCCCAACCACTACAGACACACCCATGACACTGGGAACCAGCTCTCCTCCAACCGGGACCATCTCCCTTCGAGCCTCCCAGTGTCTTGTGTGGTCCCGAGTTATTTCATTGATCTAGAGTCCAGATGAGATTTGTATTCCTCATGTACAGGAACGAGAATTCTTTCAATGTCTCCGATCAATTTATGTGGCGTCCTCTTCAAGAAGTGGAAGGTGTCTTGACTGTTTCTGCTCAGCCCGACAGTTCACCCTTCTTCATTCTGCTCTGATTCCATTTCCCAAAGAGTTCCCGAAGATTCACAAAGCTGGAAACTGTGTTATAAGGGATGCGCCTTTAACATTTGTGCACCTGCCAACTGACGATATTTTCCCAAAATCTCTTCACAATCCTCTGTCTTACACCGTGTCCAGGGATGAGAAGTCCCGTTTTGTGGAGAGATTCCCAAGGCTGGTGAGTTTCTCTTTGGAGTAAAGATGGTTAACCGGCAATTTCCTGCGGCTGTTTATAATGATGGGAGTGGGAACCGTGGGCATGGGCACTTTGACGAGCAGGAGCAAGTGTTGCCACTGACCAGAGGCAGTGAACAGAGGGACTGGGATTAAAGGAATCGAATGAAAAGCAGCACTTCTGCGCAGTACATTCAAAGAATACTGCAGGAGCTCGATGGGTCTAGCAGTATCTGTGAAAAGAGAAACAGAAAGAACGGTTGGAGTGTGGTATATTTCTGATTAGGAACTCGACCAGCCCATGTCTAATCAAATAACTGGCCTGGCTTTGCTGACATGGGATTTCTGAAGTCTGAGCGAGAATGTGCCCGACAGGAAGTTGTTCAAGATGGAGTCGGCAGGATTTGACCCTGCGTGGGGTCACATTAATGGATTAATAACCCATTGCCTTAATTACTCGGCCCCGAATACCCTTGCGTACAAGTGGCTTAATATCTCTTCTAGAATGGAGAGTTGTAACCTGAAACACCAGTATTTGGCTTGTCCTGTCCGCTGCATGACCCCAGTATTCACTGTCACCCTCTCTTGGTTCAGAACGGAGGAGGATGCTGGGAGATCAAGTTGAATGACACCCACATTGATGAGAGGTAAAGGGGATGGGAAGGATCCATTTTCATGTGCAGAGAGCTTCATAAACACAGCAGTGCACCGAGTGTCCTTGTGTTTGACTAGCACTTACACCGCCAACTGAATTACAGCCATTGTAGTGCTCTTGAAGAAGACTCTCCATGGGCAAATCTAATGTGAAAAATCAGCTCTAATTGGTTAATCAGGTATCAAAGTATGAAATGTTTTCAAATACTCACAGCTGGCAGTAGAGAGTGTAGATCTACCTTTAGGGGTTCATTCTGCTCTGATTTACACCCAGGATAATGTGGGACTAGAGGGCCTCATCACAGCGGAAGGGGTCAAACATTGAAGACTCTGATGGGGAGGATATTCTCTCTATGAGAGGGTAGCAAATCAGTGGAATTCTTTCCAACAGAGGGCCCTCACGGCGAGGTATTTTCACGGCTGAGATAGACAGACATTTAGTCAATTCACCATCAAGGGCCAGGGAGATAGGCTGAGAAGGGGAGTTGAGGATTAAACAAATCAGCCCGTGATCTCATTGAAAACTCGCCGACTTGATCGGCGAAAATGCTTCCAACTGCTCTAATATCTTTGCTGTCAGTTGGAAGATGCTAAACCCCACTGTAAACGAAGGAAAGCACAAAGTTAGGAAGAGATGACTGCAGTCAAACGGAGTCACAATTATTTATTGCTAGGAAAATCAAACTGTCAATTTGCCAGATTTCTTTGCTAAAGTGGGCGGTAGAGTTGACCAAGGGAGCTGTTGATTTGAGTGTTCTTGGATATGAAACAAATAAAGGTCAGTGACATTTGTTTTCTGGCAACATGCATGGCCTTTTCTGATGGTTACAACGAAAGAGATGGTTTCCAAGAAAAGACAGAGACTAAGTCACCTGTAAAGTAATCAATGGCCAAGATATGACTCGCGATGTTCTATGGGACATATATGATTTATTGATTATTGTTCTCCAAACTTCCTTTACAATGGAACCGGGAGTGGGAGCGGGGAATTAAACCCACCCATGTTTATTGCTATCTTTTACCACTCACACACAGTGTTTATTTCTTGTACATTTTATTTCACATTGTGGTTACTGCGAGTGGGATTGTAAACTGCATCTGCCGGTGAGTTCTTTCCTCACTCTTCCTAATCTCTTCCCAAACCCATTCTGCATCCTTATCTCCGGAATGAAGGTAATCTCTAACCATTGTACAAGTGTCACTAAAACCTCTGCATTTCACACGCCTCTGTATGTCATCTCCCAATATTAATTGATACTTTACTGTGCTGCAATTCTGCATAATATGTGAAAAACAAAATAGAGACTGGTGGACCTGGGTTTCCAACGCACATTATTGCAGCCAAACCGCAGATGACTGCCCACAATCCGATCACGGAAACACGCACCGATCCATCAGACATCACAGAATAAGCTCAGCACTCGAGGACATGTCACGATCAGCACCAGAAACACAACAGAAATATTTCTCTGCGCTGCTATGGTCGATGTATTTCTCAATGAGCAATCGGGAGTGACATGTGTTCCCTCAGGAGTGACGTCACACCCGGAAGTAACCAGTGTCACAGACGGTCATGTGATCCAAGTTCCAAGCCCCGGACTCCGAGACACTCAGTTCCCTGTGGATAGCTCCAAGGAACAGCCGTCCGTGGAGTTTATGGGTTAGTTGAACTTTATGAATGCAGCTCGCTAGTTGTCGGCCTGTTTCTCCGATATAGTGTTTCATGCAGTCGCTGCGTGGAATCTACACAACCAGGTTTGTACATGATGGGTATTGGGTGTTGTGTTCTGGGGAGTTTTGTCTGAGTGAGGCTGTCGGTTTATGTGTCTGTTGTAACCCAGTGTGTTCAGAGGAGTCTGACCGTCAGTTCCCAGCAATTTATTTTAATAAAGGGGAGTATGCATTTCAAATTACCTGGTGGCATATCCTCGTTGCGAATTTCGTGTGCCAGATATCTGGGAATGAAATCGTGGGGATATCCATTCTTGGCAAAGAAATTGTGTGACAGTCCCGAATTGTCACGGACCAGCTGTCCCGAGTAGTAATCCGTCCAGACGGCAAGGTTTGGTGAGAACAGCACAATAGTAATAGGACAGGGCAAACAGAAGGCAGACAGAGAATTTCTCGAAGCAGGGCACTCATCCGCGGATTCCATCAATAAACAGATTCATCTGGACCCAGTCTGTAACCCCAAAAACCGGAAGCAGCGGGAATGAAACCAAATCAATTCCAACTGCCCCAGGACAGCAGCGCTTCACAACAGACTCTGCAGCCCTGAGGATGGCACCCAGAAATGTGAGGAAAATGCTGCAAACCATCTTCCCAGCTCCGCCAAACATTCCAACACCAACTCCAGGAGGCACACGGACTCCACATCTTTCTGATCCTAAACGCTCCGGTTTTCCGCAGCAGAGTATTGTACCCTGAACCCCCGGGAACAAGGTGAGGATGGCAACCCGTACACGGCCAGGAACGGCAGTGAGAGTGAGGGCAACAGCTGCCATTGTCGTATGGACAGCCACAAACACTCCCTTTGAAAAGGATTTTGTCCATATGAAAGTCTGTACAGCAGTATAACCCGGGGACCAACCAGACTGCGCTGGGGATTCATATTCCAGACAATTTACGGTGGGCACCGTTTTCCCTGAAAGTGAGTGGAGATTGATATTTCATTGCTGATGTGAAACCAGATCCTACACTGAATCTGCTCGCCGGTTTTTGTTGCTGTGGTGAAACGTTGTTCTAGCTCTCTGGTTTCCTTCATTCCTGTCCTGGTCAGGGAGGCTGGGGATTGGTCCTCTCCATCAGATGGAGGGACCAGCGCATTGTTGACCCAATTTAATCAAGAATGGAATTGGTTATCTTCACTTCTCATGGTTCATTGTTGTTCTGTTTTGTTGGATCTTACTTGAGCACTTTCTGGGACTTGACAATGCATTAAAGCTCCAGTCTGTTTGGAAGCACGGTTTGGAATTGTCTCGCTGCCATTTGTGTGAGCAGTACATGACATAGACGAATCGCACTCCCTCAAAGTCAGCATGCCAGTGTGTCTGGCAATGGGTCCGCCTTTTCTGTTTTGCTTCTGTCCCACGCTAAGAGCTGTCAGTTTTTGGATTCGCTGGAGTGCTGAGGGGGTAACACAATTTGTGTGGTATTTTTCTTCAGGCCAAACTCCACCCTCCAGGAAAAATAGCCAAACGCGCTGAGTAACAATCAGCAGGCGTTTGTTTTAGCAAATGGTCTATTCAAGCTGGTGTCAGCTTCTGGAGCGTCTCAGAGTTGCCAAGCACGGAAACAAGCCCTGCTATCTAACTTGCCACTGCTAAACAGATAACCGAAATTAATCTAGCCATATTTGCCAAAATTTGTCCCTTATCTCTCCGAACCCTTTCGGATGCCTTTGAAATGTTGTGAGCGCACCAGTCTCTGACACTAAATATGGCAATTCATTCTGGACACACGGAAATGTCTGTATTCAAAACAAGTGTCCCTCACATCCCCTTTAAATGTTACTGTTCTCACATTTAACCAATGTTATCTCGCTTTGAACTCATGTGCCTTGTGAAAAATTACTCCCTGACTCTTTTCTCTGTCCGTCTGCCTCATGTCTTTATAAAATTCTGTAAGGCCTTTCCTCAGCCCTGAAGCTCCAGGGAAAACTGTCGAAGACAATTCAGCTTCGTGCTATTGTCCAAACAGTGCAAACCTTGGAAACCCTTTCAAATACTTTCGAAATTGCACCACGTTCGTTACTGAATGCGTGATCTGTTAGTGCCTGAAGTGAAGCGATGCTGAAACTCTAGTAATGAGATTTTGGCGCACTGGGCCTCTGTGGTAGTGTGGCCGAGTGGTCTAAGGCGCTGGATTTAAGCTCCAGTCTCTATCGAGTCGTGGGTTCGAATCCCACCGCTACCAGCGGTTGCTCCGCTGCAAACAGTTGAACAGAACAAAACCTCTGCAGGCCGTCTGCGTCTTCGTTGTTGTGTTTGCCGCTGCTCATGTCAACTCAGAAAAACAGTGTGAGTCCTTGCATTCGAAGCCTCCTCAACCCCTCTGCTTTCGGATATATGCGTGGCCAGCTTCTGTGTCTCAAATAGTCAGTGCATTTGGCTGGAAGTTTGGTGGTTCGAGCCCGCCCTTATCATCGAGTATTTCAGTTCAAGTCTTTGAGACCAACCACGTCCCGACACGAGAACCCACCCGAGTCTGCAGCTGGATGTGGCCCCAATCTCTCCAAGGCCCCGCTGCCAACAGAAAGCGGCTACTGCAGCTTCAATCAGCGGCTTCCTGCTCAGCACCTGGAAAATCCTTCCCCAGGAACGGCTCTTCCCGTGTGAAAGGGACAACCATTCCACTTTAAATTGGACACGGCTTCAGAGGATTGTTCCTGTTCTTGGAACGTTTCATAAACAAAACTCCTGTCTCGCAAATAAGAAGTGGGAAAAGTTGTTGGCAGGAAGAATAGAGAAAGTGTTGACTGTGAGGACTCTGTCTCGTCAGCAGATGGGATTCCATCTTATGGGCAAGTGGAGACAGCTTTCACACAGAAACCGAGGTGTGATCAAACACAGTCGGATCGACGTGTCCAAACCAACCCCTACACTGGGTTACAATACTGCAAGTGGGGCAGAGAGCTGGATTTCTTTAAAGGAGGGAAAGGGCCCATCGTGAGGCTGGAACCTACGGCCCTGAGATTAAGCATCTCATGCTCTACCGACTAAAGTAGCTTGGCCTGCCTCACGATTGATGAGTGTGTCATTTCATCCTGAGCATATTTCACCCGGCATTGCAATTTACAAGGATCCAGTTCATTCCTCCCAATCACAAATGTCATCATTCACACTTTCCATTTCTCAGCTATTATTCCTTCAGAACATTATTATCTATTTAACACTTGTCTCTGGATTTAAGACTCAATATAAATATTTTCATATTTTTATCCTCATCTTTATGTCACTTGGGAAATCAATCAATCAATTGGTTTCCCAATCAATTGGGAAATTACCTAAGGAAACCCAATCATTCCTGTTTGGAGTGTAAGGAATCCCATCTGCTGACGAGACAGAGTCCTCACAGTCAACACTTTCTCTATTCTTCCTGCCAACAACTTTTCCCACTTCTTATTTGCGAGACAGGAGTTTTGTTTATGAAACGTTCCAAGAACAGGAACAATCCTCTGAAGCCGTGTCCAATTTAAAGTGGAATGGTTGTCCCTTTCACACGGGAAGAGCCGTTCCTGGGGAAGGATTTTCCATGTGCTGTGTCCCAGGGCTGAGCAGGAAGCCGCTGATTGAAGCTGCAGTAGCCGCTTTCTGTTGGCAGCGGGGCCTTGGAGAGATTGGGGTCACATCCAGCTGCAGACTCGGGTGAGTTCTCGTGGTTGCAGTCTCGGGACATGGTTGGTCTCAATGCTTGAACTGAAATAATTGAGGCTCAGTGCGAAGGGAGGGCTCGAACCACCAAACTTTCAGACAAATGTACTGACTATTTGAGACACAGAAACTGGCCATGCAGATATCCGAAAGGAGAGGGGTTGAGGAGGGTCCGACTAATATCAACATACCTCTATTTCCCCATCTCCTTGCCACCCTCTCCTTCACCCTCTCTCCTTCCCCTCTCCTTCCCCCTCTCCTGCCCCCCTCTCCTACCCCCAATCTCCTTCCCCCTCTCCTTCCCATCTCCTTCCCCTTCTCCTTCCTCCCCTCTGCTACCCCCATCTCCTTCCCCTTCCTTCCCCCCACTCTCCTTCCAGCGGATCTCCTCAACCCCCTCTCCTTACCCCATGTCCCCCTCCCTTCCACCTCCTTCCCCCTATCTCCTTCCCCCTTCCTTCCCCCCTCCCCAACTCCTTCCCCATTCCTTCCCCCCTCTACTGTCCCCATCTCCTTTCCCCCTCTCCTCCCTCCTATGTCCTTCCCCCTTCCTTCCCCCTCTCCTTCCCCCTATCTCCTTCCCACCCTCTCCTTCCCCCTTCCTTCCCACCTTCTTCTTTCCCTATGTCCTTCCCTCCCCCTCTTGTTCCCCCTATCTCCGTCCCCCTATCTCCTTCCCCCTTCCTTCGCCCTCTCCTTCCTTCCTTTCCCCCTCTCTTTACCCCAATCTCCTTCCCCCTTACTTCCACCCCTCTCTTTCCCCCATCTAGTCCCCCCTATCTCCATCCCACTCTCGTTCCCCCATCCTTCCCCCCTCCTTCCCCCCATCTACTTCCCCCCATCTCCTTCCCCTATCTCCTTCCCCCTCTCCTTCAACACCCTCTCCTTCCTCTTATCCCCTTCCCCCTTCCTTCCCCCACCTCTCCTTCACCCCTATTTCCTTCATCCTTCCTTCCCCCTCTCCTTCGCCCCCTCCTTCCACCCCTCTCCTTCCATTCTATCTCCTTCCCGCTTCCTTCCCTCCTCTCCTTCCCCACTTTCTCCTTCCCCCTCCCTTCCACCTCCTTCCCCCTATCTCCTTCCCCGTTCCTTCCCCACCCTTCCCCCATCTCCTTCCTGCTTGTCTCCTTCCTTCCCCCATCTCCTTCCCCCATCTCCTTCCCCCATCTCCTTCCCCCATCTCCTTCCACCATCTCCTTCCCCCATCTCCTTCCTCTATCTCCTTCCCCCTTCCTTCCCCCCTCTTCTTCCTTCCTTACCCCCTCTCCTTACCCCTTATCTCCTTCCCCCTTCTTTCCCCCCCGCCTTCCCCATCTCCTCCCCCTTTCCTGCTTATCTCCTTCCCACTTCCTTCCCCCGTCTCGTTCCCCCCATCTCTTTCCCCCTTCCTTCCCCCCTCTCCTTCCCCCTATCTCCTTACACCCCTCTCCTTCCCACCTATCTGCTTCCACCTTCCTTCCCCCCACGCCTTCCCCCATATCGCCTTCCCCCTTCCTTCCCCAACCTCTGCTTCGCCCCTATCTCCTTCCCACTTCCTTCCCCCGCTCCTTCCCCCTATCTCCTTCCCCCTTCCTTTCACCCCCTCTCCTTCCCCCATCTCCTTCTCCCTTCCTTCTCCCCCTCTCCTTCCCCCATCTCCATCCCCCTTCCTTCCCCCCCTATCTCCTTCCCCGTTCCTTCCCCCACTCTCCTTCCCCCATCTCCTTCCCCCTTCCTTCACCCCCTCTACTTCCCCCTTCCTTCTCCCCCTCCTTCCCCCATCTCCTTGTCACCCCATCTCCTTGCCTTATCTCCTTCCCCTTCCTTAACCCCCTCTCCTTCCCCATCTCCTTCCTCCTTCCTTTTCCCCCTTCCCCATCTCCTTTTCCCTCACTCCCCCTTCCCCTTCCTTCTCACCCCTCTACTTCCCCATCTCCTTCCCACTTCCTTCCACCCCTCCTTCCCCCATCTCCTGCCCCCCTCTCCTTCCCCACCCTCTCCTTCCCCATCTCCTTCCCCCTATCTCCTTCCCCCTCTCCTTCAACACCCTCTCGTTCCTCCTATCTCCTTCTACCTTCCTCCCCCCTCCGACCCACCCTCTCCTTCCCCCATCTCCTTCCCCACCCTCTACTACCCCCTACCTCCTTCCCCCTCTCCTTCACCCCCTCTCTTTCCCACCTCTCCTTCACCCCCTCTCCTTCCCCCTCTCCTACCCCCCTCCCTTGCCACCCTCTCCTGCCCCCAATCTCCTGCCCCCTCTCCTTTCCCCATCTACTTCACCCCTGGGTGTGTTACACTGACAGAGAGGGGTCAGTCTGCTCTTCCCTGGGAGTGTTACATTGACAGAGTGGGGTCAGTCTGCTCTTCCCTGGGTGTGTTACACTGACAGAGAGGGGTCAGTCTGCTCTTCCCTGGGTGTGTTACATTGACAGAGTGGGGTCAGTCTGGTCTTCCCTGGGTGTGTTACATTGACAGAGTGGGGTCAGTCTGCTATTCACTGGGTGTGGTCATTGACCGAGTGAGGTCAGTGTGCTCTTCCCTGGGTGTGTTACATTGACAGTGTGGGGTCAGTCTGTTTTTTTCTACCTGTGTGGGTTACATTGGCAGAGTGGGGCCAGTCTGGTCTTCCCTGGGTGGGTTACAATGACAGAGTGGGGTCAGTCTGCTCTTCGCTGGTTGTGATTCATTGACTGAGTGGGGTCAGTGGGTTTTTCCCTGGGTGTGTTACATTGACAGAGTGAGGTCAGTCTGATCTTCCCTGGGTGGGTTACATTGACAGAGTGGGGTCAGTCTGGTCTTCCCTGGGTCTGTTACATTGACAGAGAGGGGTCAGTCTGCTCTTCCCTGGGTCTGTTACATTGACAGTGTGAGGTCAGTCTGCTCTTCCCTGGGTGTGTTACACTGACCGAGTCGGGTCAGTCTGCTCTTCCCTGGGTGTGTTACATTGACAGAGTGAGGTCAGTCTGCTATTCACTGGGTGTGTTACATTGACAGAGTGAGGTCAGTCTGCTCTTCCCTGGGTGTGTTACATTGTCAGACTGGGGTCAGTCTGCCCTTCCCTGGCTGTGTTACATTGATAGAGTGGGGTCAATCTGATCTTCCCTGGGTCTGTTACATTGACAGTGTGAGGTCAGTCTGCTCTTCCTTGGGTCTGTTACATTGACAGTGTGAGGTCAGTCTGCTCTTCCCTGGGTATGTTACATTGATAGAGTGGGGTCAATCTGATCATCTCTGGGTGTGTTATATTGACAGAGTGAGGTCAGTCTGCTCCTCGCTGGGTGTGTTACACTGACAGAGTCGGGTCAGTCTGCTCTTCCCTGGGTCTGTTACATTGACAGTGTGAGGTCAGTCTGCTCTTCCTTGGGTCTGTTACATTGACTGAGTGGGGTCAGTCTGCTCTTCCCTGGGTGTGTTACATTGTCAGACTGGGGTCAGTCTGCCCTTCCCTGGGTGTGTTACATTGACAGAGTGAGGTCAGTCTGCTATTCACTGGGTGTGTTACATTGACAGAGTGAGGTCGTCTGCTCTTCCCTGGGTGTGTTACATTGGCAGAGTGGGGTCAGTCTGCCCTTCCCTGGGTGTGTTAAATTGACAGAGTGAGGTCAGTCTGCTATTCACTGGGTGTGTTACATTCACAGAGTGGGGTCAGTCTGCTCTTCCCTGGGTGTGTTACATTGACTGAGTTGGGTCAGTCTGCTCTTCCCTGGGTATGTTACATTGTCAGACTGGGGTCAAACTGCCCTTCCCTGGGTGTGTTACATTGACAGAGTGAGGTCAGTCTGCTCTTCCCTGGGTGTGTTACATTGACAGATTGCGGTCAGTCTGCTCTTCCCTTGGTATGTTACATTGATAGAGTGGTGGCAATCTGATCTTCTCTGGGTGTGTTATATTGACAGAGTGGGGACAGTCTGCTCTTCCCTGGGTGTGTTACATTGACAGAGTGAGGTCAGTCTGCTATTCACTGGGTGTGTTACATTCACAGAGTGGGGTCAGTCTGCTCTTCCCTGGGTGTGTTACACTGACAGAGTCGGGTCAGTCTGCTCTTCACTGGGTGAGGTACATTGACCGAGTCGGATCAGTCTGCTGTTCCCTGGGTGTGGTTCATTGAAAGAGTGTGGTCAGTCTGCACTTCCCTGGGTGTGTTACATTGACAGAGTGGGGTCAGTCTGCTCTTCCCTGGGTGGGTTATATTGACAGAGTGAGGTCAGTCTGATCTTCCCTGGGTGTGTTACATTGACAGAGTGGGGTCAGTCTGCTCTTCCCTGGGTGTGGTAATTGACCGAGTGAGGTCAGTCTGCTCTTCCCTGGGTGTGTTATATTGACAGAGTGGGGTCAGTCTGCTCTTCCCTGGGTGTGTTACATTGACAGTGTGAGGTCAGTCTGCTCTTCCCTGGGTGTGTTACATTGACAGAGTGGGGTCACTCTGCTCTTCCCTGGGTGTGTTACATTGACAGAGTAGTGTCAGTCTGCTCTTCCCTGGGTGTGTTTCACTGACAGAGTCGGGTCAGTCTGCTCTTCACTCGGTGTGGTACATTGACAGAGTTGGATCAGTCTGCTGTTCCCTGGGTGTGGTACATTGACAGAGCGTTGTCAGTCTGTTCTTCCCTGGGCGTGTTACAGTGACAGAGAGGGGTCTGTCTGCTCTTCCCTGGATGGGTTAAAATGACAGAGTGGGGTCAGTCTACTCTTTACTGGGTGTGTTACATTGACAGAGTAGAATCAGTCTGCTCTTCCCTGGGTGTGTTACATTGACAGAGTGAGGCCAGTCTGCACTTCCCTGGGTGTGTTACATTGACAGAGTGGGGTCAGTCTGCTCTTCCCTGGGTGGGTTATATTGACAGAGTGAGGTCAGTCTGCTCTTCGCTGGTTGTATTACATTGACAGAGTGAGGCCAGTCTGCACTTCCCTGGGTGTGTTAGATTGACAGAGTGGGGTCAGTCTGCTCTTCCCTGGGTGTGTTACATTGACAGAGTGGGGTCAGTCTGCTTTTCCCTGGGTGTGTTACATTGACAGTGTGAGGTCAGTCTGCTCTTCCCTGGGTGTGTTACATTGACAGAGTGGGGTCACTCTGCTCTTCCCTGGGTATGTTACATTGATAGAGTGGGGTCAATCTGCTCTTCCCAGGGTACGTTACATTGATAGAGTGGGGTCAATCTGATCTTCTCTGGGTGTGTTACATTGACAGAGTAGTGTCAGTCTGCTCTTCCCTGGGTGTGTTACACTGACAAGGTCGGGTCAGTCTGCTCTTCACTCGGTGTGGTACATTGACCGAGTTGGATCAGTCTGCTGTTCCCTGGGTGTGGTACATTGACAGAGTGTTGTCAGTCTGTTCTTCCCTGGGCGTGTTACATTGATAGAGTGTGGTCAGTCTGCTCTTTCCTGGGTGGGTTACAGTGACAGAGAGGGGTCTGTCTGCTCTTCCCTGGATGGGTTACAATGACAGAGTGGGGTCAGTCTACTCTTTACTGGGTGTGTTACATTGACAGAGTGTGGTCAGTCTGCACTTCCCTCGGTGTGTTACATTGACAGAGTGAGGTCAGTCTGCTCTTCCCTGGGTGTTTTACATTGACAGAGTAGAATCAGTCTGCTCTTCCCTGGGTGTGTTACATTGACAGAGTGAGGCCAGTCTGCACTTCCCTGGGTGTGTTACATTGACAGAGTGGGGTCAGTCTGCTCTTCCCTGGGTGGGTTATATTGACAGAGTGAGGTCAGTCTGCTCTTCGCTGGTTGTATTACATTGACAGAGTGAGGCCAGTCTGCACTTCCCTGGATGTGTTACATTGACAGAGTGGGGTCAGTCTGCTCTTCCCTGGGTGGGTTATATTGACAGAGTGAGGTCAGTCTGCTCTTCCCTGGTTGTGTTACATTGACAGAGTGAGGTCAGTCTGCTCTTCCCTGGGTGTGTTAGATTGACAGAGTGGGGTCAGTCTGCTCTTCCCTGGGTGTGTTACATTGACAGAGTGGGGTCAGTCTGCTTTTCCCTGGGTGTGTTACATTGACAGAGTGGGGTCAGTCTGCTTTTCCCTGGGTGTGTTACATTGACAGAGTGAGGTCAGTCTGCTCTTCGCTGGTTGTATTACATTGACAGAGTGAGGCCAGTCTGCACTTCCCTGGATGTGTTACATTGACAGAGTGGGGTCAGTCTGCTCTTCCCTGGGTGGGTTATATTGACAGAGTGAGGTCAGTCTGCTCTTCCCTGGTTGTGTTACATTGACAGAGTGAGGTCAGTCTGCTCTTCCCTGGGTGTGTTAGATTGACAGAGTGGGGTCAGTCTGCTTTTCCCTGGGTGTGTTACATTGACAGAGTGGGGTCAGTCTGCTCTTCACTGGGTGTGTTACATTGACTGATTGGTTCAGTCTGCTCTTCCCTGGCTGCGTTACATTGACAGAGTGAGGTCAGTCTGCTCTTCCCTGGTTGTGTTACATTGACAGAGTGGGGTCAGTGTGCTCTTCCTTGGGTGTGATGGATTCACAGAGTGGGGTCAGTCTGCTTTTCCCTGGGTGTGTTACATTGACAGAGTTGGGTCAGTCTTCTCTTCCCTGGGTGTGTTAGATTGACAGAGTGGGGTCAGTCTGCTTTTCCCTGGGCGTGTTACATTGACAGAGTGAGGTCAGTCTGCTCTTCCCTGGGTGTGTTACATTGACAGAGTGGGGTCAGGCTGCTCTTCCCTGGGTGTGTTACATTGACACAGTGGGGTCAATCTGAACGAACACTGGGTGTGTCACATTGACAGAAAGGGGTCAGTCTGCTCTTCCCTGGGTGTTACATTGACAGAGTGGGGTCAGTCTGCTCTTCCCTGGGTGTGTTACATTGACAGAGTGGGGTCAGTCTGCTCTTCCCTGGGTGTGTTACATTGACAGAGTGGGGTCAGTCTGCTCTTCCCTGGGTCTGTAACATTGACAGTGTGAGGTCAGTCTGCTCTTCTCTGGGTGTGTTACATTGACAGAGTGGGTTCAGTCTGCTCTTCCCTGGGTATGTTACATTGATAGAGTGGGGTCAATCTGATCGTCTCTGGGTGTGTTATATTGACAGAGTGGGTTCAGTCTGTTCTTCCCTGAGTGTGTTACATTGACAGAGTGAGGTCAGTCTGCTATTCACTGGGTGTGTTTCATTGACAGAGTGAGGTCAGTCTGCTCTTCACTGGGTGTGTTACATTTTCAGACTGGGGTCAGTCTGCCCTTCCCTGGGTGTGTTACATTGACAGAGTGAGGTCAGTCTGCTCTTCCCTGGGTGTGTTACATTGACAGATTGCGGTCAGTCTGCTCTTCCCTTGGTATGTTACATTGATAGAGTGGGGTCAATCTGATCTTCCCTGGGTCTGTTACATTGACAGTGTGAGGTCAGTCTGCTCTTCCTTGGGTCTGTTACATTGACAGTTTGAGGTCAGTCTGCTCTTCCCTGGGTATGTTACATTGATAGAGTGGGGTCAATCTGATCATCTCTGGGTGTGTTATATTGACAGAGTGGGATCAGTCTGGTCTTCTCTGGGTGTATTACATTTACAGAGTGAGGTCAGTCTGCTCTTCCTTGGGTCTGTTACATTGACTGAGTGGGGTCAGTCTGCTCTTCCCTGGGTGTGTTACATTGTCAGACTGGGGTCAGTCTGCCCTTCCCTGGGTGTGTTACATTGTCAGACTGGGGTCAGTCTGCTCTTCCCTGGGTGTGTTACATTGACAGATTGCAGTCAGTCTGCTCTTCCCTTGGTATGTTACATTGACCGAGTGGTGTCAACCTGATCTTCTCTGGGTGTGTTATATTGACAGAGTGTGGTCAGTCTGCTCTTCCCTGGGTGTGTTACATTGACAGAGTAGGGTCAGTCTACCCTTCACTGGTCACAGTGTGTTTCAGAGAATCCCAGAGACACGCCGTCACCAGCCTGTCTCTCACCACCATCCACACACTGCCCCCTCCGCCTGTAACCCACTGTCATTAACGCATCGACCTGAGTCTGACCGTCCCCTTCGAACACATACCACCCCCTGCCTGACACCCAACGCCACCTAAAACCGCCCCCAGCCTGAATCTCACCGCTGCCCAAACACCGCCCCTAGACTGACCCTCACTACCGTCCACCAACCACCACGAGCCTGACCCCACCGCTATCCACCAACCGCCCCAGCCTGACCCCACCACTGTTCAACACTGCCACAAGCCTGACCCTCACCGCCACCCACACACCATCTCCAGCCTAACCCTGACTGCCAATTTAGACAGGCTCTGTTCCAATTTTCCAATATATTGGCACTCCCACCAATTTTCTAATGCAACGGTACTGTGCACCAATCTCCCATTTATTGTTTCCACCAAATCTCCAATTTACTCACAATCCCTGTACTAATCCTTCCATTTACTGATGCCCGAGCCTGATTCTACCATTTAAGGGTGTGTTACTCTAATTCTCCCATTTACTGTCTCCATGCACCAATTCTCTAATTTAGCTCCACTTTGCACCAGGTCTCTCATTTGCTGATGTCCCGCATCAATTCTTCAATTCTTTGTTTCCTCGCACCATTTCCCCCAATTACTGATGTCCTGAACAAGTTCTCCACTCAGTGTTGCCTTACACCAATCCTCATACTGACTGATGCTCTCGCCCAATTTAAGGGTGCCCTCCTCTCTTTCCCGCATCTAGTATTGTAATGTCCCAATTCTCCCATTTACTGCTAAACTGAAACTCTCCCATTCGGTTCCAACTGCACTAATTTGACAATACCAGATGCCCCATTCCAAATTCTCTTATTTCAATAAGCCCTTGCCCAATCCTTCCATTTAGTAGTTCCTTGGAATGATTCTCCATTTTTGTGGAGCACTGCCAGAATTCTAAGACTGAGTCAGAGACAAGTTGGACTGAAGTGTCTGTTTCCATGTTGTACATCTCTATGATTGTACGACTGTTTATGGCTCCGCTGCTCTGCACCATTTATCCCATTTACCAATCCTGCACAAACCCTGAAACTGCACCAACTCTCCCTTTGAGTATTATCCTGCCAAATATAAAGGCCGCTGCATAAACTCCCCAATTCCTGTTGCCCTGCCTCAATTCCCTCCATTTAATTGTTCCCTGAATCACTTCTTCCCCGTCCGAGTGTCCTGCTGAATTGTTTTCATTTAGTGATCCACTGAACTGAATCTCCAATTTACTGAACCTTGCAACATATCTTTTTATTGATTCCCTGGCCCCGATTCCCCAATCAGGAATAGGTTCTTGTTGTACTTTTGAAACTGGTGTCATAATTCAAACTTTTATGTTGGGGCAGTAGAATTACCCTTTGGGTAGAGAACTGGCTCGAAGGTAGAAGACAGAGGGTGGTGGGGGAGGGTTGCTTTTCAGACTGGAGGCCTGTGACCAGCGGTGTGCCCCAAGGACCGGTGCTGGGTCCACTGTTGTTTTGTCATTTATATGAATGATTTGGATGTGACCATAGGACGAATGGATAGTAAATTTGCAAATGACAGTAAAATTGGAAGTGTCAAGGACAGTGAAGATGGTTACCTCAGAGGACAACGGGATCTTGATCAGATGGGCCAGTGGGCCGAGGAGTGGCAGATGGAGATTAATTTAGATAAATGTGAGGTGCTGCATTTTGGAAAGGCAAAAGAGAGCAGGATTTATACACTGAATGGACAAGGTACTAGGGATGTTGCTAAAGTGGAGTGCAGCTTCATCGATCGTTGAATGTGGACTAACATTTCGATAGGATAGTGAAGAAAGCGTTTGTCATTTTTGTCTTTATTGCTCAGTTAATTGTGTAAAGGAGTTGGGAGGTCATGTTACAGTATTGGTTCAGCCACGTTTGGTATAAAGTGCAATTCTGGACTCCCTCCTATAAGAAGGGTGTTGTGAAACTATAAAGAGTTCAGAAAAGATTTTCATGGATGTTGTCAAGGTTGGAGGGTTTGTGCTGGAGGTTAAGACTGTATAGGTTGGGGCTATTATCCCTGGAGCATCAGTGGCTGAGGGGTAACGTTATAGAGGTTCACAAAATCATGAAGGACCCTCAATAGGGTAAAAAGGCAAGGTGATTTCCCTGTGGTGGGGGAGTCCAGAAGCAGATGGCATATGTTAAAGTTGAGAGGGGAAACATAAAAGGGACCGAAGGGGAACATTTTTCAAGCAGAGGGCACTTTGTGCATGAGCTGCCAGAGGAAGTAGTGGAGGCTGGTACAATTACAACATTTAAAAGGTATCTGGGTGGGTGTAGGAATTAAAAAGGGTTCAGAGGAACTTGGGCCAAATTCTGACAAATAGGATGAGATTGACATCGGATATCAGTTCAGCATGGATGTGTTGGACTGAATGATTTGTTTCTGAGCTTATATTGCTCTGAGTGGGTTGCGCTCTGGATTGTAGATTTATGAAGCAGAAAATAAAGAATGGCACAGAGTTAGACCGAGAAATCCTGCTGATTTCATCAGCTTTATCCTGTTTTCCTGATCCTTCTCCTTCAATCAATGCATTTTTCCGATCCTCATTCAGAATTCCTGGAGCTCTGTAACTGACCTGGAATAATGTGTGGAAAGTCCTATTGCAGTCCACACGAGGTACCTTTCCCACTGCCCTGCTCCCACGGCCTGCAATGCTGCAGACTGAGCAGACAACCCGAAGCACAATGATGAGCTCCTTCCGGCCCACGGCCCTCCTTCTCACTGAATGAAGACAATCACCAGAATCAGAATCCAGCTCTTGTTGGAGCCTTGAATACCTGACTCTGTCTCACTGAGTGAAGATTGGACTAAGAAACAGAAATGAAATCAACTTCCTATCTGCATTGTGTCACTCTTTAAGATCTCTGTGTGTCTGAGTTCAGGTCATTTGATTGGAGACTGTGGATAGTGGGTCCCCAGTGAAATGGAAAGGATGGTGGAGGAGCTCACTGAGGGACATCTCTCAAAGTGAGAGTCAGAAAGATGGTATTCCACATTGGAAGGGTTTAAGGGGAATTGATGGCTCAGAATAATGACATACGGATGTTTGTAAAACTTAGGAACTCTGTTTTGTGGCTGGAGTTTATTTTATCCTTGTGTAGATTTGACACATTAACCCTCCCTCCCCACCACTACAGAAGCTGTTGGAACTGTTCAGTGTTTCCAGCGGCTTCTGTAATTATTTCAGGTTCCTGACGGGAGCAGTCTCTCACTTTTCGAACAAAACAATCCCCGTAGCTTTTCTTTAGAAACTGATTTAAAAGCCCAACACTACAATGGTTGGGAATCAAACCCGTGTCAACTGCTTGGAAGGCATCTCTGCTCCCCACTATCCCACCATCACCCTGCTCCCAGCTCCCTCCCCATTCCCAAACACACTTAACAAGGCCGTGATCATCACCAACTGGATTGGGGCTGAAATCCAAACAGACACATCCTCTGTATCTAACCCAGTGATGGAGCTCTCCTGATTGAGTTTGATGTGAACAGGATGGGGGAAGTGGGAGATTTAATCAGTACCTAACGCCGAGATCAAAATGGCCTGGGAATTTGAAATGCTGCAGTGTAGAGGGTGATTTACGGTGTATCTGACCCCATTCTCTACCTGCCCTGGGGATTTAAGTGGGAACAGTTTAATGGGAGCTTTACGTTGTCTGGAACCCTGTGCTCCCTCTGCCCTGGGAGTGTTTGCTGGGAACACTGTCTAACCTCTGTGATATGGATCCTATGAAGATTGATGGGAGACAGTGTAAATGGAATTGTCAGGGTCCAATTCCTTCACGTGGATGAGAGAAGGTCTCCAATTGGAATTGTGAGGAAAATTGGTGCCCGTGGGACTGAAGGGTCAGTAACAGAATGAATACACCATTGGCTCAGAGACAGGAGACAGGATAGAGGGTAATGAGGGTTTCAGACTGGAGGGAGCTACAGCCACATACAAGTTGGGAACTGTTTTCTGTAAAAGGCAATTGATCCAAGGTCACTGCAGAGTGTAAGAATCTGATGCCTTTCCCTCACTATCCCCCTCCAATCCCTGGGAAGATCTGCTCCCACACCATGTTCCATCCTAACTGCTGACTGTGTTAGATACATTAATACATTGTGGATGGGCAGGGGTGCTTTTAAACCTGGGATCTTGCTGTGTAACTTGCCTTCAAAAGGTTCTCACATTCCCTTTCAAGTAATCTTTTCCTTCTTTTATCCTGAGGAACTTTTGTTGGGAAAGCTGCAACGTGACGATCCGAAATGTTCAGTCCGAGGGAAGCCTTGGCCAAGCTCCAGAGGGGGATGTGGTTCTGAGGCCTGAGGCCTGGTCGACAGGCTGCACCCCATGGGGGCCGACATGAATTTACCCCGAGGATTAATCTCCTCTGGGGACACTGGGTTTTAGGGGCCTCTGGTTTACTGGCTCCTGTCGGGTTGTGGCCCTGATATTTTTAAAACAGGTTTGAAGCCTGGGGTTAAAGTAACCAGGGCCCTGGGAATTGACACAAACACATCAATCCCCATTGAATGTCTGATAGACAGGACTTCCCAAGGAGGGAATTAAACCTTAAATGAGAAACTCTATCCAAAGACTTGTTCTAATATCAAAGTAATACTACTTGTGGGATCTTGCTGTGTCTCAAACCACCTGTAGAGTGGCCTACATTGCAGCAAGGGTGATCAAATGTGATAATCCCATAAATAAGACCCAGGTTGGCCCAATCCCTGAGTATCTGGGAGGGGATCTCTCTCTCTCTCTCTCTCTCTCTCTCTCTCTCTCCCTCTCTCTCTGTGTCCCCTCTCTCACACCCTCTCCAGCTTCTTTTGTTGATTTTTTCAAACAAATAAAACCGTCCCACACACAGCAATGTGACTCGTGGGTATTTGAAGTGGGGGAGATGGAAATATTTTCCAGCACAAGGTGATTGTTTTTGAGACAAAGGGGTAAAAAAAAGACAAGATGCAGACAAAGACAGCGAATGTGTGTGGGAAGGAGGAAGCGATAGAGGGATAAGATGTGTCTTTGTAGCTGGGCTGGGAAAGGGAGACAGGATCTGGGGGAGTGGGGAGAGAACGGGACTCTCCAATATCCCATCATCGCCCAGTTCCAATCACTTCCTTCGAGAAAGTACCATGCACAAAATTAAATCCTGGGATTGGGGATTTTTTTTAAATAACAGGAGTCTCAAAGATATCCACAGTCTCTTGTTGGACAGAAAGTGGGATTGAAGCACATTCAGGAGCAGGAAGGGAGTATCCTGTGGGATCTCCCTGTGCGTCAATGGCCCACAGCATTGCTGGCACAGAGACTGCTGGGAAACTGTTTATCAAAGGGAATATTGTCAAATATAAATGTTACAATCTTTTAAAAGGTAAGATAAAGATGACCATGTATCAGGTTAAATCAGAGAAAGGGAAAAAGATGAGAGATGGAGAAGGGGAGGGTGGAGAGAGAGAGAGAGAGAGTGCGTAGAGAAGAAACAATGGGGGAAGTGGTTTGAATTTGTCAAACAGCAGGATCTCTGTCATCCTGAAGCCAGAATTGAACCCGTAACCAGCATCAGTGAAACACACAACCTGTCTGTGGTCCCACTGCTACTTGTGGGATCTTGCTGTGTCTGAAGGGACTGAAGGGTCAGTAACAGAATGAATACACCATTGGCTCAGAGAGAGGAGACAGGATAGAGGGTAATGAGGGTTTCAGATTGGAGGGAGCTACAGGCACATACAAGTTGGGAACTGTTTTCAATAAAAGGTAATTGATCCCAGGTCACTGCAGAGTGTAAGAATCTGATGGTTTTCCCTCACTATCCTCCTCCAATCCCTGGGAAGTTCTGCTCCCACACCATGTTCCACTGTTGACTGTGTTAGATATTTTGATACATTGGGGATGGACGGGGGTGATTTTAAACCTGGGATTTTAAGATTGCCTTCAAAATGCTCTCGCTCCCCCTTTCACATGATCTTTTCTCTCTTTTATCCAGAGGAACTTTTGTTTGGAAATCTGCAACATGAAGATCCAAAATGTTCGAGGCCAGGAAAGAACAACATCCAGAGGGGGAGCACGGGCCTGAGGCCTGAGGCCTGGTCAACAGGCTGCACCCCGTGGGGACCCACAGTGGGTTGTGCGTTTATTTAACCCGGGGTTTAATCTCCTCTGGGGGACCCTGGGTTTTAGGGGCCTCTGGGTAACTGGTTCCTGTCGGATTGCGGCCCTGTCATTTTTAAAACAGATTTGAAATCTGGCGTTAAAGTAACTGGGGACTTGCGATTTAATACAAATATATGAATCCCCAGAAAATGTCTGACAGACCAGACTCCCCAAGAAGGGAATTAAAACCTTAAATGAGAAACTCTCGCCAAAGACTTGTTCTAATGTCAGAGTAATGTGGGATGTGTACAGGCCTGGGTGATCAAATGTGATAATCGCATAAATAAGAGACAGGTTGGCTGGATCAATTCAATTCTCTGAGTATCTGGGAGGGGATCTCTCTGTCTGTCCGTATGTCTCTCTCTCTCTCTCTCTCTCTGTCCCCTCTCTCACACCCTCTCCAGCTTCTTTTGTTGATATTTTAAACAAATAAAACCGACCCACACACAGCAATGTGACTCGTGGGTATTTGAAGTGGGGGAGATGGAAATATTTTGCAGCACAAGGTGATTGTGTTTGAGACAAAGGGGTAAAAGAACACAAGGTCCACAGAGAGAGAGAGTGTGGGAAGGAGGGAGGGATAGAGGGATAAGATGGAGGTGGGGGAAGTAGCAGGGAAGGAGAGGGGGAGGGAGGGGGGAAGGAGGGGGAAGAGAGAGGGTGGAAAGGAGGGGGGAAGGGGTGATTTGCGAGGTGGGGAAGGAGAGGGGGTAAGGAGAGGTGGGGAAGGAGGGGGGGAAGGAGAGAGGGGGTGAGGAGAGGGGGAAGGAAAGGGGAAGGAGATGGGATGAAAGTAGAGATGGAGTAAGGTGAGGGGGAAGCAGAGGGGGGAAGGAGAGGGAGGGAATGGGGAGAAGGAAAGGGGGAAGGAGAGTGGGGGAAGGGGGCGGACAGAGAGAGGGTGAAAGTAGAGATGGGGTAAGGAGAGGGGGAAGAAAATATGGGAAGGGGGGAAGGAGAGAGAGGGGTTTGAGAGTCAGGGGAAGGAGAGCGGGGAAGGAGAGGGGGAAGAAGAGGGGGAATGGGGTGAAGGTGAGTAGGGGAAAGGGGGGGAAGTAGAGAGAGAAGGAGGGGAAGGAGAGGGGCAAGGAGACGGAGGCAGAGAGTGGAGAGGAGAGATGTCAGAAGGAGTTGGGGGAAGGATAGAGGGAAATGGAGTGGGAAGGGAGGGAGGGGATGTTGAGGGGGGAAGGAGAGAGGGGGAAAGAGTGAGGGAAAGAGTGTGGTAAGGAGAGAGGGGAAGGGTGGAAGGAGAAGGGGGAAGGGCGATGGACAGGGAGTGAAAGAGAGGGGGAGGAGGGTTGTCAGAAGGAGATAGAGTGAAGGGGGGGCGAAGGAGAGGGCGAAACGTCGATGTGGGGAAGGAGAGGGCGGAAGGAGAGAGGGGGAAGTAGAGAGTGGGGAAGGACAGAGGGGAGGAAGGAGCGAGGGGAAGGAGCGAGGGGGGAAATAGAGGGTGCAAAAGAGAGGGGAGGGAAGGGGAGAGGGGAAGGAGAGAAGGGGGAAGGAGAGAAGGGGGAAGGAGAGAGGGGAGAAGGAGAGAGGGGAGAAGGAGAGAGCGGAATGAAGGGGGAATTAGAGAGGGGAAAGGAGAGAGTGGGGAAGGACAGAGGGGTGGAAGTAGCAAGGGGGGAAGGAGAGGGGGCAAAAGAGAGGGGAGGGAAGGGGAGAGGGGAAGGAGAGAGGAAAGGAAGGGGGAAGGAGAGAGGAGAGAAGGAGAGAGGGAAGGAAGGGGGAAGGAGAGAGGGGAGAAGGAGACGTGGGGAAGGAGAGGGGAAAGGAGGGGGGGAAGGAGAGAGGATAAGGAATGGGGAAAGAGAGAGGGAGAAGGAAGAGGGAAGGAGAGGGGGAAGGAGAGAGGCGGCAAGTAGAGAGTGGGGAAGGACAGAGGGGTGGAAGGAGCAAGGGGGGGAACGAGATGGGGGCGAATGAGAGGAGGGGGAAGGAGAGAGGGAAGGAAGGGGGAAGGAGAGAGGGGAGAAGGAGAGAGGGAAGGAAAGGGAAGGAGAGGGGGAAGGAGAGGGGGGGAAGGAGAGAGGATAAGGAATGGGGAAAGAGAGAGGGAGAATGAAGAGGGAAGGAGGGGGGGAAGGAGAGAGGGGGAGGAGAGAGAGGGGAAGGAATGGGGAAGGAGCGAGGGTGGAAGGAGAGAGGCAGTAAAGGAGAGAGGGGAAGGAAGGGGGAAGGAGAGAGGGCAAGGAAGGGAGAAGGAGATGGGGAGAAGGAGAGAGGGGGGAAGGAAAGAGGAGGGAAGCAGAGAGAGGAAGGAAGGGGGAAGGAGAGAGGGGAGAAGGAGGGGGGAAGGAAAGAGGAGGTAAGCAGAGAGAGGAAGGAAGGGGGAAGGAGGGAGGGGAGAAGGAGAGAGGGGAATGAAAGGGGGAGGAGAGAGAGAAAAAGGGGAGGGGGAAGGAGAAGGGGAGAAGGAGAGAGGGGAAGGATGGGGAAGGAGAGAGGAGAGAAGGAGAGGGAGGAAGGAAGGGGGAAGGAGAGAGGAGAGAAGGAGAGGGAGGAAGGAAGGGGGAAGGAGTGGGGGAGATGGGGAGGGAGGGGAAGGGGAGGCAGAAGGAGAGAGGGGAGAAGGAAAGAGGGGAGAAAGAAAGGGGGGAAGGAGAGAGAGGGGAGAATAAGAGAGGGGAAGGAGAAGGGCAATGAGAGAGGGGAGAAGGAGGGGGGTAAATGAAGGGGGTAGGAGAGAGGGGAAGGAAGTGGGAAGGAGAGGTGGAGAAAGAGAGAGGTGGGAAGGAGAGAGAAAGAGAGGACAAAGGGGAAGAACCGGGGAAGGAGAGAGGGGAGAAGGAGAGAGGGGCGAAGGAGACGGGGGAAGGAGAGGGGCAACGAGAGAGGGGAGAAGGACGGGGGGGTAAAGGAAGGGGAAAGGAGACAGGGGAGAAGGAGAGAGGGGAAGGAAGGGGGAATGAGAGAGTAGAGAACGAAAGGGGGAAAGGGGGGAGAAGGAGAGTGTGAAAGGAAGGGGGAGGAGAGAGGGGGGAAGGATAGAGGGGACGGAAGGCAGGGGGCAGAAGAGAGGCCAGAAGGAGAGCGGGGAAGGAAGTGGGAGGAGAGAGGGGTGAGGGAGAGGGGGTAAGGAAGGGGAAGGAGATGGGGGGAAGGAGAGAGGGGGAAGGAAGGGGGTAGGAGATGGGGGGAGGAAAGGGAAAGGAGAGAGGGGTGAAGGAGAGGGGGTAAGGAAGGGAGAAGGAGAGAGGGGAGAAGGAGAGAGGGAAGAAGGAAGGGGGAAGGAGATAGGGGAAAGGAGGGGGGGGAGGAAGGGGGAAGGAGATGGGGAGGAAGGGGGAAGGAGATGGGGGAAGGAAGGGGGAAGGAGATGGGGGGAAGGGGGGGAGGAAGGGGGAAGAAGATGGGGGAAGGAGATAGGGGGAAGGAGAGGGGGGAAGAAAGGGGGAAGGAGATAGTGGGAAGGAGATGGGGGAAGGAGATGGGGGGAAGGAGAGGGGAAGGAGATGGGGGAAGGAAGGGGGAAGGAAGGGGGAAGGAGATAGGGTGAAGGAGATAGTGGGAAGGAGATGGGGGAAGGAGAGGGGAAGGAGATGGGGGAAGGAAGATGGAAGGAGATGGGGGAGGAAGATGGAAGGAGATGGGGGAGGAAGGGGGAAGGAGATGGGGGGAGGAAGGGGGAAGGAGATGGCGGGGAAGGAGATGGGGGAAGGAGGGGAGAAGGAGGGGGAAGGAGATGGGGGAAAGGAAGCGGAAAGGAGATGGGGGAAGGAGAGGGGGGCAGGAAGGGGGAAGGAGATGGGGGAAGGAGGGGGGAAGGAAGGGGAAAGAAGATGGGGGAAAGGAAGCGGAAAGGAGATGGGGGAAGGAGAGGGGGGAAGGAAGGGGGAAGGAGATGGGGGGACGGAGTGGGATGGAAGGAGATGGGGGGGAAGGGTGGGAAGGAAGGAAGGGGGAAGGAGAGGGGGAAAAGTAGATAAGGGAGGAGAGGGGGGAAATGAGATAAGGGGAACGAGAGGGGGGAAGGAGATGGGGGGAAAGAGATGGGGGGAAAGGAGATGGGGGAAGGAGATGGGGGAAGGAGGGGGAAGGAAGGGGGGAAGGAGATGGGGAGGAAAGGAGGGGGAAAGGAAGGGGGAAAGAGGAGTGGGAAGGAAGGGGGAAGAGGGGAAGGAAGGGGGAAAGAGAGAGGGGGAAGGGGATGGGAAGATGGAAGGTGGAAGGAGTGTGGGGGAAAGGAGAGGGGGCAGGAAGGGGAACGGAGAGGGGTGAAGGAGAGGGGAAGGAGAGAGGGGGAAGGAGAGGGGGTAGGGAAGGGGGAAGGAGAGAGGGGCGAAGAGAGAGGGGGAAGGAGAGGGGGGAAGGAAGGGGGAAGGAGAGGGGGCAAGGAAGGGGGAAGGAGAGAGGGGGAAGGAGAGGGGGTAGGGAAGGGGGAAGGAAGGAGATGGGGGAGAAGGAGAGAGGGGGAGAAGGAAGGAGAGGGGAGTGAAGGAGGAGGGGAAGGAAGGAGGGGGGAAGGAAGAACGGGGGAGGAAGGAGGGGGGCAGGGAAGGAGGGGGGAAGGAAGGGGGGAGGAAGGAGATGGGGTGAAGGGGGGGCGATGGAAGGAGAGGGGGTGAAGGAGGGGGGAGGAAGGAGATGGGGGAAGGAAGGAGATGGCGGGGAAGGAGAGGGGGCGAAGGCAGGAGATGGGGGAAGGAGAGGGGGAAGGGGAAGGAAGGAGGACGGAAGGAGTGGGGGAAGGAAGGGGGAAGGAACGAGATGGCGAGAAGGAGGGGGGAAGGAAGGGGAAGGAGCGGGGGTGAAGGAGCGGGGGTGAAGGAGCGGGGGGGAAGGAGCGGGGGGGAAGGAGAGAGGGAGGAAAGAGAGGGGGAAGGAGAGATGGAGAAATGAGAGGGGGGAAGGAAGGGGGAAGGAAGGGGTGAGGAGAGGGGGGAAGGAAGGAGATGGGGAAGGAAGGTGATGGGGGAATGAGGGGGGAAGGGGTGGAATGAAGGCGATGGGGGAGAAGGGGAGGGGGGAAGGAGAGAGGGGGAGAAGGAAGGAGAGGGGGTTGTAAGGGGGGGCGAGGAAGGAGATGGGGAGGAAGGAGATGGGGTGTAGGAGGGGGGAAGGAAGGAGGGGGGAAGGAAGAATGGGGGGAGGAAGGAGGGGGGCAGGGAAGGAGGGGGAAGGAAGAAGATGGGGAAGGAGAGGGGGGAAGGAGGGGGAAGGAAGGAGATGGCGGAAGGAAGGAGATGGGGAGAAGGAAGGAGATCGGGGTGAAGGGGGGGAAGGCAGGAGATGGGCAGAAGGAGAGGGGGATTGAGGGGGGAAGGAAGGGGGAAGGAATGTGAGGGGGAAGGAAGGAGATGGGGGAAGGAGAGGGGGAGTAAGGAATGGGGAAGGAGAGAGGTGGGGGGGCAAGGAGATGAGGGAAGGAAGGAGAGGGGGCAAGGAGGGGGGAAGGGGGGGAAGGAGAGAGGGGGAATAAAGGAGATGGGGGAAGGAGGGGGAAGTAGGGGGGAAGGAAGGAGGGGGCGGAAGGAAGGAGAGGGGGGAAGAAGGAGAGGGTGGGAGGAAAGGAGGGGTGGAAGGAATGAGAGGGGGTGAAGGAGGGGGTGAAGGCAGGAGATGGGGGAAGGCGAGGGGAGGAAGGAGAGGGGAAGGAAGGGGGAATAAAGGAGGGGGGAAGGTAGGAGGGGGGAAGAAAGGAGAGGGGGAAGGAAGGAGAGTGGGGGGAAGGAAGGAGAGGGGGAAGGAAGGAGAGGGGGGAAGGAAGGAGAGTGGGGGGAAGGAAGGAGGGGGAAGGAGAGGGGCGGAAGGAGAGGGGGTGAAGGAGAAGGGAGGGAAGGAAGGAGGGGGGAAAGGAAGGAGAGGGGGGAAGGAAAGGGGAAGGAAGGAGATGGGGGAAGGAGAGGGGGGTGAAGGCAGGAGATGGGGAAGGAGAGGGGAGGAAGGAGAGGGGAAGGGAAGGGGAAGGATCGAGGGGGAAGGAAGGGGGAAGAAAGGAGATGGGGGAAGGAGGGGGGAAGGAAGTAGATGGGGAGGAGGAAGGAGATGGGGGTGAAGGAGGGGGAAGGAAGGAGATGGGGGAAGGAAGGAGATGGGGGAAGGAGAGGGGGGCGAAGGCAGGAGATGGGGGGAAGAGAGGGGGAAGGAGGGGGGAATAAAGGGGGAAGGAAGGAGAGGGGGAAGGAAGGGGGAAGAAAGGAGTGGGGAAGGTAGGAGGGGGAAGAAAGGAGAGGGGGAAGGAAGGAGAGGGGGGAAGGAGAGGGGGGAAGGAGACGGGGGAAGGGAGGGGGGAAGGAAGGGGGGAAGGAAGGGGGAAGGAAGGAGAGGGGGGAAGGAAGGGGGAAGGAAGGAGATGGGGAAGGAAGGAGATGGGGGAAGGAAGGAAATGGGGGAAGGAAGGAGATGGGGAAGGAAGGAGAGGGGGAAGGAAGGGGGAAGGAAGGAGATGGGGGAATGAAGGAGGGGGAAGGAAGGATAGTGGGGGGAAGGAAGGGGGGAGGAGAGGGGCGGAAGGTGAGGGGGTGAAGGAGAGGGGAGGGAAGGAAGGAGGGGGAAAGGAAGGAGAGGGGGAAGAAGGGTGGAGGTAGGAGGGAGGGAAGAAAGGAGAGGGGTGAAGGAGAGGGGGGAAGAAGGTGTTGGGGAGAGGGGGAAGGATGGGGGAAGGGAGGGGGAAGGAAGGAGGAGGGAAGGAGGGGGAAGGAGGGGGGAAGGAAGTGGGAAGGAAGGAGAGGGGGGAAGGAGAGAGTGGGGAAGCAGACTGGGGGAAGGAGAGTGGGGGAAGGAGGGGGGAAGGAAGGAGATGGGGTGAAGGAGAGGGGGGAAGGAGAGGGGGGAAGGAGGGGGGAAGGAAGGACGGGGAAGGAAGGGGGGAAGGAGATGGGAGGGAAAGAGGGGGGAGGGAGGGGGGAAGGAAGGGGGAAAAGAAGGAGAGGGGGGAAGGAGAGGGGGGAAGGAGAGGGGGGCAAGGAGAGTGGGGGAAGGAGAGTGGGGAAGGAAGGAGATGGGGTGAAGGAGAGAGGGGAAGGAGTGGGGAAGGAAGGGGGAAAGAAGTAGAGGGGGAAGGAAGGGGGAAGGAAGGAGATGGGGGAAGGAAGGAGATGGGGAGAAGGAAGGAGAGGGGTTTGAAGGAGGGGGGAGGAAGGAGATGGGGGAAGGAAGGAGATCGGGGTGAAGGGGGTAAGGCAGGAGATGGGCAGAAGGAGAGGGGGAATGGAGGGGGGAAGGAAGGGAGAAGGAATGTGAGGGGGATGGAAGGAGATGGTGGAAGGAGAGGGGGAAGGAAGGGGGAAGAAAGGAGATGGGGAAGAAAGGAGATGGGGAAGGAGAGAGGGGTGAAGTCAGGAGATGGGGGGAAGGCGAGGGGAGGAAGGAGAGGGGAAGGAAGGGGGAAGAAAGGAGGGGGGAAGTTAGGAGGGGGGAAGAAAGGAGGGGGGAAGGAAGGAGAGTGGGGGGAAGGAAGGAGAGGGGGGAAGGAGAGGGGGGAATGAAGGGGGAAGGAAGGAGATGGGGAAGGAGAGGGGGGAAGGAAGGGGGAAGGAAGGAGATGGGGGAAGGAAGGAAATGTGAGGAAAGAAGGAGATGGGGGAAGGAAGGAGAGGGGGAAGGAAGGAGGAGGGATGGAAGGAAGGAGTGTGGGGGGAAGAAAGGAGAGGGGAGAAGGAGAGGGGTGGAAGGAGAGGGGGTAAAGGATGGGGGGGAAGGAAGGAGGGGGGGAAGGAGAGGGGGGTGAAGGCAGGAGATGGGAGGAAGGAGAGGGGAAGGAAGGCGGAAGGATGGAGGGGGAAGGAAGGGGGAAGAAAGGAGATGGGAGAAAGAGGTGGGAAGGAAGGAGATGGGGAGAAGGAAGGAGATGGGGGTGAAGGAGGGGGGAGGAAGGAGATGGGGGAAGGAAGGAGATGGTGGGAAGGAGAGGGGGGCGAAGGCAGGAGATGGGGGGAAAGAGAGGGGGGAAGGAGGGGGGAATAAAGGGGGAAGGAAGGAGAGTGGGGGGAAGGAAGGAGATGGGGGAAGGAAGGAGATGGGGGAAGGAGAGGGGGGAAGGAAGGGGGAAGGAAGGAGATGGGGAAGGAAGGAAATGGGGAGAAGGAAGGAGATGGGGAAGGAAGGAGATGGGGAAGGAAGGAGAGGGGGAAGGAAGGAGAGGGGAAGAAAGGAGAGTCGGGGGAAGGAATGAGAGGGGGAAGGAGAGGGACGGAAGGAGAGGGGGTGAAGGAGAGGGGAGGGTAGGAAGGAGGGGGGGAAAGGAAGGAGAGGGGGGAAGGAGAGGGGGAAGAAGGGGGGAGGAAGGAGGGAGGGAAGAAAGGAGAGGGGGGAGGGAGAGGGGGGAGGAAGGAGATGGGGAAGGGGGAAGGGAGGGGGAAGGAAGGAGGGGGGCAGGTGGGGGAGGAAGGGGAAGGAAGGAGAGGGGGGAAGGAGGGGAAGGAAGGAGGAAGGAAGGAGACGCGGGAAGGAGAGGTGGGAAGGAGGGGGGAAGGAAGGATGGGGGAAGGAAAGGGTGGAAGGAAGTGGGAAGGAAGGAGAGGGGGGAAGCAGACTGGGGGAAGGAGAGTGGGGAAGGAGGGGGAAGGAAGGAGATGGGGTGAAGGAGAGGGGGGAAGGAGAGGGGGGAAGGAAGGGGGAAGGAAGGAGAGGGGGGAAGGAGGGGGAAGGAAGGGGGAAGGAAGGAGAGGGGGGAAGGAAGGACGGGGGAAGGAAAGGGGGAAAGGAGGGGGGAAGGAAAGGGGAATGAAGGAGAGGGGGGAAGGAGAGGGGGGAAGGAGAGTGGGGGATGGAGAGTGGGGGAAGGAGGGGGGAAGGAAGGAGATGGGGGAAAGAGATGGAGGGAAGGAGATGGGGGAAGGAAGGAGATGGGTAGGAAGGAGAGGAGGGAGGAGGGGGGAAGGAAGGAGTTGGAGAAGGAAGGAGATGGGGGAAGGAGAGGGGTGGAAGGAGAGGGGGAAAGAAGGGGGGAGGAAGGAGATGGGGGCGGAGAGGGGGAAAGGAAAGAGGAAGGAAGGAGATGGGGAAGGAGAGGGGGAAAGAAGGTGGAAGGAGGAGATGGAGGGGAAGGGGGAATGAAGGTGGAAGGAAGGAGATGGGGAAGGAGGATTGGGAAGGGGGGAAGGAAAGGGGAAGGATGGAGATGGGGGAAGGAGAGGGGGGAAGGAAGCGGGAAGGAGGGGGGAAGGAGGGGGAAGGAGGGGGGGAAGGAGAGCGGCAGAAAGAAGGGGGAAGGAGGGGGTGAAGGAGGAGGGCAAAGAGGGGGGAAGGAGCGGGGCGGAAGGAGATTGGGGGAAGGAGATGGGGGGTAAGGAGATGGGAGGGAAATAGGGGGGAGCAGGAGGGGGAGGAGAGGGGGGAAGCAGCCGGTGGGAAGGAGGGGGGGCAAGGAGATGGGGGGAAGGAGGGGTGGAAGGAGAGGGGGGAAGGAGATGGGGCGGAAGGAGATATGGGGGAAAGGAGAGCGGGAGGAGAGGGGGAAGGAGGTGGGGGGAAAGAGATGTGGGGTAAGGAGAGGGGGAGAATGAGATCGGGTGGAAGGAGAGTGGGAGCAAGGAAGGGGGAAGGAGATTGAGGGGAAGGAGAGGGGTGAAGGAAGGGGGAAAGAGATGGGGGAAGGAGATGGGGAAGGAGATAGGGGCAGGAGAGGGGGACTGGAGAGGGGGAGAAGTAGAGGGGGGCATAAGGAGAGGGGGTGAACGAGAGGGGGGAAAGAGGGGCAAGGAGATGGCGGAAGGAGAGGGGGACGGAAATAGAGGGAAGGAGATGGGGAAGGAGAGGGTGGGGAAGGAGAGGGGGTGAAGGAGATGGGGGAAGGAAGGGGGAAGGAAATAGGGGGGAAGGAGTAGTGGGAAAGAGAAATGGGGGGAGGAGATAGGGGAAGAAGAGGGGGGCAAGGAGATGGGGGAAGATGGGGGGAAGGAGATAGGGGAAGGAGATTGGGGTAAGGAGAGAGGAGGAAGGAGAGAGGGGAAGGAGAGAGGGGGGAAGGTGAGGGGGGAAGGCAGGGGGAAGGAGATGGGGGAAGGAGAGGGTGGGAAGGAGAGGGTGGGAAGGAGAGGGGGGAGGAGAGGGGGGAAGGAGAGGGGGGGAAGGAGAGGGGGGGAAGGAGAGGGGTGGAAGGAGAGGGGGGAAGGAGAGGCGGGGGAAGGAGAGGGGGGGGAAGGAGAGGGGGGGAAGGAGAGGGGGGGAAGGAGATGGGGGAAGGAGATGGGGGAAGGAGATGGGGGAAGGAGATTAGGGGAGGTGGGGAGAAAAGGTGGGGAAGGAAAGGGGGGAAGGAGTTGTGGCAAAGGAGAGTGTGGGTAAGTGGTGGGAAGGATGGGTTAGGAGTGGGGAGGAAGGGGGAAGGAAGGAGATGGGGAAAAGGAGAAGGGGCAAGAAAGGGGGAAGGAGATGGGGGAAGGAGGGGGATGAAAGGGGCAAGGAGATGGGGGAAGGAGAGGGGGGGAAGGGGATAGAGGGGAAGGAGATGGGGGGAAGGAGAGGGTGGGGAAGGAGAGGGGGTGGAAGGAGAGGGGTGGAAGGAGATAGGGGGAAGGAGCGGAGGGAAGGAAGGGGGAAGGAGATGGGGTGAAGGAAGGGGTGGGAGATGGGGGAAGGAGAGGGGGAAGGAGAGGAGGGGGAGGAGATGGGGAAGGCGGGGATGGAAGGGGGAAGGAGGGGGGGAAGGAAATGGGGGAAGGAGAGGGGGAGATGGAGATGGGGGAAGGAGAGGGGGTGGATGGAAGGGGGAAGGAGAGGGGGGGGAAGGAGATGGGGAGAAGGAGATGGGGGGAAGGAGATGGGGAGAAGGAGATGGGGAGAAGGAGAGGGGGAAAGAGAGCGGGAAGGAGAGAGGGGGGAGGAAGGGAGAAGGAGATAGAGGGGAAGGAGAGGGGGAAGGAAGGGGAAATTGAGATTGGGGGAAGGATAGGGGAAGGAGAGGGGGGAAGGAGATGGGGGGAAGGGGGGGTGGAAGGAGATTAAGGGGCAGGAGAGGGAGGCAGGAGAGGGGGGAAGGAGAGGGGTTGAAGGAGAGGGGTTGAAGGAGAGGGGGGAAAGAGAGGGGGGAAAGAGAGGGGGTGAAGGAGAGGGGGGAAGGAGCTGGGGAAGGGGGGAAGGAAGGGTGGAAGGAGAGGGGTGCAGGAAGGAGGAAGGAGATGGGTAAGGAGATGGGGCGGAAGGAGATATGGGCGAAAGGAGAGGGGGAAGAGATGGGTGAAAGAGGTGGCGGGAAAGAGACGTTGGGTAAGGCAAGGGGGAGAAGGAGATTGGGTGGAAGGAGAGTGGGGGCAAGGAAGGGGGAAGGAGATAGAGGGGAAGGAAAGGGGGAAGGAGAGGGGGAAGGAGAGGGGGAAGGAGAGGTGGGGGAGGAGATGGGGGGAAGGAGAGGGGTGAAGGAAGGGGGAAGGAGATGGAGGGAAGGAAAGGGGGGAAGGAGAGGAGGAAGAAGAGGGGGAAGGAGAGGTGGGGGAGGAGATGGGGGGAAGGGGGGAATGGAAGGGGGAACGAGAGGGGGAAAGGAGATAGGGGAAGGAGAGGGGGAAGGAGATGGGGGAAGGCGAGGGGGGTAGGGAGAGGGGTGAAGGGGAGTGGGGGGAAGGAAGGGGGAAGGAGATAGAGGGGAAGGAGAGGGGGAAGGAAGGGGAAAGGAGATGAGGGGGATGGAGAGGGGGGTAGGAGAGGGGGGGAAGGAGATGGGGAGGAGGGGGAGGAGATTGGGGGCAGGAGAGGGAGACAAGAGAGGGGGGAAGTAGAGGGGGGTAAGGAGAGGGGGTGAAGGAGAGGTGGGAGAGAGAGGGGGTGAAGGAGAGGGGGGAAGGAGGTGGGGGCAGTAGAGGGTGTGGAAGGAGATGGGGGAAGGAGAGGGTGGGTCGGAGGGGGGAGGAAGGGGGAAGGAGATAGGAGGAAGGAGACGGTGTTGAAGGAGAGGTGGGAAGGAGATGGGGGAAGGAGATGGGGAAGGAGAGGGTGGGGAAGGAGAGGTGGGAAGGAGATGGGGGAAGGAGATGGGGGAAGGAGAGGGGGGAAGGAGAGGGTGGGAAGGAGAGGGGTGGGAAGGAAGGGGATGGGGGAGTAAGGGGGAAGGAGATGGCGGAAGGGAAAAAGGAAGGAGGAAGGAGATGGGGGGAAGGAGAGGGGGGTAAAGAAGGGGGAAGGAGATAGGGCAAGGAGATGGGGTGGTAAGGAGATGGGGGAAGGAGGGGGAAGGACAATGCTGCACTCTCTCCAAACGATCCTCTGACAATGCAGCACTCCCTCCACACTGATACTCTGACAATGCTGCACTCCCTCCACACTGACCCTCTGACAATGCTGCACTCCCTCCACACTGACCCTCTGACAATGCTGCACTCTCTCCACACTATCCTCTGACAATGCTGCACTCCCTCCACACAGATCTTCTGACTATGCTGCACTCCCTCCAAACTGACCCTCTGACAACGCTGAACTCCCTCCACACTGACCCTCTGACAATGCTGCATTCCCTCCACACTGATCCTCTGACAATGCTGCACTCCCTCCACACTGACCCTCTGACAATGCTGCACTCTCTCCACACTGTCCTCTGACAATGCTGCACTCCCTCCAAACTGACCCACTGACAATGCTGCACTCCCTCCACACTGATCCTCTGACAATGCTACATTCCCTCCACACTGACCCTCTGACAATGCTGCATCCTCTCCACACTGATCCTCTGACAATGCTGCACTCTCTCCACGCTATCATCTGACAATGCAGCACTCCCTCCACACTGATTCTCTGACAATGCTGCACTCCCTCCACACTGACCCTCTGATAAAGCTGCACTCCCTCGACACTGATCTTCTGACAGTGGTTCATTCCCACCACACTGACACTCTCACAATGCAGCACTCTGTCCACACTGACCCTCTGACAATGCTGCACTCCCCCCATACTGATCCTCTGACAATGCTGCACTCCCTCCACACTGACCCTCTGACAATGCTGCACTCTCTCCACACTATCCTCTGACAATGCAGCACTCCCTCCAAACTGAGCCTCTGACAATGCTGCACTCCCTCCACACTGACCCTCTGACAATGTTGCACTCCCTCCACACTATCCTCTGACAATGCAGCACTCCCTCTACAATGATCCTCTGAAAATGCTGCTCTCCCTCCACACTGACCCTCTGACAATTCTGCACTCCCTCCTCACTGATCCTCTGATAATGCTGCTCTCCCTCCACACTGACATTCTGACAATGCTGCACTCCCTCCACACTGATCCTCTGACAATGCTGCCCCCACGTCCACACTGAAACACTGACAATTCTGCACTCCCTCCACACTGACCCTCTGATAATGCTGCACTCTCTCAACACTGATCCTCTGAAAAGGCTGCACTCCCTCCACACTGACCCTCTGACAATGCTGCACACCCTCCACACTGACTCTCTGACAATGCTGCACTCCCCCCATACTGATCCTGTGACAATGCTGCACTCCCTCCACACTGATCCTCTGACCATGCTGCACCAACTCCATTCTGACCCTCTGACAATGCTGCACTCCCTCCACACTGATCCTCTGACAATGCTGCAATACCTCCACACTGATCCTCTGACAATGCTGCACTTCCTCCACAGTGATCCACTGACAGTGCTGCACTCCCTCCACAGTGAACCTCTGGGAATGCTGCACTCCGTCCACACTGACTCTCTGACAATTCTGCACTCCCTCCACACTGACCCTCTGATAATGCTGCAATAGCTCCACACTGATCCTCTGACAATGCTGCACTCTCTCCACACTGACCCTTGACAATGCTGCACTCCCTCCATACTGATCCTCTGACAATGCTCCACTCCCTCCACACTGACACTCTGTCAATGCTGCACTCCCTCAACACTATCCTCTGACAATGCTGCACTCTCTCCAAACTATCCTCTGACAATGCTGCACTCCCTCCAAACTGACCCTCTGACAATGCTGCACACCCTCCACACAGACCCTCTGACAATGCTGCACTCCCTCCACACTGATCCTCTGACAGTGCTGCATTCCCGCCACACTGATCCTCTGACAATGCTGCACTCCCTCCACACTGACCCTCTGACAATGCTGCACTCCCTCCACACTGACCCACTGACAATGCTGCACTCTCTCCACACTATCCTCTGACAATGCAGCACTCCCTCCACACTGATCCTCTGCCAATGCTGCACTCCCTCCACAGTGATCCTCTGACAATGCTGCACTCCCTCCACACTGATCCTCTGACAATGCTACACTCCCTCCACACTGATCCTCTGACAATGTTGCACTCCCTCCACACTGATCCTCTGACAATGCTGCACTCTCTCCACACTGACCCTCTGACAATGCTGCACTCCCTCCATACTGATCCTCTGACAATGCTGCAATACCTCCACACTGATCCTCTGACTATGCTGCACTCCATCCAAACTGACCCTCTGACAATGCTGAAGTCCCTCCAAACTGACCCTCTGACAAAGCTGCACTCCCTCTACACTGATCCTCTAACAATGCTGCACTCCCTCCACACTGATCCTCTGACAATGCTGCACTCCCTCCACAGTGACCCTCTGACAATGCTGCACTCTCTCCACACTATCCTCTGACAATGCTGCACTCCCTCCATACTGACCCTCTGACAATGCTGCACTCCCTCCTCACTGATCCTCTGACAATGCTGCACTCCCTCTACACTGATCCTCTGACAATGCTGCACTGCCTCCACACTGATCCTCTGACAATGCAGCACTCCCTCCACACTGACCCTCTGACAATGCTGCACCCCCTCCACACTATCCTCAGACAATGCTGCACTCCCTCCACACTGACCCTCTGACAATGCTGCACATCCTCCAAACTGACCCTCTGACAATTCTGCACTCCCTCCATGCTGATTCTCTGACAACGTTGCACTCCCTCCACACTGACCCTCTGACAATGCTGCACTCTCTCCACACTATCCTCTGACAATGCAGCTCTCCCTCTACACTGATCCTCTGACAATGCTGCACTCCAACCAAAATGACCCTCTGACCATGCTGCACTCCCTCCAAACTGATCCTCTGACAATGCTGCACTCCCTCCAAACTGACCCTCTGACAATGCTGCACTCCCTCCACACTGACCCTCTGACAATGTTGCACTCCCTCCACACTGATCCTCTGACTATGTTGCACTCCCTCCACACTGACCCTCTGACAATTCTGCACTCCCTCCACACTGATTCTCTGACAATGCTGCACTCTCTCCACACTATCCTCTGACAATGCAGCACTCCCTCTACACTGATCCTCTGACAATGCTGCACCCCCTCCAAACTGACACTCTGACAATGCTGCACCCCCTCCACACTGATCCTCTGACAATGCAGCACTCCCTCCACACTGACCCTCTGGCAATGCTGCACTCTCTCCACACTGATCCTCTGACAATGCTGCACTCCCTCCACACTGACCCTCTGACAATGCTCCACTCCCTCCACACTGATCCACTGACAATTCTGCACTCCCTCCACACTGATCCTCTGACAATGCTGCACTCACTCCACAGTGATCCTCTGAGAATGCTGCACCCCCTCCACACTGATCCTCTGAAAAGGCTGCACAACCTCCACACTGACCCTCTGACAATTCTGCACTCAATCCACACTGATCCTCTGACAATGCAGCACTCCCTCCACACTGACCCTCTGACAATGCTGCACTCTCTCCACACTATCCTCAGACAATGCTGTACTCCCTCCATACTGACCCTCTGACAATGCTGTACTCCCTCCACACTGACCCTCTGCCAATGCTGCACTCCCTCCACACTGACCCTCTGACAATGCTGCACACCCTCCAAACTGACCCTCTGACAATGCTGCACTCCCTCCATGCTGATTCTCTGACAACGTTGCACTCCCTCCACACTGACCCTCTGACAATGCTGCACTCTCTCCACACTATCCTCTGACAATGCAGCACTCCCTCTACACTGATCCTCTGACAAAGCTGCACTCCCTCCAAACTGACCCTCTGACAATGCTTCACCACCTCCACACTGACCCTCTGACAATGCTTCAATTTCTCCAAAGTGATCCTCTGACAATGCTGCACCCCCTCCACACTGATCCTCTGACATTGCTGCACTCCAACCAAAATGACCCTCAGACCATGCTGCACTCCCTCCAAACTGATCCTCTGACAATGCTGCACTCCCTCCAAACTGACCCTCTGACAATGCTGCACTCCCTCCACACTGACCCTCTGACAATGTTGCACTCCCTCCAAACTGATCCTCTGACAATGTTGCACTCCCTCCACACTTCCCCTCTGACAATTCTGCACTCCCTCCACACTGATTCTCTGACAATGCTGCACTCTCTCCATACTATCCTCTGACAATGCAGCACTCCCTCTACACTGTTCCTCTGACAATGCTGCACTCCGTCCACACTGATCCTCTGACAATGCTGCAATACCTCCACACTGATCCTCTGACAATACTGCACTCCCTCCACACTGATCCTCTGACAATGCTGCACTCCCTCCACAGTGATCCTCTGATAATGCTGCTCTCCCTCCACACTGATCCTCTGACAATGCTGCACTCCCTCCACACTGATCCTCTGACAATGCTGCCCCCACGTCCACACTGAATCACTGACAATTCTACACTCCCTCCACAATGACCCTCTGACAATGCTGCACTACCTCCACACTGACCCTCTGAAAATGCTGCACTCTCTTAACACTGATCCTCTGAAAAGGCTGCACTCCCTCCACACTGACCCTCTGACAATGCTGCACCCCCTCCACACTGACTCTGACAATGCTGCACTCCCCCGATACTGATCCTGTGACAATGCTGCACTCCCTCCACACTGATCCTCTGACCATGCTGCACCCCCTCCATTCTGACCCTCTGACAATGCTGCACTCCCTCCACATTGATCCTCTGACAATGCTGCACTCCCTCCACAGTGATCCTCTGACAATGCTGCACTCCCTCCACAGTGATCCTCTGACAATGCTGCACTCCGTCCACACTGATCCTCTGACAATGCTGCAATACCTCCACACTAATCCTCTGACAATGCTGCACTTCCTCCACTGTGATCCTCTGAGAATGCTGCAGTCCGTCCACACTGATCCTCTGACAATGCTGCAATACCTCCACACTGATCCTCTGATAATGCTGCACTCTCTCCACACTGAACCACTGACAATGCTGCACTCCCTCCATACTGATCCTCTGACAATGCAGCACTTCCTCGACACTGAGCCTCGGACAATGCTGCACTCCATCCACACTGATCCTCTGAAAATGCTGCTCTCCCTCCACACTGATCCTCTGAAAATTCTGCACTCCCTCCACACTGATCCTCTGACAATGCTGCACTCCCTCCACACTGACCCTCTGCCAATGCTGCACTCTCTCGACACTGACCCTCTGACAATTCTGCACACCCTCCTCACTGATCCTCTGATAATGCTGCTCTCCCTCCACACTGATCCTCTGACAATGCTGCACTCCCTCCACACTGATCCTCTGACAATCCTGCACTCCCTCCACACTGATCCTCTGACAATGCTGCCCCCACGTCCACACTGAATCACTGACAATTCCGCACTCCCTCCACAATGACCCTCTGACAATGCTGCACTACCTCCACAATGACCCTCTGACAATGCTGCAATACCTCCACACTGATCCTCTGACAATGCTGCACTTCCTCCACTGTGATCCTCTGAGAATGCTGCACTCCCTCCACAGTGAACCTCTGACAATGCTGCACTCCCTCCAGACTGATCCTCTGACAATGCAACACTTCCTCGACACTGATCCTCTGACAATGCAGCACTCCCTCCACACTGATCCTCTGAAAATGCTGCTCTCCCTCCACACTGATCCTCTGATAATGCTGCAATACCTCCACACTGATCCTCTGACAATGCTGCACTCCCTCCAGACTGATCCTCTGACAATGCAACACTTCTTCGACACTGACCCTCTGACAATGCTGCACTCCCTCCACACTGACTCTCTGACAATTCTGCACTCCCTCCACACTGACCCTCTGATAATGCTGCAATACCTCCACACTGATCCTCTGACAATGCTGCACTCCCTCCACACTGATCCTCTGACAATGCTTTACTCCCTCGACACTGACCCGCTGACAAAGGTGCACTCCCTCCATACTGATCCTCTGAGAATGCTGCACTCCCTCCACACTGATCCTCTGACAATGCCGCACTCCCTCCTCACTGATCCTCTGACAATGCTGCACTCCCTCCACACTGATCGTCTGAAAAGTCTGCACTCCCTGCACACTGTCCCTCTGACAATGCCTCACTCCCTCCACACTGATCTTCTGACAATGCTGCACTCCCTCCATACTGATCCTCTAACAAGGCTGCACTCTCTCCACATGGATCCTCTGACAATGCTGCACTCCGTCCACACTGATCCTCTGACAATGCTGCACTCCCTCCACACTGACTCTCCGACAATGCTGCACTTCCTCCACACTGACCCTCTGACAATGCTGCACACCCTCCTCACTGATCCACTGACAATGCTGCACCCCCTCCACACTGAACCTCTGACAAAGCTGCACTCTCTCAACACTGATCCTCTGAAAAGGCTGCACTCCCTCCACACTGACCCTCTGACAATGCTGCACTCCCTCCATCCTGACGCTCTGACAGTGCTATACTCCCCCCATACTGATCCTGTGACAATGCTGCACTCCCTCCACACTGATCCTCTGACCATGCTGCACCCCCTCCATACTGACCCTCTGACAATGGTGCACTCCCTCCCCACTGACGCTCTGACAATGCTGCACCCTCTCCACACTGAACCTCTGACAATGCTGCACTCTCTCCACGCTATCCTCTGACAATGCAGCACTCCCTCTATACTGATCCTCTGACAATGCTGCACTCCCTCCAAACTGACCCTCTGACAATTCTGCACTCCCTCCACACTGATCATCTGACAATGCTGCACTCTCTCCACACTATCCTCTGACAATGCAGCACTCCCTCTATACTGATCCTCTGACAATACTGCACTCCCTCCAAACTGAGCCTCTGACAATGCTGCACCCCCTCCACACTGATCCTCTGACAATGCTGCACTCTCTCCACAGTGATCCTCTGACAATGCTGCACTCTCTCCACACTGACCCTCTGACAATGCTGCACTCCCTCCATACTGATCCTCTGACAATTCTGCATTCGCTCCATACTGATCCTCTGACAATGCTGCACTCCCTCCATACTGATCCTCTGACAATGCTGCACTCCCTCCATACTGATCCTCTGACAATTCTGCATTCCCTCCATACTGATCCTCTGACAATGCAGCACTTCCTCGACACTGACCCTCTGACAATGCTGCACTCCCTCCACACTGATCCCCTGAAAATGCTGCTCTCCCTCCACACTGATCCTCTGACAATTCTACACTCCCTCCATACTGATCCTCTGACAATGCTGCACCCCCTCCACACTGACTCTCTGACAATGCTACACTCCCCCCATACTGATCCTGTGACAATGCTGCACTCCCTCCACACTGATCCTCTGACAATGCTGCACCCCCTCCACACTGACTCTCTGACAATGCTGCACTCCCCCCATACTGATCCTCTGACAATGCTGCACCCCCTCCATACTGACCCTTGACAATGCTGCACTCCCTCGACTGTGAACCTCTGACAATGCTGCACTCACTCCACACTGACCCTCTGACAATGCTGCACTCCCTCCACAGTGATCCTCAGACAATGTTGCACTCCGTCCACACTGATCCTCTGACAATGCTGCACTCTCTCCACACTGATCCTCTGACAATGCTGCACTCTCTCCACACTGATCCTCTGACAATGCTGCACTCACTCCACACTGATCCTCTGACAATGCTGCTCTCCCTCCACACTGACCCTCTGACAATTCCGTACCCCCTCCACACTGACCCTCTGACAATGCTGCCCTCCCTGCACACTGTACGACTGTTAACGCTGCACTCCCTCCATACTGACTCTCTGACAATGCTGCACTCCCTTGACACTGATCCTCTGACAATGCTGCACTCCCTCCACACTGATCCACTGACAATTCTGCACTCCCTCCACACTGATCCTCTGAAAATGTTGCACTCCCTCCACAGTGATCCTCTGACAATGCTGCACTCCCTCCACAGTGAACCTCTGTAAATGCTGCACTCCCTCCACACTGACTCTCTGACAATGCTGAATTCCCTCCACACTGACCCTCTGAAAATGCTGCACTCTCTCCACACTGATCCTCTGACAATGCTGCACTCCATCCTCACTGATCCTCTAACAATGCTGCTCTCCCTCCACACTGAGCCTCTGACAATTCTGTACCCCCTCCACACTGACCCTCTGACAATGCTGCACTCTCTCCACACTGATCCTCTGACAATGCTGCACTCCCTCCTCACTGATCCTCTAACAATGCTGCTCTCCCTCCACACTGAGCCTCTGACAATTCTGCATTCCCTCCATACTGATCCTCTGACAATGCAGCACTTCCTCGACACTGACCCTCGGACAATGCTGCACTCCCTCCACACTGATCCTCTGAAAATGCTGCACCCCCTCCATACTGACCCTTGACAATGCTGCACTCCCTCGACTGTGAACCTCTGACAATGCTGCACTCACTCCACACTGACCCTCTGACAATGCTGCACTCCCTCCACAGTGATCCTCAGACAATGTTGCACTCCGTCCACACTGATCCTCTGACAATGCTGCACTCTCTCCACACTGATCCTCTGACAATGCTGCACTCTCTCCACACTGATCCTCTGACAATGCTGCACCCCCTCCATACTGACCCTTGACAATGCTGCACTCCCTCGACTGTGAACCTCTGACAATGCTGCACTCACTCCACACTGACCCTCTGACAATGCTGCACTCCCTCCACAGTGATCCTCAGACAATGTTGCACTCCGTCCACACTGATCCTCTGACAATGCTGCACTCTCTCCACACTGATCCTCTGACAATGCTGCACTCTCTCCACACTGATCCTCTGACAATGCTGCACTCCCCCCATACTGATCCTCTGACAATGCTGCACCCCCTCCATACTGACCCTTGACAATGCTGCACTCCCTCGACTGTGAACCTCTGACAATGCTGCACTCACTCCACACTGACCCTCTGACAATGCTGCACTCCCTCCACAGTGATCCTCAGACAATGTTGCACTCCGTCCACACTGATCCTCTGACAATGCTGCACTCTCTCCACACTGATCCTCTGACAATGCTGCACTCTCTCCACACTGATCCTCTGACAATGCTGCACTCACTCCACACTGATCCTCTGACAATGCTGCTCTCCCTCCACACTGACCCTCTGACAATTCCGTACCCCCTCCACACTGACCCTCTGACAATGCTGCCCTCCCTGCACACTGTACGACTGTTAACGCTGCACTCCCTCCATACTGACTCTCTGACAATGCTGCACTCCCTTGACACTGATCCTCTGACAATGCTGCACTCCCTCCACACTGATCCACTGACAATTCTGCACTCCCTCCACACTGATCCTCTGAAAATGTTGCACTCCCTCCACAGTGATCCTCTGACAATGCTGCACTCCCTCCACAGTGAACCTCTGTAAATGCTGCACTCCCTCCACACTGACTCTCTGACAATGCTGAATTCCCTCCACACTGACCCTCTGAAAATGCTGCACTCTCTCCACACTGATCCTCTGACAATGCTGCACTCCATCCTCACTGATCCTCTAACAATGCTGCTCTCCCTCCACACTGAGCCTCTGACAATTCTGTACCCCCTCCACACTGACCCTCTGACAATGCTGCACTCTCTCCACACTGATCCTCTGACAATGCTGCACTCCCTCCTCACTGATCCTCTAACAATGCTGCTCTCCCTCCACACTGAGCCTCTGACAATTCTGCATTCCCTCCATACTGATCCTCTGACAATGCAGCACTTCCTCGACACTGACCCTCGGACAATGCTGCACTCCCTCCACACTGATCCTCTGAAAATGCTGCTCTCCCTCCACACTGATCCTCTGACAATTCTGCACTCCCTCCACACTGATCCTCTGACAATGCTGCACTCCCTCCACACTGACCCTCTGCCAATGCTGCACTCTCTCGACACTGACCCTCTGACAATTCTGCACACCCTCCTCACTGATCCTCTGATAATGCTGCTCTCCCTCCACACTGATCCTCTGACAATGCTGCACTCCCTCCACACTGATCCTCTGACAATGCTGCCCCCACGTCCACACTGAATCACTGACAATTCTGCACTCCCTCCACAATGACCCTCTGACAATGCTGCACTACCTCCACACTGACCCTCTGACAATGCTGCAATACCTCCACACTGATCCTCTGACAATGCTGCACTTCCTCCACTGTGATCCTCTGAGAATGCTGCACTCCCTCCACAGTGAACCTCTGACAATGCTGCACTCCCTCCAGACTGATCCTCTGACAATGCAACACTTCCTCGACACTGACCCGCTGACAACGCTGCACTCCCTCCACACTGATCCTCTGAAAATGCTGCTCTCCCTCCACAATGATCCTCTGATAATGCTGCAATACCTCCACACTGATCCTCTGACAATGCTGCACTCCCTCCATACTGATCCTCTGACAATGCCGCACTCCCTCCTCACTGATCCTCTGACAATGCTGCACTCCCTCCACACTGATCCTCTGACAATGCTGCACTCCCTCCATACTGATCCTCTAACAAGGCTGCACTCTCTCCACATGGATCCTCTGACAATGCTGCACTCCGTCCACACTGATCCTCTGACAATGCTGCACTCCCTCCACACTGACTCTCCGACAATGCTGCACTTCCTCCACACTGACCCTCTGACAATGCTGCACACCCTCCTCACTGATCCACTGACAATGCTGCACCCCCTCCACACTGAACCTCTGACAAAGCTGCACTCTCTCAACACTGATCCTCTGAAAAGGCTGCACTCCCTCCACACTGACCCTCTGACAATGCTGCACTCCCTCCATCCTGACGCTCTGACAGTGCTATACTCCCCCCATACTGATCCTGTGACAATGCTGCACTCCCTCCACACTGATCCTCTGACCATGCTGCACCCCCTCCATACTGACCCTCTGACAATGGTGCACTCCCTCCCCACAGACGCTCTGACAATGCTGCACCCTCTCCACACTGAACTTCTGACAATGCTGCACTCTCTCCACGCTATCCTCTGACAATGCAGCACTCCCTCTATACTGATCCTCTGACAATGCTGCACTCCCTCCAAACTGACCCTCTGACAATTCTGCACTCCCTCCACACTGATCATCTGACAATGCTGCACTCTCTCCACACTATCCTCTGACAATGCAGCACTCCCTCTATACTGATCCTCTGACAATACTGCACTCCCTCCAAACTGAGCCTCTGACAATGCTGCACCCCCTCCACACTGATCCTCTGACAATGCTGCACTCTCTCCACAGTGATCCTCTGACAATGCTGCACTCTCTCCACACTGACCCTCTGACAATGCTGCACTCCCTCCATACTGATCCTCTGACAATGCTGCACTCTCTCCACACTGACCCTCTGACAATGCTGCACTCCCTCCATACTGATCCTCTGACAATTCTGCATTCGCTCCATACTGATCCTCTGACAATGCTGCACTCCCTCCATACTGATCCTCTGACAATGCTGCACTCCCTCCATACTGATCCTCTGACAATTCTGCATTCCCTCCATACTGATCCTCTGACAATGCAGCACTTCCTCGACACTGACCCTCTGACAATGCTGCACTCCCTCCACACTGATCCCCTGAAAATGCTGCACCCCCTCCACACTGACTCTCTGACAGTGCTGCACTCCCCCTATACTGATCCTCTGACAATGCTGCACCCCCTCCATACTGACACTTGACAATGCTGCACTCCCTCGACTGTGAACCTCTGACAATGCTGCACTCACTCCACACTGATCCTCTGACAATGCTGCACTCCCTCCACAGTGATCCTCAGACAATGTTGCACTCCGTCCACACTGATCCTCTGACAATGCTGCACTCTCTCCACACTGATCCTCTGACAATGCTGCACTCTCTCCACACTGATCCTCTGACAATGCTGCACTCACTCCACACTGATCCTCTGACAATGCTGCACTCCCTCCACACTGATCCTCTGACAATGCTGCACTCCCTCAACAGTGAAACTCTGACAAGTCTGCACTCCATCCACACTGATCCTCTGACAATGCTGAATTCCCTCCACACTGACGCTCTGATAATGCTGCAATACATCCACACTGATCCTCTGACAATGCTGCACTCTCTCCACACTGATCCTCTGACAATGCTGCACTCCCTCCTCACTGATCCTCTGACAATGCTGCTCTCCCTCCACACTGAGCCTCTGACAATTCTGTACCCCCTCCACACTGACCCTCTGACAATGCTGCACTCACTGCACAATGTACCACTGTCAATGCTGCACTCCCTCCATACTGACTCTCTGACAATGCTGCACTCCCTCCACACTGATCCTCTGACAATGCTACACTCCCTCCACAGTGATCCTCTGACAATGCTGCACTCCCTCCACAGTGAACCTCTGACAATGCTGCACTCCCTGCACACTGTACCACTGTCAATGCTGCACTCCCTCCATACTGACTCTCTGACAATGCTGCACTCCCTCCACACTGATCCTCTGACAATGCTGCACTCCCTCCACACTGATCCACTGACAATGCTGCACTCCCTGCACACTGATCCTCTGACAATGCTGCACTCCGTCCACACTGATCCACTGACAATTCTGCACTCCCTCCACACTGATCCTCTGAGAATGCTGCACTCCCTCCACAATGACCTTCTGACAAAGCTGCACTCCCTCCACACTGATCCTCTGACCATGCTGCACCCCCTCCATACTGACCCTTTGACAATGCTGCACTCCCTCCACACTGATCCTCTGACAATTCTGCACTCCCTCCACACTGACCCTCTGACAATGCTGCACTCCCTCCACACTGATCCTCTGACCATGCTGCACCCCCTCCACACTGACCCTTTTACAATGCTGCACTCCCTCCACACTGATCCTCTGACAATGCGGCACTCCCTCCATACCGATCCTCTGACAATGCTGCACTCCCTCCACACTGATCCTCTGACAATGCTGCACTCCCTCAACAGTGAAACTCTGACAAGTCTGCACTCTCTCCACACTGACTCTCTGACAATGCTGAATTCCCTCCACACTGACCCTCTGATAATGCTGCAATACATCCACACTGATCCTCTGACAATGCTGCACTCTCACCACAATGATCCTCTGACAATGCTGCACTCCCTCCTCACTGATCCTCTGACAATGCTGCTCTCCCTCCACACTGACGCTCTGACAATTCTGTACCCCCTCCACACTGACCCTCTGACAATGCTGCCCTCCCTGCACACTGTACGACTGTCAACGCTGCACTCCCTCCATACTGACTCTCTGACAATGCTGCACTCCCTTGACACTGATCCTCTGACAATTCTGCACTCCCTCCACACTGATGCAATGACAATTCTGCACTCCCTCCACACTGATCCTCTGAAAATGTTGCACTCCCTCCACAGTGATCCTCTGACAATGCTGCACTCCCTCCACAGTGAACCTCTGACAATGCTGCACTCCCTCCACACTGACTCTCTGACAATGCTGAATTCCCTCCACACTGACCCTCTGATAATGCTGCACTCTCTCCACACTGATCCTCTGACAATGCTGCACTCTCTCCACACTGATCCTCTGACAATGCTGCACTCTCTCCACACTGATCCTCTGACAATGCTGCACTCACTCCACACTGATCCTCTGACAATGCTGCACTCCCTCCACACTGATCCTCTGACAATGCTGCACTCCCTCAACAGTGAAACTCTGACAAGTCTGCACTCCCTCCACACTGATCCTCTGACAATGCTGAATTCCCTCCTCACTGACCCTCTGATAATGCTGCAATACATCCACTCTGATCCTCTGACAATGCTGCACTCTCTCCACACTGATCCTCTGACAATGCTGCACTCCCTCCTCACTGATCCTCTGACAATGCTGCTCTCCCTCCACACTGAGCCTCTGACAATTCTGTACCCCCTCCACACTGACCCTCTGACAATTCTGTACCCCCTCCACACTGACCCTCTGACAATGCTGCACTCACTGCACACTGTACCACTGTCAATGCTGCACTCCCTCCATACTGACTCTCTGACAATGCTGCACTCCCTCCACACTGATCCTCTGACAATGCTACACTCCCTCCACAGTGATCCTCTGACAATGCTGCACTCCCTCCACAGTGAACCTCTGACAATGCTGCACTCCGTCCACACTGATCCTCTGACAATGCTGCACTCCCTCAACAGTGAAACTCTGACAAGTCTGCACTCCCTCCACACTGACTCTCTGACAATGCTGAATTCCCTCCACACTGACCCTCTGATAATGCTGCTATACATCCACACTGATCCTCTGACAATGCAGCACTCCCTCCACACTGATCCTCTGACAATGCTGCACTCCCTCCACACTGATCCTCTGACAATGCTGCACTCCCTCCACACTGACCCTCTGACAATGCTGCACTCCCTCCTCACTGATCCTCTGACAATGCTGCTCTCCCTCCACACTGACCCTCTGACAATTCTGTACCCAGTCCACACTGTCCCTCTGACAATGCTGCACTCCCTGCACACTGTACCACTGTCAATGCTGCACTCCCTCCACACTGATCCACTGACAATGCTGCACTCCCTGCACACTGATCCTCTGACAATGCTGCACTCCCTGCACACTGTACCACTGTCAATGCTGCACTCCCTCCACACTGATCCACTGACAATGCTGCACTCCCTGCACACTGATCCACTGACAATGCTGCACTCTCTGCACACTGATCCTCTGACAATGCTGCACTCACTCCACACTGATCCTCTGACAATGCTGCACTCCCTCCACACTGATCCTCTGACAATGCTGCACTCCCTCAACAGTGAAACTCTGACAAGTCTGCACTCCCTCCACACTGATCCTCTGACAATGCTGAATTCCCTCCTCACTGACCCTCTGATAATGCTGCAATACATCCACACTGATCCTCTGACAATGCTGCACTCTCTCCACACTGATCCTCTGACAATGCTGCACTCCCTCCTCACTGATCCTCTAACAATGCTGCTCTCCCTCCACACTGAGCCTCTGACAATTCTGTACCCCCTCCACACTGACCCTCTGACAATGCTGCACTCACTGCACACTGTACCACTGTCAATGCTGCACTCCCTCCATACTGACTCTCTGACAATGCTGCACTCCCTCCACACTGATCCTCTGACAATGCTACACTCCCTCCACAGTGATCCTCTGACAATTCTGCACACCCTCCTCACTGATCCTCTGATAATGCTGCTCTCCCTCCACACTGATCCTCTGACAATGCTGCACTCCCTCCACACTGATCCTCTGACAATGCTGCCCCCACGTCCACACTGAATCACTGACAATTCTGCACTCCCTCCACAATGACCCTCTGACAATGCTGCACTACCTCCACACTGACCCTCTGACAATGCTGCAATACCTCCACACTGATCCTCTGACAATGCTGCACTTCCTCCACTGTGATCCTCTGAGAATGCTGCACTCCCTCCACAGTGAACCTCTGACAATGCTGCACTCCCTCCAGACTGATCCTCTGACAATGCAACACTTCCTCGACACTGACCCGCTGACAACGCTGCACTCCCTCCACACTGATCCTCTGAAAATGCTGCTCTCCCTCCACAATGATCCTCTGATAATGCTGCAATACCTCCACACTGATCCTCTGACAATGCTGCACTCCCTCCATACTGATCCTCTGACAATGCCGCACTCCCTCCTCACTGATCCTCTGACAATGCTGCACTCCCTCCACACTGATCCTCTGACAATGCTGCACTCCCTCCATACTGATCCTCTAACAAGGCTGCACTCTCTCCACATGGATCCTCTGACAATGCTGCACTCCGTCCACACTGATCCTCTGACAATGCTGCACTCCCTCCACACTGACTCTCCGACAATGCTGCACTTCCTCCACACTGACCCTCTGACAATGCTGCACACCCTCCTCACTGATCCACTGACAATGCTGCACCCCCTCCACACTGAACCTCTGACAAAGCTGCACTCTCTCAACACTGATCCTCTGAAAAGGCTGCACTCCCTCCACACTGACCCTCTGACAATGCTGCACTCCCTCCATCCTGACGCTCTGACAGTGCTATACTCCCCCCATACTGATCCTGTGACAATGCTGCACTCCCTCCACACTGATCCTCTGACCATGCTGCACCCCCTCCATACTGACCCTCTGACAATGGTGCACTCCCTCCCCACAGACGCTCTGACAATGCTGCACCCTCTCCACACTGAACTTCTGACAATGCTGCACTCTCTCCACGCTATCCTCTGACAATGCAGCACTCCCTCTATACTGATCCTCTGACAATGCTGCACTCCCTCCAAACTGACCCTCTGACAATTCTGCACTCCCTCCACACTGATCATCTGACAATGCTGCACTCTCTCCACACTATCCTCTGACAATGCAGCACTCCCTCTATACTGATCCTCTGACAATACTGCACTCCCTCCAAACTGAGCCTCTGACAATGCTGCACCCCCTCCACACTGATCCTCTGACAATGCTGCACTCTCTCCACAGTGATCCTCTGACAATGCTGCACTCTCTCCACACTGACCCTCTGACAATGCTGCACTCCCTCCATACTGATCCTCTGACAATGCTGCACTCTCTCCACACTGACCCTCTGACAATGCTGCACTCCCTCCATACTGATCCTCTGACAATTCTGCATTCGCTCCATACTGATCCTCTGACAATGCTGCACTCCCTCCATACTGATCCTCTGACAATGCTGCACTCCCTCCATACTGATCCTCTGACAATTCTGCATTCCCTCCATACTGATCCTCTGACAATGCAGCACTTCCTCGACACTGACCCTCTGACAATGCTGCACTCCCTCCACACTGATCCCCTGAAAATGCTGCACCCCCTCCACACTGACTCTCTGACAGTGCTGCACTCCCCCTATACTGATCCTCTGACAATGCTGCACCCCCTCCATACTGACACTTGACAATGCTGCACTCCCTCGACTGTGAACCTCTGACAATGCTGCACTCACTCCACACTGATCCTCTGACAATGCTGCACTCCCTCCACAGTGATCCTCAGACAATGTTGCACTCCGTCCACACTGATCCTCTGACAATGCTGCACTCTCTCCACACTGATCCTCTGACAATGCTGCACTCTCTCCACACTGATCCTCTGACAATGCTGCACTCACTCCACACTGATCCTCTGACAATGCTGCACTCCCTCCACACTGATCCTCTGACAATGCTGCACTCCCTCAACAGTGAAACTCTGACAAGTCTGCACTCCATCCACACTGATCCTCTGACAATGCTGAATTCCCTCCACACTGACGCTCTGATAATGCTGCAATACATCCACACTGATCCTCTGACAATGCTGCACTCTCTCCACACTGATCCTCTGACAATGCTGCACTCCCTCCTCACTGATCCTCTGACAATGCTGCTCTCCCTCCACACTGAGCCTCTGACAATTCTGTACCCCCTCCACACTGACCCTCTGACAATGCTGCACTCACTGCACAATGTACCACTGTCAATGCTGCACTCCCTCCATACTGACTCTCTGACAATGCTGCACTCCCTCCACACTGATCCTCTGACAATGCTACACTCCCTCCACAGTGATCCTCTGACAATGCTGCACTCCCTCCACAGTGAACCTCTGACAATGCTGCACTCCCTGCACACTGTACCACTGTCAATGCTGCACTCCCTCCATACTGACTCTCTGACAATGCTGCACTCCCTCCACACTGATCCTCTGACAATGCTGCACTCCCTCCACACTGATCCACTGACAATGCTGCACTCCCTGCACACTGATCCTCTGACAATGCTGCACTCCGTCCACACTGATCCACTGACAATTCTGCACTCCCTCCACACTGATCCTCTGAGAATGCTGCACTCCCTCCACAATGACCTTCTGACAAAGCTGCACTCCCTCCACACTGATCCTCTGACCATGCTGCACCCCCTCCATACTGACCCTTTGACAATGCTGCACTCCCTCCACACTGATCCTCTGACAATTCTGCACTCCCTCCACACTGACCCTCTGACAATGCTGCACTCCCTCCACACTGATCCTCTGACCATGCTGCACCCCCTCCACACTGACCCTTTTACAATGCTGCACTCCCTCCACACTGATCCTCTGACAATGCGGCACTCCCTCCATACCGATCCTCTGACAATGCTGCACTCCCTCCACACTGATCCTCTGACAATGCTGCACTCCCTCAACAGTGAAACTCTGACAAGTCTGCACTCTCTCCACACTGACTCTCTGACAATGCTGAATTCCCTCCACACTGACCCTCTGATAATGCTGCAATACATCCACACTGATCCTCTGACAATGCTGCACTCTCACCACAATGATCCTCTGACAATGCTGCACTCCCTCCTCACTGATCCTCTGACAATGCTGCTCTCACTCCACACTGACGCTCTGACAATTCTGTACCCCCTCCACACTGACCCTCTGACAATGCTGCCCTCCCTGCACACTGTACGACTGTCAACGCTGCACTCCCTCCATACTGACTCTCTGACAATGCTGCACTCCCTTGACACTGATCCTCTGACAATTCTGCACTCCCTCCACACTGATGCAATGACAATTCTGCACTCCCTCCACACTGATCCTCTGAAAATGTTGCACTCCCTCCACAGTGATCCTCTGACAATGCTGCACTCCCTCCACAGTGAACCTCTGACAATGCTGCACTCCCTCCACACTGACTCTCTGACAATGCTGAATTCCCTCCACACTGACCCTCTGATAATGCTGCACTCTCTCCACACTGATCCTCTGACAATGCTGCACTCTCTCCACACTGATCCTCTGACAATGCTGCACTCTCTCCACACTGATCCTCTGACAATGCTGCACTCACTCCACACTGATCCTCTGACAATGCTGCACTCCCTCCACACTGATCCTCTGACAATGCTGCACTCCCTCAACAGTGAAACTCTGACAAGTCTGCACTCCCTCCACACTGATCCTCTGACAATGCTGAATTCCCTCCTCACTGACCCTCTGATAATGCTGCAATACATCCACTCTGATCCTCTGACAATGCTGCACTCTCTCCACACTGATCCTCTGACAATGCTGCACTCCCTCCTCACTGATCCTCTGACAATGCTGCTCTCCCTCCACACTGAGCCTCTGACAATTCTGTACCCCCTCCACACTGACCCTCTGACAATTCTGTACCCCCTCCACACTGACCCTCTGACAATGCTGCACTCACTGCACACTGTACCACTGTCAATGCTGCACTCCCTCCATACTGACTCTCTGACAATGCTGCACTCCCTCCACACTGATCCTCTGACAATGCTACACTCCCTCCACAGTGATCCTCTGACAATGCTGCACTCCCTCCACAGTGAACCTCTGACAATGCTGCACTCCGTCCACACTGATCCTCTGACAATGCTGCACTCCCTCAACAGTGAAACTCTGACAAGTCTGCACTCCCTCCACACTGACTCTCTGACAATGCTGAATTCCCTCCACACTGACCCTCTGATAATGCTGCTATACATCCACACTGATCCTCTGACAATGCAGCACTCCCTCCACACTGATCCTCTGACAATGCTGCACTCCCTCCACACTGATCCTCTGACAATGCTGCACTCCCTCCACACTGACCCTCTGACAATGCTGCACTCCCTCCTCACTGATCCTCTGACAATGCTGCTCTCCCTCCACACTGACCCTCTGACAATTCTGTACCCAGTCCACACTGTCCCTCTGACAATGCTGCACTCCCTGCACACTGTACCACTGTCAATGCTGCACTCCCTCCACACTGATCCACTGACAATGCTGCACTCCCTGCACACTGATCCTCTGACAATGCTGCACTCCCTGCACACTGTACCACTGTCAATGCTGCACTCCCTCCACACTGATCCACTGACAATGCTGCACTCCCTGCACACTGATCCACTGACAATGCTGCACTCCCTGCACACTGATCCTCTGACAATGCTGCACTCACTCCACACTGATCCTCTGACAATGCTGCACTCCCTCCACACTGATCCTCTGACAATGCTGCACTCCCTCAACAGTGAAACTCTGACAAGTCTGCACTCCCTCCACACTGATCCTCTGACAATGCTGAATTCCCTCCTCACTGACCCTCTGATAATGCTGCAATACATCCACACTGATCCTCTGACAATGCTGCACTCTCTCCACACTGATCCTCTGACAATGCTGCACTCCCTCCTCACTGATCCTCTAACAATGCTGCTCTCCCTCCACACTGAGCCTCTGACAATTCTGTACCCCCTCCACACTGACCCTCTGACAATGCTGCACTCACTGCACACTGTACCACTGTCAATGCTGCACTCCCTCCATACTGACTCTCTGACAATGCTGCACTCCCTCCACACTGATCCTCTGACAATGCTACACTCCCTCCACAGTGATCCTCTGACAATGCTGCACTCCCTCCACAGTGAACCTCTGACAATGCTGCACTCGGTCCACACTGATCCTCTGGCAATGCTGCACTCCCTCAACAGTGAAACTCTGACAAGTCTGCACTCCCTCCACACTGACTCTCTGACAATGCTGAATTCCCTCCACACTGACCCTCTGATAATGCTGCTATACATCCACACTGATCCTCTGACAATGCAGCACTCCCTCCACACTGATCCTCTGACAATGCTGCACTCCCTCCACACTGATCCTCTGACAATGCTACACTCCCTCCACACTGACCCTCTGACAATGCTGCACTCCCTCCTCACTGATCCTCTGACAATGCTGCTCTCCCTCCACACTGACCCTCTGACAATTCTGTACCCAGTCCACACTGTCCCTCTGACAATGCTGCACTCCCTGCACACTGTACCACTGTCAATGCTGCACTCCCTCCATACTGACTCTCTGACAATGCTGCACTCCCTCCACACTGATCCTCTGACAATGCTGCACTCCCTCCACACTGATCCACTGACAATGCTGCACTCCCTGCACACTGATCCTCTGACAATGCTGCACTCCGTCCACACTGATCCACTGACAATTCTGCACTCCCTCCACACTGATCCTCTGAGAATGCTGCACTCCCTCCACAATGACCTTCTGACAAAGCTGCACTCCCTCCACACTGATCCTCTGACAATGCTGCACTCCCTCCACACTGATCCTCTGACAATTCTGCACTCCCTCCACACTGACCCTCTGACAATGTTGCACTCCCTCCACACTGATCCTCTGACCATGCTGCACCCCCTCCACACTGACCCAATTACAATGCTGCACTCCCGCCACACTGATCCTTTGACAATGCGGCACTCCCTCCATACCGATCCTCTGATAATGCTGTACTCCCTCCACACTGATCCTCTGACAATGCTGCACTCCCTCCACACTGACCCTCTGACAATGCTGCACTCCCCCAACAGTGACCCTCTGACAATGCTGCACTCTCTCCTCACTGATCCTCTGACAATGCTGCACTCCATCCACACTGATCCTCTGACATTGCAGCACCCCCTCCATACTGACCCTCTGACAATGCAGCACTCCCTCCATACTGATCCTCTGACAATGCTGCACTCCCTCCACACTGACCCTCTGACAATGCTGCACTCCGTCCACACTGATCCTCCGACAATGCTGCACTTCCTCCACAGTGATCCTCTGGCAATGCTATACTCCGTCCACACTGATCCTCTGACAAATCTGCAATACCTCCACACTCTTCCTCTGACATTGCTGCACTCTCTCCTCACTGACCCTCTGACAATGCTGCACTCCCTCCATACTGATCCTCTGACAATTCTGCATTCCCTCCATACTGACTCTCTGACAATGCTGCACTCCCTCCTCACTGATCCTCTGGCAAAGCTGCTCTCCCTCCACACTGACCCTCTGACAATTCTGTACCCCCTCCACACTGACCCTCTGACAATGCTGCACTCCCTGCACACTGTACCACTGTCAATGCTGCACTCCCTCCATACTGACTCTCTGACAATGCTGCACTCCCTCCACACTGATCCTCTGACAATGCTGCACTCCCTCCACACTGATCCTCTGACAATGCTGCACTTCCTCCACAGTGATCCTCTGGCAATGCTACACTCCGTCCACACTGATCCTCTGACAATGCTGCAATACCTCCACACTCTTCCTCTGACAATGCTGCACTCTCTCCACACTGACCCTCTGACAATGCTGCACTCCGTCCATACTGATCCTCTGACAATTCTGCATTCCCTCCATACTGACTCTCTGACAATGCTGCACTCCCTCTATACTGATCCTCTGACAATGCTAAACTCACTCCAGACTGATCCTCGGACAATGCAGCACTTCCTCGACACTGACCCTTTGACAATGCTGCACTCCCTCCGCACTGATCCTCTGAAAATGCTGCTCTCCCTCCACACTGATCCTCTGTCAATTCTGCACTCCCTCCATACTGACCCACTGACAATGCTGCACTCTCTCCACACTGACCCTCTGACAATTCAGCACTCCCTCCGTACTGATCCTCTGACAATTCTGCACTCCCTCCACACTGATCCTCTGACAATGCTGCACTCCCTCCACACTGACCCTCTGACAATGCTGCACTCCCTAAATCCTGACCCTCTGACAATGCTGCAATACCTCCACACTGATCCTCTGACAATTCTACACTTCCTCCACAGTGATCCTCTGACAATGCTGCACTCCCTCCACAGTGAACCTCTGACAATGCTGCACTCCCTCCACACTGATCCTCTGACAATGCTGCACTCCCTGCACACTGTACGACTCTCAATGCTGCACTCCCTCCATACTGACTCTCTGACAATGCTGCACTCCCTCCACACTGATCCTCTGACAATGCTGCACTCCCTCAACAGTGAAACTCTGACAAGTCTGCACTCCCTCCACACTGACTCTCTGACAATGCTGAATTCCCTCCACACTGACCCTCTGATAATGCTGCAATACATCCACACTGATCCTCTGACAATGCTGCACTCTCTCCACACTGATCCTCTGACAATGCTGCACTCCCTCCTCACTGATCCTCTGGCAAAGCTGCTCTCCCTCCACACTGACCTCTGACAATTCTGTACCCCCTCCACACTGACCCTCTGACAATGCTGCACTCCCTGCACACTGTACCACTGTCAATGCTGCACTCCCTCCACACTGATCCTCTGACAATGCTGCACTCCCTCAACAGTGAAACTCTGACAAGTCTGCACTCTCTCCACACTGACTCTCTGACAATGCTGAATTCCCTCCACACTGACCCTCTGATAATGCTGCAATACATCCACACTGATCCTCTGACAATGCTGCACTCTCACCACAATGATCCTCTGACAATGCTGCACTCCCTCCTCACTGATCCTCTGACAATGCTGCTCTCCCTCCACACTGACCCTCTGACAATGCTGTCCTCCCTGCACACTGTACGACTGTCAACGCTGCACTCCCTCCATACTGACTCTCTGACAATGCTGCACTCCCTTGACACTGATCCTCTGACAATGCTGCACTCCCTCCACACTGATCCACTGACAATTATGCACTCCCTCCACACTGATCCTCTGAAAATGTTGCACTCCCTCCACAGTGATCCTCTGACAATGCTGCACTCCCTCCACAGTGAACCTCTGTAAATGCTGCACTCCCTCCACACTGACTCTCTGACAATGCTGAATTCCCTCCACACTGACCCTCTGAAAATGCTGCACTCTCTCCACACTGATCCTCTGACAATGCTGCACTCCATCCTCACTGATCCTCTAACAATGCTGCTCTCCCTCCACACTGAGCCTCTGACAATTCTGTACCCCCTCCACACTGACCCTCTGACAATGCTGCACTCTCTCCACACTGATCCTCTGACAATGCTGCACTCCCTCCTCACTGATCCTCTAACAATGCTGCTCTCCCTCCACACTGAGCCTCTGACAATTCTGCATTCCCTCCATACTGATCCTCTGACAATGCAGCACTTCCTCGACACTGACCCTCGGACAATGCTGCACTCCCTCCACACTGATCCTCTGAAAATGCTGCTCTCCCTCCACACTGATCCTCTGACAATTCTGCACTCCCTCCACACTGATCCTCTGACAATGCTGCACTCCCTCCACACTGACCCTCTGCCAATGCTGCACTCTCTCGACACTGACCCTCTGACAATTCTGCACACCCTCCTCACTGATCCTCTGATAATGCTGCTCTCCCTCCACACTGATCCTCTGACAATGCTGCACTCCCTCCACACTGATCCTCTGACAATGATGCCCCCACGTCCACACTGAATCACTGACAATTCCGCACTCCCTCCACAATGACCCTCTGACAATGCTGCACTACCTCCACACTGACCCTCTGACAATGCTGCAATACCTCCACACTGATCCTCTGACAATGCTGCACTTCCTCCACTGTGATCCTCTGAGAATGCTGCACTCCCTCCACAGTGAACCTCTGACAATGCTGCACTCCCTCCAGACTGATCCTCTGACAATGCAACACTTCCTCGACACTGACCCTCTGACAACGCTGCACTCCCTCCACACTGATCCTCTGAAAATGCTGCTCTCCCTCCACAATGATCCTCTGATAATGCTGCAATACCTCCACACTGATCCTCTGACAATGCTGCACTCCCTCCATACTGATCCTCTGACAATGCCGCACTCCCTCCTCACTGATCCTCTGACAATGCTGCACTCCCTCCACACTGATCCTCTGACAATGCTGCACTCCCTCCATACTGATCCTCTAACAAGGCTGCACTCTCTCCACATGGATCCTCTGACAATGCTGCACTCCGTCCACACTGATCCTCTGACAATGCTGCACTCCCTCCACACTGACTCTCCGACAATGCTGCACTTCCTCCACACTGACCCTCTGACAATGCTGCACACCCTCCTCACTGATCCACTGACAATGCTGCACCCCCTCCACACTGAACCTCTGACAAAGCTGCACTCTCTCAACACTGATCCTCTGAAAAGGCTGCACTCCCTCCACACTGACTCTCTGACAATGCTGCACTCCCTCCATCCTGACGCTCTGACAGTGCTATACTCCCCCCATACTGATCCTGTGACAATGCTGCACTCCCTCCACACTGATCCTCTGACCATGCTGCACCCCCTCCATACTGACCCTCTGACAATGGTGCACTCCCTCCCCACAGACGCTCTGACAATGCTGCACCCTCTCCACACTGAACTTCTGACAATGCTGCACTCTCTCCACGCTATCCTCTGACAATGCAGCACTCCCTCTATACTGATCCTCTGAGAATGCTGCACTCCCTCCAAACTGACCCTCTGACAATTCTGCACTCCCTCCACACTGATCATCTGACAATGCTGCACTCTCTCCACACTATCCTCTGACAATGCAGCACTCCCTCTATACTGATCCTCTGACAATACTGCACTCCCTCCAAACTGAGCCTCTGACAATGCTGCACCCCCTCCACACTGATCCTCTGACAATGCTGCACTCTCTCCACAGTGATCCTCTGACAATGCTGCACTCTCTCCACACTGACCCTCTGACAATGCTGCACTCCCTCCATACTGATCCTCTGACAATGCTGCACTCTCTCCACGCTGACCCTCTGACAATGCTGCACTCCCTCCATACTGATCCTCTGACAATTCTGCATTCGCTCCATACTGATCCTCTGACAATGCTGCACTCCCTCCATACTGATCCTCTGACAATGCTGCACTCCCTCCATACTGATCCTCTGATAATTCTGCATTCCCTCCATACTGATCCTCTGACAATGCAGCACTTCCTCGACACTGACCCTCTGACAATGCTGCACTCCCTCCACACTGATCCCCTGAAAATGCTGCACCCCCTCCACACTGACTCTCTGACAGTGCTGCACTCCCCCTATACTGATCCTCTGACAATGCTGCACCCCCTCCATACTGACACTTGACAATGCTGCACTCCCTCGACTGTGAACCTCTGACAATGCTGCACTTAGTCCACACTGATCCTCTGACAATGCTGCACTCCCTCCACAGTGATCCTCAGACAATGTTGCACTCCGTCCACACTGATCCTCTGACAATGCTGCACTCTCTCCACACTGATCCTCTGACAATGCTGCACTCTCTCCACACTGATCCTCTGACAATGCTGCACTCACTCCACACTGATCCTCTGACAATGCTGCACTCCCTCCACACTGATCCTCTGACAATGCTGCACTCCCTCAACAGTGAAACTCTGACAAGTCTGCACTCCCTCCACACTGATCCTCTGACAATGCTGAATTCCCTCCACACTGACCCTCTGATAATGCTGCAATACATCCACACTGATCCTCTGACAATGCTGCACTCTCTCCACACTGATCCTCTGACAATGCTGCACTCCCTCCTCACTGATCCTCTGACAATGCTGCTCTCCCTCCACACTGAGCCTCTGACAATTCTGTACCCCCTCCACACTGACCCTCTGACAATGCTGCACTCACTGCACAATGTACCACTGTCAATGCTGCACTCCCTCCATACTGACTCTCTGACAATGCTGCACTCCCTCCACACTGATCCTCTGACAATGCTACACTCCCTCCACAGTGATCCTCTGACAATGCTGCACTCCCTCCACAGTGAACCTCTGACAATGCTGCACTCCCTGCACACTGTACCACTGTCAATGCTGCACTCCCTCCATACTGACTCTCTGACAATGCTGCACTCCCTCCACACTGATCCTCTGACAATGCTGCACTCCCTCCACACTGATCCACTGACAATGCTGCACTCCCTGCACACTGATCCTCTGACAATGCTGCACTCCGTCCACACTGATCCACTGACAATTCTGCACTCCCTCCACACTGATCCTCTGAGAATGCTGCACTCCCTCCACAATGACCTTCTGACAAAGCTGCACTCCCTCCACACTGATCCTCTGACCATGCTGCACCCCCTCCATACTGACCCTTTGACAATGCTGCACTCCCTCCACACTGATCCTCTGACAATTCTGCACTCCCTCCACACTGACCCTCTGACAATGCTGCATTCCCTCCACACTGATCCTCTGACAATTCTGCACTCCCTCCACACTGACCCTCTGACAATGCTGCACTCCCTCCTCACTGATCCTCTGACAATGCTGCTCTCCCTCCACACTGAGCCTCTGACAATTCTGTACCCCCTCCACACTGACCCTCTGACAATGCTGCACTCACTGCACAATGTACCACTGTCAATGCTGCACTCCCTCCATACTGACTCTCTGACAATGCTGCACTCCCTCCACACTGATCCTCTGACAATGCTACACTCCCTCCACAGTGATCCTCTGACAATGCTGCACTCCCTCCACAGTGAACCTCTGACAATGCTGCACTCCCTGCACACTGTACCACTGTCAATGCTGCACTCCCTCCATACTGACTCTCTGACAATGCTGCACTCCCTCCACACTGATCCTCTGACAATGCTGCACTCCCTCCACACTGATCCACTGACAATGCTGCACTCCCTGCACACTGATCCTCTGACAATGCTGCACTCCGTCCACACTGATCCACTGACAATTCTGCACTCCCTCCACACTGATCCTCTGAGAATGCTGCACTCCCTCCACAATGACCTTCTGACAAAGCTGCACTCCCTCCACACTGACCCTCTGACAATGCTGCACTCCCTCCACACTGATCCTCTGACCATGCTGCACCCCCTCCACACTGACCCTTTTACAATGCTGCACTCCCTCCACACTGATCCTCTGACAATGCGGCACTCCCTCCATACCGATCCTCTGACAATGCTGCACTCCCTCCACACTGATCCTCTGACAATGCTGCACTCCCTCAACAGTGAAACTCTGACAAGTCTGCACTCTCTCCACACTGACTCTCTGACAATGCTGAATTCCCTCCACACTGACCCTCTGATAATGCTGCAATACATCCACACTGATCCTCTGACAATGCTGCACTCTCACCACAATGATCCTCTGACAATGCTGCACTCCATCCTCACTGATCCTCTGACAATGCTGCTCTCCCTCCACACTGACGCTCTGACAATTCTGTACCCCCTCCACACTGACCCTCTGACAATGCTGCCCTCCCTGCACACTGTACGACTGTCAACGCTGCACTCCCTCCATACTGACTCTCTGACAATGCTGCACTCCCTTGACACTGATCCTCTGACAATTCTGCACTCCCTCCACACTGATCCACTGACAATTCTGCACTCCCTCCACACTGATCCTCTGAAAATGTTGCACTCCCTCCACAGTGATCCTCTGACAATGCTGCACTCCCTCCACAGTGAACCTCTGACAATGCTGCACTCCCTCCACACTGACTCTCTGACAATGCTGAATTCCCTCCACACTGACCCTCTGATAATGCTGCACTCTCTCCACACTGATCCTCTGACAATGCTGCACTCCCTCCACACTGATCCTCTGACAATGCTGCACTCTCTCCACACTGATCCTCTGACAATGCTGCACTCACTCCACACTGATCCTCTGACAATGCTGCACTCCCTCCACACTGATCCTCTGACAATGCTGCACTCCCTCAACAGTGAAACTCTGACAAGTCTGCACTCCCTCCACACTGATCCTCTGACAATGCTGAATTCCCTCCTCACTGACCCTCTGATAATGCTGCAATACATCCACACTGATCCTCTGACAATGCTGCACTCTCTCCACACTGTTCCTCTGACAATGCTGCACTCCCTCCTCACTGATCCTCTGACAATGCTGCTCTCCCTCCACACTGAGCCTCTGACAATTCTGTACCCCCTCCACACTGACCCTCTGACAATTCTGTACCCCCTCTACACTGACCCTCTGACAATGCTGCACTCACTGCACACTGTACCACTGTCAATGCTGCACTCCCTCCATACTGACTCTCTGACAATGCTGCACTCCCTCCACACTGATCCTCTGACAATGCTACACTCCCTCCACAGTGATCCTCTGACAATGCTGCACTCCCTCCACAGTGAACCTCTGACAATGCTGCACTCCGTCCACACTGATCCTCTGACAATGCTGCACTCCCTCAACAGTGAAACTCTGACAAGTCTGCACTCCCTCCACACTGACTCTCTGACAATGCTGAATTCCCTCCACACTGACCCTCTGATAATGCTGCTATACATCCACACTGATCCTCTGACAATGCAGCACTCCCTCCACACTGATCCTCTGACAATGCTGCACTCCCTCCACACTGATCCTCTGACAATGCTGCACTCCCTCCACACTGACCCTCTGACAATGCTGCACTCCCTCCTCACTGATCCTCTGACAATGCTGCTCTCCCTCCACACTGACCCTCTGACAATTCTGTACCCAGTCCACACTGTCCCTCTGACAATGCTGCACTCCCTGCACACTGTACCACTGTCAATGCTGCACTCCCTCCATACTGACTCTCTGACAATGCTGCACTCCCTCCACACTGATCCTCTGACAATGCTGCAATCCCTCCACACTGATCCACTGACAATGCTGCACTCCCTGCACACTGATCCTCTGACAATGCTGCACTCCCTCCACACTGATCCTCTGACAATGCTGCACTCACTCCACACTGATCCTCTGACAATGCTGCACTCCCTCCACACTGATCCTCTGACAATGCTGCACTCCCTCAACAGAGAAACTCTGACAAGTCTGCACTCCCTCCACACTGATCCTCTGACAATGCTGAATTCCCTCCTCACTGACCCTCTGACAATGCTGCACTCCCTCCACACTGATCCTCTGACAATGCTGCACTCCCTGCACACTGTACGACTCTCAATGCTGCACTCCCTCCATACTGACTCTCTGACAATGCTGCACTCCCTCCACACTGATCCTCTGACAATGCTGCACTCCCTCAACAGTGAAACTCTGACAAGTCTGCACTCCCTCCACACTGACTCTCTGACAATGCTGAATTCCCTCCACACTGACCCTCTGATAATGCTGCAATACATCCACACTGATCCTCTGACAATGCTGCACTCTCTCCACACTGATCCTCTGACAATGCTGAACTCCCTCCTCACTGATCCTCTGGCAAAGCTGCTCTCCCTCCACACTGACCCTCTGACAATTCTGTACCCCCTCCACACTGACCCTCTGACAATGCTGCACTCCCTGCACACTGTACCACTGTCAATGCTGCACTCCCTCTATACTGACTCTCTGACAATGCTGTACTCCCTCCACACTGATCCTCTGACAATGCTGCACTCCCTCCACACTGATCCACTGACAATTCTGCACTCCCTCCACACTGATCCTCTGGAAATGCTGCACTCCCTCCACAGTGATCCTCTGACAATGCTGCACTCCCTCCACAGTGAAACTCTGACAAGTCTGCACTCCCTCCACACTGACTCTCTGACAATGCTGAATTCCCTCCACACTGACCCTCTGATAATGCTGCAATGCATCCACACTGATCCTCTGACAATGCAGCACTCCCTACACACTGATCCTCTGACAATGCTGCACTCTCTCCACACTGATCCTCTGACAATGCTGCACTCTCTCCACACTGATCCTCTGACAATGCTGCACTCCCTCCACACTGATCCTCTGGCAATGCTGCACTCCCTCCACACTGATCCTCTGACAATGCTGCACTCTCTCCACACTGATCCTCTGACAATGCTGCACCCCCTCCACACTGATCCTCTGACAATGCTGCACTCACTCCACACTGATCCTCTGACAATGCTGCACTCCCTCCACACTGATCCTCTGACAATGCTGCACTCCCTCCTCACTAATCCTCTGACAATGCTGCTCTCCCTCCACACTGTCCCTCTGACAATTCAGTACCCCCTCCACACTGACCCTCTGACAATTCTGTACCCCCTCCACACTGACCCTCTGACAATGCTGCACTCCGTCCACACTGATCCACTGACAATTCTGCACTCCCTCCACACTGATCCTCTGAAAAGGCTGCACTCCCTCCACACTGACCCTCTGTCAATGCTGCACCCCCTCCACACTGACTCTCTGACAATGCTGCACTCCCCCGATATTGATCCTGTGACAATGCTGCACTCCCTCCACACTGATCCTCTGACAATGCTGCACTCCCTCAACAGTGAAACTCTGACAAGTCTGCACTCCCTCCACACTGACTCTCTGACAATGCTGAATTCCCTCCACACTGACCCTCTGATAATGCTGCAATAAATCCACACTGATCCTCTGACAATGCTGCACTCTCTCCACACTGATCCTCTGACAATGCTGCACTCTCTCCACACTGATCCTCTGACAATGCTGCACTCACTGCACACTGATCCTCTGACAATGCTGCACTCCCTCCACACTGATCCTCTGACAATGCTGCACTCCCTCCAGACTGACCCTCTGACAATGCTGCACTCCCTCCTCACTGATCCTCTGACAATGCTGCTCTCCCTGCACACTGACCCTCTGACAATTCTGTACCCCCTCCACACTGATCCTCAGACAATGCTGCACTCTCTCCACACTGATCCTCTGACAATGCTGCACTCACTCCACACTGATCCTCTGACAATGCTGCACTCCCTCCACACTGACCCTCTGACAATGCTGCACTCCCTCCTCACTGATCCTCTGACAATGCTGCTCTCCCTCCACACTGACCCTCTGACAATTCTGTACCCCCTCCACACTGACCCTCTGACAATGCTGCACTCCCTGCACAGTGATCCTCTGACAATGCTGCACTCCGTCCACACTGATCCACTGACAATTCTGCACTCCCTCCACACTGATCCTCTGACAATGCTGCACTCCCTCCACAGTGATCCTCTGAGAATGCTGCACTCCCTCCACACTGATCCTCTGAAAAGGCTGCACTACCTCCACACTGACCCTCAGACCATGCTGCACCCCCTCCATACTGACCCTTTGACAATGCTGCACTCCCTCCACACTGATCCTCTGACAATTCTGCACTCCCTCCACACTGACCCTCTGACAATGCTGCACTCCCTCCACACTGATCCTCTGACCATGCTGCACCCCCTCCACACTGACCCTCTTGCAATGCTGCACTCCCTCCACACTGATCCTCTGACAATGCGGCACTCCCTCCATACCGATCCTCTGACAATGCTGTACTCCCTCCACACTGATCCTCTGACAATGCTGCACTCCCTCCACACTGACCCTCTGACAATGCTGCACTCCCCCAACACTGACCCTCTGACAATGCTGCACTCTCTCCTCACTGATCCTCTGACAATGCTGCACTCCCTCCACACTGATCCTCTGACAATGCAGCACCCCCTCCATACTGACCCTCTGACAATGCTGCACTCCCTCCACACTGACCCTCTGACAATGCTGCACTCCCCCAACACTGACCCTCTGACAATGCAGCACTCCCTCCACACTGACCCTCTGACAATGCTGCACTCCCTCCATACTGATCCTCTGACAATGCTGCACTCCCTCCACACTGACCCTCTGACAATGCTGCACTCCGTCCACACTGATCCTCTGACAATGCTGCACTTCCTCCACAGTGATCCTCATGCAATGCTACACTCCGTCCACACTGATCCTCTGACAATGCTGCAATACCTCCACACTCTTCCTCTGACAATGCTGCACTCTCTCCACACTGACCCTCTGACAATTCTGCACTCCCTCCATACTGATCCTCTGACAATTCTGCATTCCCTCCATACTGAATCTCTGACAATGCTGCACTCCCTCCATACTGATCCTCTGACAATGCTAAACGCCCTCCAGACTGATCCTCGGACAATGCAGCACTTCCTCGACACTGACCCTCTGACAATGCAGCACTCCCTCCACACTGATCCTCTGAAAATGCTGCTCTCCCTCCACACTGATCCTCTGTCAATTCTGCACTCCCTCCATACTGACCCACTGACAATGCTGCACTCTCTCCACACTGACCCTCTGACAATTCAGCACTCCCTCCGTACTGATCCTCTGACAATTCTGCACTCCGTCCACACTGATCCTCTGACAATGCTGCACTCCCTCCACACTGAACCTCTGACAATGCTGCACTCCCTACATCCTGACCCTCTGACAATGCTGCAATACCTCCACACTGATCCTCTGCCAATTCTACACTTCCTCCACAGTGATCCTCTGACAATGCTGCACTCCCTCCACACTGACCCTCTGACAATGCTGCACTCCCTCCACACTGATCCTCTGACAATGCTGCACTCCCTCCACACTGATCCTCTGACAATGCTGCACTCCCTCCACACTGACCCTCTGACAATGCTGCACTCCCTCCTCACTGATCCTCTGACAATGCTGCTCTCCCTCTACACTGACCCTCTGACAATTCTGTACCCCCTCCACACTGATCCTCTGACAATGCTGCACTCTCTCCACACTGATCCTCTGAGAATGCTGCACTCACTCCACACTGATCCTCTGACAATGCTGCACTCCCTCCACACTGAATCTCTGACAATGCTGCACTCCCTCCTCACTAATCCTCTGACAATGCTGCTCTCCCTCCACACTGACCCTCTGACAATTCTGTACCCCCTCCACACTGACCCTCTGACAATTCTGTACCCCCTCCACACTGACCCTCTGACAATGCTGCACTCGGTCCACACTGATCCACTGATAATTCTGCACTCCCTCCACACTGATCCTCTGAAAAGGCTGCACTCCCTCCACACTGACCCTCTGACAATGCTGCACTCCCTCCACACTGACCCTCTGACAATGCTGCACCCCCTCCACACTGACTCTCTGACAATGCTGCACTCCCCCGATACTGATCCTGTGACAATGCTGCACTCCGTCCACACTGATCCTCTGACCATGCTGCACCCCCTCCATTCTGACCCTCTGACAATGCTGCAGTCCCTCCACACTGATCCTCTGACAATGCTGCACTCCCTCAACAGTGAAACTCTATCAAGTCTGCACTCCCTCCACACTGACTCTCTGACAATGCTGAATTCCCTCCACACTGACCCTCTGATAATGCTGCAATACATCCACACTGATCCTCTGACAATGCTGCACTCTCTCCACACTGATCCTCTGACCATGCTGCACTCTCTCCACACTGATCCTCTGACAATGCTGCACTCACTCCACACTGATCCTCTGACAATGCTGCACTCCCTCCACACTGATCCTCTGACAATGCTGCACTCCCTCCACACTGAATCTCTGACAATGCTGCACTCCCTCCTCACTAATCCTCTGACAATGCTGCTCTCCCTCCACACTGACCCTCTGACAATTCTGTACCCCCTCCACACTGACCCTCTGACAATTCTGTACCCCCTCCACACTGACCCTCTGACAATGCTGCACTCGGTCCACACTGATCCACTGATAATTCTGCATTCCCTCCACACTGATCCTCTGAAAAGGCTGCACTCCCTCCACACTGACCCTCTGACAATGCTGCACTCCCTCCACACTGACCCTCTGACAATGCTGCACCCCCTCCATACTGACTCTCTGACAATGCTGCACTCCCCCGATACTGATCCTGTGACAATGCTGCACTCCGTCCACACTGATCCTCTGACCATGCTGCACCCCCTCCATTCTGACCCTCTGACAATGCTGCACTCCATCCACACTGATCCTCTGACAATGCTGCACTCCCTCAACAGTGAAACTCTGACAAGTCTGCACTCCCTCCACACTGACTCTCTGACAATGCTGAATTCCCTCCACACTGACCCTCTGATAATGCTGCAATACATACACACTGATCCTCTGACAATGCTGCACTCTCTCCACACTGATCCTCTGACAATGCTGCACTCTCTCCACACTGATCCTCTGACAATGCTGCACTCACTCCACACTGATCCTCTGACAATGCTGCACTCCCTCCACACTGATCCTCTGACAATGCTGCACTCCCTCCTCACTGATCCTCTGACAATGCTGCTCTCCCTCCACACTGACCCTCTGACAATTCTGTACCCCCTCCACACTGACCCTCTGACAATGCTGCACTCCCTGCACACTGATCCTCTGACAATGCAGCACTCCCTCCACAATGACCTCCTGACAAAGCTGCACTCCCTCCACACTGATCCTCAGACCATGCTGCACCCCCTCGATACTGACCCTTTGACAATGCTGCACTCCCTCCACACTGATCCTCTGACAATTCTGCACTCCCTCCACACTGACCCTCTGACAATGCTGCACTCCCTCCACACTGATCCTCTGACCATGCTGCACACCCTCCACACTGACCCTCTTACAATGCTGCACTCCCTCCACACTGATCCTCTGACAATGCGGCACTCCCTCCATACCGATCCTCTGACAATGCTGCACTCCCCCAACACTGACCCTCTGACAATGCTGCACTCTCTCCTCACTGAACCTCTGACAATGCTGCACTCCGTCCACACTGATCCTCTGACAATGCTGCACTTCCTCCACAGTGATCCTCTGGCAATGCTACACTCCGTCCACACTGATCCTCTGACAATGCTGCAATACCTCCACACTCTTCCTCTGACAATGCTGCACTCCCTGCACACTGACCCTCTGACAATGCTGCACTCCGTCCACACTGATCCTCTGACAATGCTGCACTTCCTCCACAGTGATCCTCTGGCAATGCTACACTCCGTCCACACTGATCCTCTGACAATGCTGCAATACCTCCACACTCTTCCTCTGACAATGCTGCACTCTCTCCACACTGACCCTCTGACAATGCTGCACTCCCTCCATACTGATCCTCTGACAATTCTGCATTCCCTCCATACTGACTCTCTGACAATGCTGCACTCCCTCCATACTGATCCTCTGACAATGCTAAACTCCCTCCAGACTGATCCTCGGACAATGCAGCACTTCCTCGACACTGACCCTCTGACAATGCAGCACTCCCTCCACACTGATCCTCTGAAAATGCTGCTCTCCCTCCACACTGATCCTCTGTCAATTCTGCACTCCCTCCATACTGACCCACTGACAATGCTGCACTCTCTCCACACTGACCCTCTGACAATTCAGCACTCCCTCCGTACTGATCCTCTGACATTTCTGCACTCCGTCCACACTGATCCTCGGACAATGCTGCACTCCCTCCACACTGACCCTCTGACAATGCTGCACTCCCTACATCCTGATCCTCTGACAATGCTGCAATACCTCCACACTGATCCTCTGACAATTCTACACTTCCTCCACACTGATCCTCTGACAATGCTGCACTCCCTCAACAGTGAAACTCTGACAAGTCTGCACTCCCTCCACACTGACTCTCTGACAATACTGAATTCCCTCCACACTGATCCTCTGACAATGCTGCACTCCCTCAACAGTGAAACTCTGACAAGTCTGCACTCCCTCCACACTGACTCTCTGACAATGCTGAATTCCCTCCACACTGACCCTCTGATAATGCTGCAATACATCCACACTGATCCTCTGACAATGCTGCTCTCCCTCCACACTGACCCTCTGACAATTCTGTACCCCCTCCACACCGACCCTCTGACAATGCTGCACTCCCTGCACACTGATCCTCTGACAATGCTGCACTCCGTCCACACTGATCCACTGACAATTCTGCACTCCCTCCACACTGATCCTCTGACAATGCTGCACTCCCTCCACAGTGATCCTCTGAGAATGCTGCACTCCCTCCACACTGATCCTCTGAAAAGGCTGCACTACCTCCACACTGACCCTCTGACAATTCTGCACTCCATCCACACTGATCCTCTGACAATGCTGCACTCCCTACACAATGACCTTCTGACAAAGCTGCACACCCTCCACACTGATCCTCAGACCATGCTGCACCCCCTCCATACTGAAACTTTGACAATGCTGCACTCCCTCCACACTGATCCTCTGACAATTCTGCACTCCCTCCACACTGACCATCTGACAATGCTGCACTCCCTCCACACTGATCCTCTGACCATGCTGCACCCCCTCAACACTGACCCTCTTACAATGCTGCACTCCCTCCACACTGATCCTCTGACAATTCGGCACTCCCTCCATACCGATCCTCTGACAATGCTGTACTCCCTCCACACTGATCCTCTGACAATGCTGCACTCCCTCCACACTGACCCTCTGATAATGCTGCACTCCCTCCACACTGATCCTCTGACCATGCTGCACCCCCTCAACACTGACCCTCTTACAATGCTGCACTCCCTCCACACTGATCCTCTGACAATTCGGCACTCCCTCCATACCGATCCTCTGACAATGCTGTACTCCCTCCACACTGATCCTCTGACAATGCTGCACTGCCTCCACAGTGAAACTCTAACAATGCTGCACTCCGTCCACACTGATCCTCTGACAATGCTGCAATACCTCCACACTGATCCTCTGACAATGCAGCACCCCCTCCATACTGACCCTCTGACAATGCTGCACACCCTCCACACTGACCCTCTGACAATGCTGCACTCCCCCAACACTGACCCTCTGATAATGCTGCACTCCCTCCACACTGACCCTCTGACAATGCTGCACTCCCTCCATACTGATCCTCTGACAATGCTGCACTCCCTCCACACTGACACTCTGACAATGCTGCACTCCGTCCACACTGATCCTCTGACAATGCTGCACTTCCTCCACAGTGATCCTCTGGCAATGCTACACTCCGTCCACACTGATCCTCTGACAATGCTGCAATACCTCCACACTCTTCCTCTGACAATGCTGCACTCTCTCCACACTGACCCTCTGACAATGCTGCACTCCCTCCATACTGATCCTCTGACAATGCTGCACTCCCTCCACACTGACACTCTGACAATGCTGCACTCCGTCCACACTGATCCTCTGACAATGCTGCACTTCCTCCACAGTGATCCTCTGGCAATGCTACACTCCGTCCACACTGATCCTCTGACAATGCTGCAATACCTCCACACTCTTCCTCTGACAATGCTGCACTCTCTCCACACTGATCCTCTGACAATTCTGCATTCCCTCCATACTGACTCTCTGACAATGCTGCACTCCCTCCATACTGATCCTCTGACAATGCTAAACTCCCTCCAGACTGATCCTCGGACAATGCAGCACTTCCTCGACACTGATCCTCTGAAAATGCTGCTCTCCCTCCACACTGATCCTCTGTCAATTCTGCACTCCCTCCATACTGACCCACTGACAATGCTGCACTCTCTCCACACTGACCCTCTGACAATTCAGCACTCCCTCCGTACTGATCCTCTGACAATTCGGCACTACGTCCACACTGATCCTCTGACAATGCTGCACTCCCTCCACACTGACCCTCTGACAATGCTGCACTCCCTACATCCTGACCCTCTGACAATGCTGCAATACCTCCACACTGATCCTCTGACAATTCTACACTTCCTCCACAGTGATCCTCTGACAATGCTGCACTCCCTCCACAGTGAACCTCTGACAATGCTGCACTCCCTCCACACTGATCCTCTGACAATGCTGCACTCCCTCCACACTGACCCTCTGACAATGCTGCACTCCCTCCTCACTGATCCTCTGACAATGCTGCACTCCCTCCACACTGAATCTCTGACAATGCTGCACTCCCTCCTCACTAATCCTCTGACAATGCTGCTCTCCCTCCACACTGACCCTCTGACAATTCTGTACCCCCTCCACACTGACCCTCTGACAATTCTGTACCCCCTCCACACTGACCCTCTGACAATGCTGCACTCGGTCCACACTGATCCACTGATAATTCTGCACTCCCTCCACACTGATCCTCTGAAAAGGCTGCACTCCCTCCACACTGACCCTCTGACAATGCTGCACTCCCTCCACACTGACCCTCTGACAATGCTGCACCCCCTCTACACTGACTCTCTGACAATGCTGCACTCCCCCGATACTGATCCTGTGACAATGCTGCACTCCGTCCACACTGATCCTCTGACCATGCTGCACTCCCTCCACACTGACCCTCTGACAATGCTGCACTCCCTCCTCACTGATCCTCTGACAATGCTGCACTCCCTCAACAGTGAAACTCTGACAATTCTGCACTCCCTCCACACTGACTCTCTGACAATGCTGAATTCCCTCCACACTGACCCTCTGATAATGCTGCAATACCTCCACACTGATCCTCTGACAATTCTACACTTCCTCCACAGTGATCCTCTGACAATACTGCACTCCCTCCACAGTGAACCTCTGACAATGCTGCTCTCCCTCCACACTGATCCTCTGACAATGCTGCACTCCCTCCACACTGACCCTCTGACAATGCTGCACTCCCTCCTCACTGATCCTCTGACAATGCTGCTCTCCCTCCACACTGACCCTCTGACAATTCTGTACCTCCTCCACACTGATCCTCTGACAATGCTGCACTCTCTCCACACTGCTCCTCTGAGAATGCTGCACTCACTCCACACTGATCCTCTGACAATGCTGCACTCCCTCCACACTGAATCTCTGACAATGCTGCACTCCCTCCTCACTAATCCTCTGACAATGCTGCTCTCCCTCCACACTGACCCTCTGACAATTCTGTACCCCCTCCACACTGACCCTCTGACAATTCTGTACCCCCTCCACACTGACCCTCTGACAATGCTGCACTCGGTCCACACTGATCCACTGATAATTCTGCACTCCCTCCACACTGATCCTCTGAAAAGGCTGCACTCCCTCCACACTGACCCTCTGACAATGCTGCACTCCCTCCACACTGACCCTCTGACAATGCTGCACCCCCTCCACACTGACTCTCTGACAATGCTGCACTCCCCCGATACTGATCCTGTGACAATGCTGCACTCCGTCCACACTGATCCTCTGACCATGCTGCACCCCCTCCATTCTGACCCTCTGACAATGCTGCACTCCCTCCACACTGATCCTCTGACAATGCTGCACTCCCTCAACAGTGAAACTCTGACAAGTCTGCACTCCCTCCACACTGACTCTCTGACAATGCTGAATTCCCTCCACACTGACCCTCTGATAATGCTGCAATACATCCACACTGATCCTCTGACAATGCTGCACTCTCTCCACACTGATCCTCTGACAATGCTGCACTCTCTCCACACTGATCCTCTGACAATGCTGCACTCACTCCACACTGATCCTCTGACAATGCTGCACTCCCTCCACACTGATCCTCTGACAATGCTGCACTCCCTCCACACTGAATCTCTGACAATGCTGCACTCCCTCCTCACTAATCCTCTGACAATGCTGCTCTCCCTCCACACTGACCCTCTGACAATTCTGTACCCCCTCCACACTGACCCTCTGACAATTCTGTACCCCCTCCACACTGACCCTCTGACAATGCTGCACTCGGTCCACACTGATCCACTGATAATTCTGCACTCCCTCCACACTGATCCTCTGAAAAGGCTGCACTCCCTCCACACTGACCCTCTGACAATGCTGCACTCCCTCCACACTGACCCTCTGACAATGCTGCACCCCCTCCACACTGACTCTCTGACAATGCTGCACTCCCCCGATACTGATCCTGTGACAATGCTGCACTCCGTCCACACTGATCCTCTGACCATGCTGCACCCCCTCCATTCTGACCCTCTGACAATGCTGCACTCCCTCCACACTGATCCTCTGACAATGCTGCACTCCCTCAACAGTGAAACTCTGACAAGTCTGCACTCCCTCCACACTGACTCTCTGACAATGCTGAATTCCCTCCACACTGACCCTCTGATAATGCTGCAATACATCCACACTGATCCTCTGACAATGCTGCACTCTCTCCACACTGATCCTCTGACAATGCTGCACTCTCTCCACACTGATCCTCTGACAATGCTGCACTCACTCCACACTGATCCTCTGACAATGTTGCACTCCCTCCACACTGATCCTCTGACATTGCTGCACTCCCTCCACACTGACCCTCTGACAATGCTGCACTCCCTCCTCACTGATCCTCTGACAATGCTGCTCTCCCTCCACACTGACCCTCTGACAATTCTGTACCCCCTCCACACTGACCCTCTGACAATGCTGCACTCCCTGCACACTGATCCTCTGACAATGCTGCACTCCCTCCACAATGACCTTCTGACAAAGCTGCACTCCCTCCACACTGATCCTCAGACCATGCTGCACCACCTCCATACTGACCCTTTGACAATGCTGCACTCCCTCCACACTGATCCTCTGACAATTCTGCACTCCCTCCACACTGACCCTCTGACAATGCTGCACTCCCTCCACACTGATCCTCTGACCATGCTGCACCCCCTCCACACTGACCCTCTTACAATGCTGCACTCCCTCCACACTGATCCTCTGACAATGCGGCACTCCCTCCATACCGATCCTCTGACAATGCTGTACTCCCTCCACACTGATCCTCTGACAATGCTGCACTCCCCCAACACTGACCCTCTGACAATGCTGCACTCTCGCCTCACTGATCCTCTGACAATGCTGCACTCCCTCCATACTAACCCTCTGACAATGCTGCACTCCCTCCACACTGATCCTCTGACAATGCTGCACTCCCTCCATACTGATCCTCTGACAATGCTGCACTCCCCCCACACTGACCCTCTGACAATGCTGCACTCCGTCCACACTGATCCTCTGACAATGCTGCACTTCCTCCACAGTGATCCTCTGGCAATGCTACACTCCGTCCACACTGATCCTCTGACAATGCTGCAATACCTCCACACTCTTCCTCTGACAATGCTGCACTCTCTCCACACTGACCCTCTGACAATGCTGCACTCCCTCCATACTGATCCTCTGACAATTCTGCATTCCCTACATACTGACTCTCTGACAATGCTGCACTCCCTCCATACTGATCCTCTGACAATGCTAAACTCCCTCCAGACTGATCCTCGGACAATGCAGCACTTCCTCGACACTGACCCTCTGACAATGCAGAACTCCCTCCACACTGATCCTCTGAAAATGCTGCTCTCCCTCCACACTGATCCTCTGTCAATTCTGCACTCCCTCCATACTGACCCACTGACAATGCTGCACTCTCTCCACACTGACCCTCTGACAATTCAGCACTCCCTCCGTACTGATCCTCTGACAATTCTGCACTCCGTCCACACTGATCCTCTGACACTGCTGCACTCCCTCCTCCTTGACCCTCTGACAATGCTGCACTCCCTACATCCTGACCCTCTGACAATGCTGCAATACCTCCACACTGATCCTCTGACAATTCTACACTTCCTCCACAGTGATCCTCTGACAATGCTGCACTCCCTCCACAGTGAACCTCTGACAATGCTGCACTCCCTCCACACTGATCCTCTGACAATGCTGCACTCCCTCAACAGTGAAACTCTGACAAGTCTGCACTCACTCCACACTGACTCTCTGACAATGCTGAATTCCCTCGACACTGATCCTCTGACAATGCTGCACTCCCTCAACAGTGAAACTCTGACAAGTCTGCACTCCCTCCACACTGACTCTCTGACAATGCTGAATTCCCTCCACACTGACCCTCTGATAATGCTGCAATACATCCACACTGATCCTCTGACAATGCTGCACTCTCTCCACACTGATCCTCTGACAATGCTGCACTCTCTCCACACTGATCCTCTGACAATGCTGCACTCACTCCACACTGATCCTCTGACAATGCTGCACTCCCTCCACACTGATCCTCTGACAATGCTGCACTCCCTCCACACTGACCCTCTGACAATGCTGCACTCCCTCCTCACTGATCCTCTGACAATGCTGCTCTCCCTCCACACTGTCCCTCTGACAATTCTGTACCCCCTCCACACTGACCCACTGACACTGCTGCACTCCCTGCACACTGATCCTCTGAAAAGGCTGCACTCCCTCCACACTGACCCTCTGACAATGCTGCACTCCCTCCACACTGACCCTCTGACAATGCTGCACCCCCTCCACAATGACCTTCTGACAAAGCTGCACTCCCTCCACACTGATCCTCTGACCATGCTGCACCCCCTCCATACTGACCCTTTGACAATGCTGCACTACCTCCACACTGATCCTCTGACAATTCTGCACTCCCTCCACACTGACCCTCTGACAATGCTGCACTCCCTCCACACTGATCGTCTGACAATGCTGCACCCCCTCCACACTGACCCTCTTACAATGCTGCACTCCCTCCACACTGATCCTCTGACAATGCGGCACTCACTCCATACCGATCCTCTGACAATGCTGCACTCCCTCCACACTGATCCTCTGACAATGCTGCACTCCCTCCACACTGACCCTCTGACAATGCTGCACTCCCCCAACACTGACCCTCTGACAATGCTCCACTCTCCCCTCACTGATCCTCTGACAATGCTGCACTCCCTCCACACTGATCCTCTGACAATGCAGCACCCCCTCCATACTGACCCTCTGACAATGCTGCACTCCCTCCATACTGATCCTCTGACAATGCTGCACTCCCTCCACACTGACCCTCTGACAATGCTGCACTCCGTCCACACTGATCCTCCGACAATGCTGCACTTCCTCCACAGTGATCCTCTGGCAATGCTACACTCCGTCCACACTGATCCTCTGACAATGCTGCAATACCTCCACACTCTTCCTCTGACAATGCTGCACTCTCTCCACACTGACCCTCTGACAATGCTGCACTCCCTCCATACTGATCCTCTGACAATTCTGCATTCCCTCCATACTGACTCTCTGACAATGCTGCACTCCCTCCATACTGATCCTCTGACAATGCTAAACTCCCTCCAGACTGATCCTCGGACAATGCAGCACTTCCTCGACACTGACCCTCTGACAATGCTGCACACCCTCCACACTGATCCTCTGAAAATGCTGCTCTCCCTCCACACTGATCCTCTGTCAATTCTGCACTCCCTCCATACTGACCCACTGACAATGCTGCACTCTCTCCACACTGACCCTCTGGCAATTCAGCACTCCCTCCGTACTGATCCTCTGACAATTCTGCCTTCCCTCCACACTGATCCTCTGACAATGCTGCACTCCCTCCACACTGACCCTCTAACAATGCTGCACTCCCTACATCCTGGCCCTCTGACAATGCTGCAATACCTCCACACTGATCCTCTGACAATTCTACACTTCCTCCACACTGACCCTCTGACAATTCTGTACCCCCTCCACACTGATCCTCTGACAATGCTGCACTCCCTCCACAGTGATCCTCTGACAATGCTGCACTCCCTCCACAGTGAACCTCTGACAATGCTGCACTCCCTCCACACTGACTCTCTGACAATGCTGAATTCCCTCCACACTGACCCTCTGATAATGCTGCAATACATCCACACTGATCCTCTGACAATGCAGCACTCCCTCCACACTGATCCTCTGACAATGCTGCTCTCTCTCCACACTGATCCTCTGACAATGCTGCACTCTCTCCACACTGATCCTCTGACAATGCTGCACTCCCTCCACACTGATCCTCTGACAATGCTGCACTCCCTCCACACTGACCCTCTGACAATGCTGCACTCCCTGCACACTGTACGACTGTCAATGCTGCACTCCCTCCATACTGACTCTCTGACAATGCTGCACTCCCTCCACACTGATCCTCTGACAATGCTGCACTCCCTCAACAGTGAAACTCTGACAAGTCTGCACTCCCTCCACACTGACTCTCTGACAATGCTGAATTCCCTCCACACTGACCCTCTGATAATGCTGCAATACATCCACACTGATCCTCTGACAATGCTGCACTCTCTCCACACTGATCCTCTGACAATGCTGCACTCCCTCCTCACTGATCCTCTGACATTGCTGCTCTCCCTCCACACTGACCCTCTGTCAATTCTGTACCCCCTCCACCCTGATCCGCTGACAATGCTGCACTCTCTCCACACTGATCCTTTGACAATGCTGCACTCACTGCACACTGATCCTCTGACAATGCTGCACTCCCTCCACACTGATCCTCTGACAATGCTGCACTCCCTCCACACTGATCCTCTGACAATGCAGCAATCCCTCCACACTGACCCTCTGACAATGCTGCACTCCCTCCACACTGACCCTCTGACAATGCTGCACTCCCTCCTCAATGATCCTCTGACAATGCTGCTCTCCCTCCACACTGACCCTCTGACAATTCTGTACCCCCTCCACACTGATCCTCTGACAATGCTGCACTCTCTCCACACTGATCCTCTGACAATGCTGCACTCACTCCACACTGATCCTCTGACAATGCTGCTCTCCCTCCACACTGACCCTCTGACAATTCTGTACCCCCTCCACACTGACCCTCTGACAATGCTGCACTCCCTGCACACTGATCCTCTGACAATGCTGCACTCCCTCCACACTGATCCTCTGACAATGCTGCACTCCCTCCACAGTGATCCTCTGAGAATGCTGCACTCCCTCCACACTGATCCTCTGAAAAGGCTGCACTCCCTCCACACTGATCCTCTGACAATTCTGCACTCCCTCCACACTGACCCTCTGACAATGCTGCACTCCCTCCACACTGATCCTCTGACCATGCTGCACCCCCTCCACACTGACCCTCTTACAATGCTGCACTCCCTCCACACTGATCCTCTGACAATGCGGCACTCCCTCCATACCGATCCTCTGACAATGCTGTACTCCCTCCACACTGATCCTCGGACAATGCTGCACCCCCTCCACACTGACCCTCTGACAATGCTGCACTCCCCCAACACTGACCCTCTGACAATGCTGCACTCTCTCCTCACTGATCCTCTGACAATGCTGCACTCCCTCCACACTGATCCTCTGACAATGCAGCACCCCCTCCATACTGACCCTCTGACAATGCTGCACTCCCTCCACACTGACCCTCTGACAATGCTGCACTCCCCCAACACTGACCCTCTGACAATGCTGCACTCCCTCCATACTGATCCTCTGACAATGCTGCACTCCCTCCACACTGACCCTCTGACAATGCTGCACTCCGTCCACACTGATCCTCTGACAATGCTGCACTTCCTCCACAGTGATTCTCATGCAATGCTACACTCCGTCCACACTGATCCTCTGACAATGCTGCACTCTCTCCACACTGACCCTCTGACAATGCTGCACTCCCTCCATACTGATCCTCTGACAATGCTAAACTCCCTCCAGACTGATCCTCGGAGAATGCAGCACTTCCTCGACACTGACCCTCTGACAATGCAGCACTCCCTCCACACTGATCCTCTGAAAATGCTGCTCTCCCTCCACACTGATCCTCTGTCAATTCTGCACTCCCTCCATACTGAACCACTGACAATGCTGCACTCTCTCCACACTGACCCTCTGACAATTCAGCACTCCCTCCGTACTGATCCTCTGACAATTCTGCACTCCGTCCACACTGATCCTCTGACAATGCTACACTCCCTCCATACTGACCCTCTGACAATGCTGCACTCCCTACATCCTGACCCTCTGACAATGCTGCAATACCTCCACACTGATCCTCTGACAATTCTACACTTCCTCCACAGTGATCATCTGACAATGCTGCACTCCCTCCACAGTGAACCTCTGACAATGCTGCACTCCCTCCACACTGATCCTCTGACAATGCTGCACTCTCTCCACACTGATGCTCTGAGAATGCTGCACTCACTCCACACTGATCCTCTGACAATGCTGCACTCCCTCCACACTGAATCTCTGACAATGCTGCACTCCCTCCACACTGAATCTCTGACAATGCTGCACTCCCTCCTCACTAATCCTCTGACAATGCTGCTCTCCCTCCACACTGACCCTCTGACAATTCTGTACCCCCTCCACACTGACCCTCTGACAATTCTGTACCCCCTCCACACTGACCCTCTGACAATGCTGCACTCGGTCCACACTGATCCACTGATAATTCTGCACTCCCTCCACACTGATCCTCTGAAAAGGCTGCACTCCCTCCACACTGACCCTCTGACAATGCTGCACTCCCTCCAGTCTGACCCTCTGACAATGCTGCACCCCCTCCACACTGACTCTCTGACAATGCTGCACTCCCCCGATACTGATCCTGTGACAATGCTGCACTCCGTCCACACTGATCCTCTGACCATGCTGCACCCCCTCCATTCGGACCCTCTGACAATGCTGCAATCCCTCCACACTGATCCTCTGACAATGCTGCACTCCCTCCACACTGATCCTCTGACAATGCTGCACTCCCTCAACAGTGAAACTCTGACAAGTCTGCACTCCCTCCACACTGACTCTCTGACAATGCTGAATTCCCTCCACACTGACCCTCTGATAATGCTGCAATACATCCACACTGATCCTCTGACAATGCTGCACTCTCTCCACACTGATCCTCTGACAATGCTGCACTCTCTCCACACTGATCCTCTGACAATGCTGCACTCACTCCACACTGATCCTCTGACAATGCTGCACTCCCTCCACACTGATCCTCTGACAATGCTGCACTCCCTCCACACTGAATCTCTGACAATGCTGCACTCCCTCCTCACTAATCCTCTGACAATGCTGCTCTCCCTCCACACTGACCCTCTGACAATTCTGTACCCCCTCCACACTGACCCTCTGACAATTCTGTACCCTTTCCACACTGACCCTCTGACAATGCTGCACTCGGTCCACACTGATCCACTGATAATTCTGCACTCCCTCCACACTGATCCTCTGAAAAGGCTGCACTCCCTCCACACTGACCCTCTGACAATGCTGCACTCCCTCCACACTGACTCTCTGACAATGCTGCAATTCCTCCACACTGATCCTCTGACAATGCAGCACCCCCTCAATACTGACCCTCTGACAATGCTGCACTCCCTCCACACTGACCCTCTGACAATGCTGCACTCCCCCAACACTGACCCTCTGACAATGCTGCACTCCCTCCACACTGACTCTCTGACAATGCTGCACTCCCTCCACACTGATCCTCTGACAATGCAGCACCCCCTCCATACTGACCCTCTGACAATGCTGCACTCCCTCCATACTGATCCTCTGACAATGCTGCACTCCCTCCACACTGACCCTCTGACAATGCTGCACTCCGTCCACACTGATCCACTGACAATGCTGCACTTCCTCCACAGTGATCCTCTGGCAATGCTACACTCCGTCCACACTGATCCTCTGACAATGCTGCAATACCTCCACACTCTTCCTCTGACAATGCTGCACTCCCTCCGTACTGATCCTCTGACAATTCTGCACTCCGTCCACACTGATCCTCTGACAATGCTGCACTCCCTCCATACTGACCCTCTGACAATGCTGCACTCCCTACATCCTGACCCTCTGACAATGCTGCAATACCTCCACACTGATCCTCTGACAATTCTACACTTCCTCCTCAGTGATCCTCTGACAATGCTGCACTCCCTCCACAGTGAACCTCTGACACTGCTGCACTCCCTCCACACTGATCCTCTGACAATGCTGCACTCGCTCCACACTGATCCTCTGACAATGCTGCACTCCCTCCACACTGACCCTCTGAAAATGCTGCACTCCCTCCTCACTGATCCTCTGACAATGCTGCTCTCCATCCACACTGACCCTCTGACAATTCTGTACCCCCTCCACACTGATCCTCTGACAATGCTGCACTCTCTCCACACTGATGCTCTGAGAATGCTGCACTCACTCCACACTGATCCTCTGACAATGCTGCACTCCCTCCACACTGAATCTCTGACAATGCTGCACTCCCTCCTCACTAATCCTCTGACAATGCTGCTCTCCCTCCACACTGACCCTCTGACAATTCTGTACCCCCTCCACACTGACCCTCTGACAATTCTTTACCCCCTCCACACTGACCCTCTGACAATGCTGCACTCCGTCCACACTGATCCTCTGACCATGCTGCACCCCCTCCATTCGGACCCTCTGACAATGCTGCAATCCCTCCACACTGATCCTCTGACAATGCTGCACTCCCTCCACACTGATCCTCTGACAATGCTGCACTCCCTCAACAGTGAAACTCTGACAAGTCTGCACTCCCTCCACACTGACTCTCTGACAATGCTGAATTCCCTCCACACTGACCCTCTGATAATGCTGCAATACATCCACACTGATCCTCTGACAATGCTGCACTCTCTCCACACTGATCCTCTGACAATGCTGCACTCTCTCCACACTGATCCTCTGACAATGCTGCACTCCCTCCACACTGATCCTCTGACAATGCTGCACTCCCTCCACACTGATCCTCTGACAATGCTGCACTCCCTCCACACTGAATCTCTGACAATGCTGCACTCCCTCCTCACTAATCCTCTGACAATGCTGCTCTCCCTCCACACTGACCCTCTGACAATTCTGTACCCCCTCCACACTGACCCTCTGACAATTCTGTACCCTTTCCACACTGACCCTCTGACAATGCTGCACTCGGTCCACACTGATCCACTGATAATTCTGCACTCCTTCCACACTGATCCTCTGAAAAGGCTGCAGTCCCTCCACACTGACCCTCTGACGATGCTGCACTCCCTCCACACTGACTCTCTGACAATGCTGCAATTCCTCCACACTGATCCTCTGACAATGCAGCACCCCCTCAATACTGACCCTCTGACAATGCTGCACTCCCTCCACACTGACCCTCTGACAATGCTGCACTCCCCCAACACTGACTCTCTGACAATGCTGCACTCCCTCCACACTGATCCTCTGACAATGCAGCACCCCCTCCATACTGACCCTCTGACAATGCTGCACTCCCTCCATACTGATCCTCTGACAATGCTGCACTCCCTCCACACTGACCCTCTGACAATGCTGCACTCCGTCCACACTGATCCACTGACAATGCTGCACTTCCTCCACAGTGATCCTCTGGCAATGCTACACTCCGTCCACACTGATCCTCTGACAATGCTGCAATACCTCCACACTCTTCCTCTGACAATGCTGCACTCCCTCCGTACTGATCCTCTGACAATTCTGCACTCCGTCCACACTGATCCTCTGACAATGCTGCACTCCCTCCATACTGACCCTCTGACAATGCTGCACTCCCTACATCCTGACCCTCTGACAATGCTGCAATACCTCCACACTGATCCTCTGACAATTCTACACTTCCTCCTCAGTGATCCTCTGACAATGCTGCACTCCCTCCACAGTGAACCTCTGACAATGCTGCACTCCCTCCACACTGATCCTCTGACAATGCTGCACTCGCTCCACACAGATCCTCTGACAATGCTGCAATCCCTCCACACTGACCCTCTGAAAATGCTGCACTCCCTCCTCACTGATCCTCTGACAATGCTGCTCTCCCTCCACACTGACCCTCTGACAATTCTGTACCCCCTCCACACTGATCCTCTGACAATGCTGCACTCTCTCCACACTGATGCTCTGAGAATGCTGCACTCACTCCACACTGATCCTCTGACAATGCTGCACTCCCTCCACACTGAATCTCTGACAATGCTGCACTCCCTCCTCACTAATCCTCTGACAATGCTGCTCTCCCTCCACACTGACCCTCTGACAATTCTGTACCCCCTCCACACTGACCCTCTGACAATTCTTTACCCCCTCCACACTGACCCTCTGACAATGCTGCACTCGGTCCACACTGATCCACTGATAATTCTGCACTCCCTCCACACTGATCCTCTGAAAAGGCTGCACTCCCTCCACACTGACCCTCTGACAATGCTGCACTCCCTCCACACTGACCCTCTGACAATGCTGCACCCCCTCCACACTGACTCTCTGACAATGCTGCACTCCCCCGATACTGATCCTGTGACAATGCTGCACTCCGTCCACACTGATCCTCTGACCATGCTGCACCCCCTCCATTCTGACCCTCTGACAATGCTGCACTCCCTCCACACTGATCCTCTGACAATGCTGCACTCCCTCAACAGTGAAACTCTGACAAGTCTGCACTCCCTCCACACTGACTCTCTGACAATGCTGAATTCCCTCCACACTCCCCCTCTGATAATGCTGCAATACATCCACACTGATCCTCTGACAATGCTGCACTCTCTCCACACTGATCCTCTGACAATGCTGCACTCTCTCCACACTGATCCTCTGACAATGCTGCACTCACTCCACACTGATCCTCTGACAATGCTGCACTCCCTCCACACTGATCCTCTGACAATGCTGCACTCCCTCCACACTGACCCTCTGACAATGCTGCACTCCCTCCTCACTGATCCTCTGACAATGCTGCTCTCCCTCCACACTGACCCTCTGACAATTCTGTACCACCTCCACACTGACCCTCTGACAATGCTGCACTCCCTGCACACTGATCCTCTGACAATGCTGCACTCCCTCCACACTGATCCTCTGACAATGCTGCACTCCCTCCACAGTGATTCTCTGAGAATGCTGCACTCCCTCCACACTGATCCTCTGAAAAGGCTGCACTACCTCCACACTGACCCTCTGACAATTCTGCACTCCATCCACACTGATCCTCTGACAATGCTGCACTCCCTCCACAATGACCTTCTGACAAAGCTGCACGCCCTCCACACTGATCCTCAGACCATGCTGCACCCCCTCCATACTGACCCTTTGACAATGCTGCACTCCCTCCACACTGATCCTCTGACAATTCTGCACTCCCTCCACACTGACCCTCTGACAATGCTGCACTCCCTCCACACTGATCCTCTTACAATGCTGCACTCCCTCCACACTGATCCTCTGACAATGCGGCACTCCCTCCATACCGATCCTCTGACAATGCTGAATTCCCTCCACACTGATCCTCTGTCAATGCTGCACTCCCCCAACACTGACCCTCTGACAATGCTGCACTCTCTCCTCACTGATCCTCTGACAATGCTGCACTCCCTCCACACTGATCCTCTGACAATGCAGCACCCCCTCCATCCTGACCCTCTGACAATGCTGCACTCCCTCCACACTGACCCTCTGACAATGCTGCACTCCGTCCACACTGATCCTCTGACAATGCTGCACTTCCTCCACAGTGATCCTCTGGCAATGCTACACTCCGTCCACACTGATTCTCTGACAATGCTGCAATACCTCCACACTCTTCCTCTGACAATGCTGCACTCCCTCCATACTGACCCTCTGAAAAATTTTGCATTCCCTCCATACTGACTCTCTGACACTGCTGCACTCCCTCTATACTGATGCTCTGACAATGCTAAACTCCCTCCAGACTGATCCTCGGACAATGCAGCACTTCCTCGACACTGACCCTCTGACAATGCAGCACTCCCTCCACACTGATCCTCTGAAAATGCTGCTCTCCCTCCACACTGATCCTCTGTCAATTCTGCACTCCCTCCATACTGACCCACTGACAATGCTGCACTCCCTCCGTACTGATCCTCTGACAATTCTGCACTCCGTCCACACTGATCCTCTGACAATGCTGCACTCCCTCCACACTGACCCTCTGACAATGCTGCACTCCCTACATCCTGACCCTCTGACAATGCTGCAATACCTCCACACTGACTCTCTGACAATGCTGAATTCCCTCCACACTGATCCTCTGACAATGCTGCACTCCCTCAACAGTGAAACTCTGACAAGTCTGCACTCCCTCCACACTGACTCTCTGACAATGCTGAATTCCCTCCACACTGACCCTCTGATAATGCTGCAATACATCCACACTGATCCTCTGACAATGCTGCACTCTCTCCACACTGATCCTCTGACAATGCTGCACTCACTCCTCACTGATCCTCTGACAATGCTACACCCCCTCCACACTGACTCTCTGACAATGCTGCACTCCCCCGATACTGATCCTGTGACAATGCTGCATTCCCTCCACACTGATCCTCTGACCATGCTGCACCCCCTCCATTCTGACCCTCTGACAATGCTGCACTCCCTCCACACTGATCCTCTGACAATGCTGCACTCCCTCAACAGTGAAAGTCTGACAAGTCTGCACTCCCTCCACACTGACTCTCTGACAATGCTGAATTCAATCCACACTGACCCTCTGATAATGCTGCAATACATCCACACTGATCCTCTGACAATGCTGCACTCTCTCCACACTGATCCTCTGACAATGCTGCACTCACTCCACACTGATCCTCTGACAATGCTGCACTCCCTCCACACTGATCCTCTGACAATGCTGCACTCCCTCCACACTGACCCTCTGACAATGCTGCACTCCCTCCTCACTGATCCTCTGACAATGCTGCTCTCCCTCCACACTGACCCTCTGACAATTCTGTACCCCCTCCACACTGACCCTCTGACACTGCTGCACTCCCTGCACACTGATCCTCTGACAATGCTGCACTCCGTCCACACTGATCCACTGACAATTCTGCACTCCCTCCACACTGATCCTCTGACAATGCTGCACTCCGTCCACACTGATCCTCTGAAAAGGCTGCACTACCTCCACACTGACCCTCTGACAATTCTGAACTCCATCCACACTGATCCTCTGACAATGCTGCACTCCCTCCACACTGATCCTCTGACCATGCTGCACCCCCTCCACACTGACCCTCTTACAATGCTGCACTCCCTCCACACTGATCCTCTGACAATGCGGCACTCCCTCCATACCGATCCTCTGACAATGCTGCACTCCCTCCACACTGATCCTCTTACAATGCTGCAATCCCTCCACACTGACCCTCTGACAATGCTGCACTCCCCCAACATTGACCCTCTGACAATGCTGCACTCTCCCCTCACTGATCCTCTGACAATGCTGCACTCCCTCCACACTGGTCCTCTGACAATGCAGCATCCCCTCAATACTGACCCTCTGACAATGCTGCACTCCCTCCATACTGATCCTCTGAAAATGCTGCACTCCGTCCACACTGACCCTCTGACAATGCTGCACTCCGTCCACACTGATCCTCCGACAATGCTGCACTTCCTCCACAGTGATCCTCTGGCAATGCTACACTCCGTCCACACTGATCCTCTGACAATTCTGCATTCCCTCCATACTGACTCTCTGACAATGCTGCACTCCCTCCATACTGATCCTCTGACAATGCTAAACTCCCTCCAGACTGATCCTCGGACAATGCAGCACTTCCTCGACACTGACCCTCTGACAATGCAGCACTCCCTCCACACTGATCCTCTGAAAATGCTGCATTCCCTCCACACTGATCCTCTGTCAATTCTGCACTCCCTCCACACTGATCCTCTGACAATGCTGCACTCCCTCCACACTGAACCTCTAACAATGCTGCACTCCCTACATCCTGACCTTTTAAAATGCTGCAATACCTCCACACTGATCCTCTGACAATTCTACACTTCCTCCACACTGACCCTCTGACAATTCTGTACCCCCTCCACACTGATCCTCTGACAATGCTGCACTCCCTCCACAGTGAACCTCTGACAATGCTGCACTCCCTCCACACTGACTCTCTGACAATGCTGAATTCCCTCCACACTGACCCTCTGATAATGCTGCAATACATCCACACTGATCCTCTGACAATGCAGCACTCCCTCCACACTGATCCTCTGACAATGCTGCACTCTCTCCACACTGATCCTCTGACAATGCTGCACTCTCTCCACACTGATCCTCTGACAATGCTGCACTCCCTCCACACTGATCCTCTGACAATGCTGCACTCCCTCCACACTGACCCTCTGACAATGCTGCACTCCCTGCACACTGTACGACTGTCAATGCTGCACTCCCTCCATACTGACTCTCTGACAATGCTGCACTCCCTCCACACTGATCCTCTGACAATGCTGCACTCCCTCAACAGTGAAACTCTGACAAGTCTGCACTCCCTCCACACTGACTCTCTGACAATGCTGAATTCCCTCCACACTGACCCTCTGATAATGCTGCAATACATCCACACTGATCCTCTGACAATGCTGCACTCTCTCCACACTGATCCTCTGACAATGCTGCACTCCCTCCTCACTGATCCTCTGACATTGCTGCTCTCCATCCACACTGACCCTCTGACAATTCTGTACCCCCTCCGCCCTGACCCTCTGACAATGCTGCACTCCCTGCACACTGTACCACTGTCAATGCTGCACTCCCTCCATACTGACTCTCTGACAATGCTGCACTCCCTCCACACTGATCCTCAGACAATGCTGCACTCCCTCCACACTGATCCACTGACAATTCTGCCCTCCCTCCACACTGATCCTCTGACAATGCTGCACTCCCTCCACAGTGATCCTCTGACAATGCTGCACTCCATCCACAGTGAACCTCTGACAATGCTGCACTCCCTCCGCACTGACTCTCTGACAATGCTGAATTCCCTCCACACTGACCCTCTGATAATGCTGCAATACATCCACACTGATACTCTGACAATGCAGCACTCCCTCCACACTGATCCTCTGACAATGCTGCACTCTCTCCACACTGATCCTCTGACAATGCTGCACTCTCTCCACACTGATCCTCTGACAATGCTGCACTCCCTCCACACTGATCCTCTGACAATGCTGCACTCCCTCCACACTGATCCTCTGACAATGCTGCACTCCCTCAACATTGAAACTCTGACAAGTCTGCACTCCCTCCACACTGACCCTCTGACAATGCTGAATTCCCTCCACACTGACCGTCTGACAATGCTGCACTCCCTCCACACTGACCCTCTGACAAATCTGCACTCCCTCCACACTGACCCTCTGATAATGCTGCAATACATCCACACTGATCCTCTGACAATGCTGCACTCTCTCCACACTGATCCTCTGACAATGCTGCACTCCCTCCTCACTGATCCTCTGACAATGCTGCTCTCCCTCCACACTGACCCTCTGAAGGTTCTGTACCCCCTCCACACTGACCCTCTGACAATGCTGCACTCCCTCCATACTGACTATCTGACAATGCTGCACTCCCTCCACACTGATCCTCTGACAATGCTGCACTCCCTCCACACTGATCCACTGACAATTCTGCACTCCCTCCACACTGATCCTCTGACAATGCAGCACTCCCTCCACACTGATCCTCTGACAATGCTGCACTCTTTCCACACTGATCCTCTGACAATGCTGCACTCTCTCCACACTGATCCTCTGACTTAGCTGCACTCCCTCCATACTGACTATCTGACAATGCTGCACTCCCTCCACACTGATCCTCTGACAATTCTACACTTCCTCCACACTGACCCTCTGACAATTCTGTACCCCCTCCACACTGATCCTCTGACAATGCTGCACTCCCTCCACAGTGAACCTCTGACAATGCTGCACTCCCTCCACACTGACTCTCTGACAATGCTGAATTCCCTCCACACTGACCCTCTGATAATGCTGCAATACATCCACACTGATCCTCTGACAATGCAGCACTCCCTCCACACTGATCCTCTGACAATGCTGCACTCTCTCCACACTGATCCTCTGACAATGCTGCACTCTCTCCACACTGATCCTCTGACAATGCTGCACTCCCTCCACACTGATCCTGACAATGCTGCACTCCCTCCACACTGACCCTCTGACAATGCTGCACTCCCTGCACACTGTACGACTGTCAATGCTGCACTCCCTCCATACTGACTCTCTGACAATGCTGCACTCCCTCCACACTGATCCTCTGACAATGCTGCACTCCCTCAACAGTGAAACTCTGACAAGTCTGCACTCCCTCCACACTGACTCTCTGACAATGCTGAATTCCCTCCACACTGACCCTCTGATAATGCTGCAATACATCCACACTGATCCTCTGACAATGCTGCACTCTCTCCACACTGATCCTCTGACAATGCTGCACTCCCTCCTCACTGATCCTCTGACATTGCTGCTCTCCATCCACACTGACCCTCTGACAATTCTGTACCCCCTCCGCCCTGACCCTCTGACAATGCTGCACTCCCTGCACACTGTACCACTGTCAATGCTGCACTCCCTCCATACTGACTCTCTGACAATGCTGCACTCCCTCCACACTGATCCTCAGACAATGCTGCACTCCCTCCACACTGATCCACTGACAATTCTGCCCTCCCTCCACACTGATCCTCTGACAATGCTGCACTCCCTCCACAGTGATCCTCTGACAATGCTGCACTCCATCCACAGTGAACCTCTGACAATGCTGCACTCCCTCCGCACTGACTCTCTGACAATGCTGAATTCCCTCCACACTGACCCTCTGATAATGCTGCAATACATCCACACTGATACTCTGACAATGCAGCACTCCCTCCACACTGATCCTCTGACAATGCTGCACTCTCTCCACACTGATCCTCTGACAATGCTGCACTCTCTCCACACTGATCCTCTGACAATGCTGCACTCCCTCCACACTGATCCTCTGACAATGCTGCACTCCCTCCACACTGATCCTCTGACAATGCTGCACTCCCTCAACATTGAAACTCTGACAAGTCTGCACTCCCTCCACACTGACCCTCTGACAATGCTGAATTCCCTCCACACTGACCGTCTGACAATGCTGCACTCCCTCCACACTGACCCTCTGACAAATCTGCACTCCCTCCACACTGACCCTCTGATAATGCTGCAATACATCCACACTGATCCTCTGACAATGCTGCACTCTCTCCACACTGATCCTCTGACAATGCTGCACTCCCTCCTCACTGATCCTCTGACAATGCTGCTCTCCCTCCACACTGACCCTCTGAAGGTTCTGTACCCCCTCCACACTGACCCTCTGACAATGCTGCACTCCCTCCATACTGACTATCTGACAATGCTGCACTCCCTCCACACTGATCCTCTGACAATGCTGCACTCCCTCCACACTGATCCACTGACAATTCTGCACTCCCTCCACACTGATCCTCTGACAATGCAGCACTCCCTCCACACTGATCCTCTGACAATGCTGCACTCTTTCCACACTGATCCTCTGACAATGCTGCACTCTCTCCACACTGATCCTCTGACTTAGCTGCACTCACTCCACATTGATCCTCTGACAATGCTGCACTCCCTCCACACTGATCCTCTGACAATGCTGCACTCCCTCCACACTGACCCTCTGACAATGCTGCACTCTCTCCACACTGACCCTCTGACAATGCTGCACTCCCTCCTCACTAATCCTCTGACAATGCTGCTCTCCCTCCACACTGACCCTCTGACAATTCTGTACCCCCTCCACACTGACCCTCTGACAATGCTGCACTCCCTGCACACTGTACCACTGTCAATGCTGCACTCCCTCCATACTGACTCTCTGACAATGCTGCACTCCCTCCACACTGATCCTCTGACAATGCTGCACTCCCTCCACACTGATCCACTGACAATTCTGCACTCCCTCCACACTGATCCTCTGACAATGCTGCACTCTCTCCACACTGATCCTCTGACAATGCTGCACTCTCTCCACACTGATCCTCTGACAATGCTGCACTCCCTCCACACTGATCCTCTGACAATGCTGCACTCCCTCCACACTGACCCTCTGACAATGCTGCACTCCCTGCACACTGTACGACTGTCAATGCTGCACTCCCTCCATACTGACCCTCTGACAATGCTGCACTCCCTGCACACTGTACCACTGTCAATGCTGCACTCCCTCCATACTGACTCTCTGACAATGCTGCACTCCCTCCACACTGATCCTCAGACAATGCTGCACTCCCTCCACACTGATCCACTGACAATTCTGCCCTCCCTCCACACTGATCCTCTGACAATGCTGCACTCCCTCCACAGTGATCCTCTGGCAATGCTGCACTCCATCCACAGTGAACCTCTGTCAATGCTGCACTCCCTCCACACTGACTCTCTGACAATGCTGAATTCCCTCCACACTGACCCTCTGATAATGCTGCAATACATCCACACTGATACTCTGACAATGCAGCACTCCCTCCACACTGATCCTCTGACAATGCTGCACTCTCTCCACACTGATCCTCTGACAATGCTGCACTCTCTCCACACTGATCCTCTGACAATGCTGCACTCCCTCCACACTGATCCTCTGACAATGCTGCACTCCCTCCGCACTGAACCACTGACAATTCTGCACTCCCTCCACACTGATCCTCTGACAATGCAGCACTCCCTCCACACTGATCCTCTGACAATGCTGCACTCTTTCCACACTGATCCTCTGACAATGCTGCACTCTCTCCACACTGATCCTCTGACTTAGCTGCACTCACTCCACACTGATCCTCTGACAATGCTGCACTCCCTCCACACTGATCCTCTGACAATGCTGCACTCCCTCCACACTGACCCTCTGACAATGCTGCACTCTCTCCACACTGACCCTCTGACAATGCTGCACTCCCTCCTCACTAATCCTCTGACAATGCTGCTCTCCCTCCACACTGACCCTCTGACAATTCTGTACCCCATCCACACTGACCCTCTGACAATGCTGCACTCCCTGCACACTGTACCACTGTCAATGCTGCACTCCCTCCATACTGACTCTCTGACAATGCTGCACTCCCTCCACACTGATCCTCTGACAATGTTGCACTCCCTCCACACTGATCCACTGACAATTCTGCACTCCCTCCACACTGATCCTCTGACAATGCTGCACTCTCTCCACACTGATCCTCTGACAATGCTGCACTCTCTCCACACTGATCCTCTGACAATGCTGCACTCCCTCCACACTGATCCTCTGACAATGCTGCACTCCCTCCACACTGACCCTCTGACAATGCTGCACTCCCTGCACACTGTACGACTGTCAATGCTGCACTCCCTCCATACTGACTCTCTGACAATGCTGCACTCCCTCCACACTGATCCTCTGACAATGCTGCACTCCCTCAACAGTGAAACTCTGACAAGTCTGCACTCCCTCCACACTGACTCTCTGACAATGCTGAATTCCCTCCACACTGACCCTCTGATAATGCTGCAATACATCCACACTGATCCTCTGACAATGCTGCACTCTCTCCACACTGATCCTCTGACAATGCTGCACTCCCTCCTCACTGATCCTCTGACATTGCTGCTCTCCCTCCACACTGACCCTCTGACAATTCTGTACCCCCTCCGCCCTGACCCTCTGACAATGCTGCACTCCCTGCACACTGTACCACTGTCAATGCTGCACTCCCTCCATACTGACTCTCTGACAATGCTGCACTCCCTCCACACTGATCCTCAGACAATGCTGCACTCCCTCCACACTGATCCACTGACAATTCTGCCCTCCCTCCACACTGATCCTCTGACAATGCTGCACTCCCTCCACAGTGATCCTCTGACAATGCTGCACTCCATCCACAGTGAAACTCTGACAATGCTGCACTCCCTCCACACTGACTCTCTGACAATGCTGAATTCCCTCCACACTGACCCTCTGATAATGCTGCAATACATCCACACTGATACTCTGACAATGCAGCACTCTCTCCACACTGATCCTCTGACAATGCTGCACTCCCTCCACACTGATCCTCTGACAATGCTGCACTCCCTCATCATTGAAACTCTGACAAGTCTGCACTCCCTCCACACTGACCCTCTGACAATGCTGAATTCCCTCCACACTGACCGTCTGACAATGCTGCACTCCCTCCACACTGACCCTCTGACAAAGCTGCACTCCCTCCACACTGACCCTCTGATAATGCTGCAATACATCCACACTGATCCTCTGACAATGCTGCACTCTCTCCACACTGATCCTCTGACAATGCTGCACTCCCTCCTCACTGATCCTCTGACAATGCTGCTCTCCCTCCACACTGACCCTCTGAACGTTCTGTACCCCCTCCACACTGACCCTATGACAATGCTGCACTCCCTCCATACTGACTATCTGACAATGCTGCACTCCCTCCACACTGATCCTCTGACAATGCTGCACTCCCTCCACACTGATCCACTGACAATTCTGCACTCCCTCCACACTGATCCTCTGACAATGCTGCACTCTCTCCACACTGATCCTCTGTCTTAGCTGCACTCACTCCACACTGATCCTCTGACAATGCTGCACTCCCTCCACACTGTTCCTCTGACAATGCTGCACTCCCTCCACACTGACCCTCTGACAATGCTGCACTCTCTCCACACTGACCCTCTGACAATGCTGCACTCCCTCCTCACTAATCCTCTGACAATGCTGCTCTCCCTCCACACTGACCTTCTGACAATTCTGTACCCCCTCCACACTGACCCTCTGACAATGCTGCACTCCCTGCACACTGTACCACTGTCAATGCTGCACTCCCTCCATACTGACTCTCTGACAATGCTGCACTCCCTCCACACTGATCCTCTGACAATGCTGCACTCCCTCCACACTGATCCACTGACAATTCTGCACTCCCTCCACACTGATCCTCTGACAATGCTGCACTCCCTCCACAGTGATCCTCTGACAATGCTGCACTCCCTCCACAGTGAACCTCTGACAATGCTGCACTCCGTCCACACTGATCCTCTGAAAATGCTGCACTCCCTCAACAGTGAAACTCTGACAAGTCTGCACTCCCTCCACACTGACTCTCAGACAATGCTGAATTCCCTCCACACCGACCCTCTGATAATGCTGCAATACATCCACACTGATCCTCTGACAATGCAGCACTCCCTCCACACTGATCCTCTGACAATGCTGCACTCTCTCCACACTGATCCTCTGACAATGCTGCACTCACTCCACACTGATCCTCTGACAATGCTGCACTCCCTCCACACTGATCCTCTGACAATGCTGCACTCCCTCCACACTGACCCTCTGACAATGCTGCACTCCCTCCTCACTGATCCCCTGACAATGCTGCTCTCCCTCCACACTGACCCTCTGACAATTCTGTACCCCCTCTACACTGACCCTCTGACAATGCTGAACTCCCTGCACACTGTACCACTGTCAATGCTGCACTCCCTCCATACTGACTCTCTGACAACGCTGCACTCCCTCCAGACTGATCCTCTGACAATGCTGCACTCCCTCCACACTGATCCACTGACAATTCTGCACTCCCTCCACACTGATCCTCTGACAATGCTGCACTCCCTCCACAGTGATCCTCTGACAATGCTGCACTCCCTCCACACTGATCCTCTGAAAAGTCTGCACTACCACCACACTGACCCTCTGACAATTCTGCACTCCATCCACACTGACCCTCTGACAATGCTGCACTCCCTCCACAATGACCTTCTGACAAAGCTGCACTCCCTCCATACTGACCCTCTGACAATGCTGCACTTTCTCAACACTGATCCTCTGAAAAGGCTGCACTCCCTCCACACTGATCCTCTGACAATGCTGCACCCCCTCCACACTGACTCTCTGACAATGCTGCACTCCCCCGATACTGATCCTGTGACAATGCTGCACTCCCTCCACACTGATCCTCTGACCATGCTGCACCCCCTCCATTCTGACCCTCTGACAATGCAGCACTCCCTCCACACTGATCCTCTGACAATGCTGCACTCCCTCCACAGTGATCGTCTGACAATGCTGCACTCCGTCCACACTGATCCTCTGACAATGCTGCAATACCTCCACACTGATCCTCTGACAATGCTGCACTGCCTCCACAGTGAACCTCTAACAATGCTGCACTCCGTCCACACTGATCCTCTGACAGTGCTGCAATACCTCCACACTGATCCTCTGACAATGCTGCACTCTCTCCACACTGACCCTCTGACAATGCTGCACTCCCTCCACACTGATCCTCTGACAATTCTGCATTCCCTCCATACTGATCCTCTGACAATGCAGCACTTCCTCGACACTGACCCTCGGACAATGCTGCACTCCCTCCACACTGATCCTCTGAAAATGCTGCTCTCCCTCCACACTGATCCTCTGACAATTCTACACTCCCTCCATACTGACCCTCTGACAATGCTGCACTCCCTCCACACTGACCCTCTGCCAATGCTGCACTCTCTCGACACTGACCCTCTGACAATTCTGCACACCCTCCTCACTGATCCTCTGATAATGCTGCTCTCCCTCCACACTGATCCTCTGACAATGCTGCACTCCCTCCACACTGATCCTCTGACAATGCTGCCCCCACGGCCACACTGAATCACTGACAATTCTGCACTCCCTCCACAATGACCCTCTGACAATGCTGCACTACCTCCACACTGACCCTCTGACAATGCTGCACTCTCTCAACACTGATCTTCTGAAAAGGCTGCACTCCCTCCACACTGACCTCTGACAATGCTGCACCCCCTCCACACTGACTCTCTGACAATGCTGCTCTCCCCCGATACTGATGCTGTGACAATGCTGCACTCCCTCCACACTGATCCTCTGACCATGCTGCACCCCCTCCATTCTGACCCTCTGACAATGCTGCACTCCCTCCACATGATCCTCTGACAATGCTGCACTCCCTCCACAGTGATCCTCTGTCAATGCTGCACTCCGTCCACACTGATCCTCTGACAATGCTGCAATACCTCCACACTGATCCTCTGACAATGCTGCAGTTCCTCGACTGTGATCCTCTGAGAATGCTGCACACCCTCCACAGTGAACCTCTGACAATGCTGCACTCCCTCCACACTGATCCACTGACAATTCTGCACTCCCTCCACACTGACCCTCTGACAATGCTGCACCCCCTCCATACTGACTATCTGACAATGCTGCACTCCCTCCACACTGATCCTCTGACAATGCTGCACTCCCTCCACACTGATCCACTGACAATTCTGCACTCCCCCCACACTGATCCTCTGACAATGCTGCACTCCCTCCACAGTGATCCTCTGACAACGCTGCACTCCCTCCCCAGTGAAACTCTGACAAGTCTGCACTCCCTCCACACTGACTCTCTGACAATGCTGAATTCCCTCCACACTGACCCTCTGATAATGCTGCAATACATCCACACTGATCCTCTGACAATGCAGCACTCCCTCCACACTGATCCTCTGACAATGCTGCACTGTCTCCACACTGATCCTCTGACAATGCTGCACTCTCTCCACACTGATCCTCTGACAATGCTGCACTCACTCCACACTGATCCTCTGACAATGCTGCACTCCCTCCACACTGATCCTCTGACAATGCTGCACTCCCTCCACACTGACCCTCTGACAATGCTGCACTCTCTCCACACTGACCCTCTGACAATGCTGCACACCCTCCTCACTAATCCTCTGACAATGCTGCTCTCCCTCCACACTGACCCTCTGACAATTCTGTACCCCCTCCACACTGACCCTCTGACAATGCTGCACTCCCTGCACACTGTACCACTGTTAATGCTGCACTCCCTCCATACTGACTCTCGGACAATGCTGCACTCCCTCCACACTGATCTTCTGACAATGCTGCACTCCCTCCACACTGATCCACTGACAATTCTGCACTCCCTCCACACTGATCCTCTGACAATGCTGCACTCCCTCCACAGTGATCCTCTGACAATGCTGCACTCCCTCCACAGTGAACCTCTGACAATGCTGCACTACGTCCACACTGATCCTCTGAAAATGCTGCACTCCCTCAACAGTGAAACTCTGACAAGTCTGCACTCCCTCCACACTGACTCTCTGACAATGCTGAATTCCCTCCACACTGACCCTCTGATAATGCTGCAATACATCCACACTGATCCTCTGACAATACAGCACTCCCTCCACACTGATCCTCTGACAATGCTGCACTCTCTCCACACTGATCCTCTGACAATGCTGCACTCACTCCACACTGATCCTCTGACAATGCTGCACTCCCTCTACACTGATCCTCTGACAATGCTGCAATCCTCCACACTGACCCTCTGACAATGCTGCACTCCCTCCTCACTGATCCTCTGACAATGCTGCTCTCCCTCCACACTGACCCTCTGACAATTCTCTACCCCCTCCACACTGACCCTCTGACACTGCTGCACTCCCTGCCAACTGATCCTCTGACAATGCTGCACTCCGTCCACACTGATCCACTGACAATACTGCACTCCCTCCACACTGATCCTCTGACAATGCTGCACTCCCTCCACACTGATCCTCTGAAAAGGCTGCACTACCTCCACACTGACCCTCTGACAATTCTGCACTCCATCCACACTTATCCTCTGACAATGCTGCACTCCCTCCACAATGACCTTCTGACAAAGCTGCACTCCCTCCACACTGATCCTCTGACCATGCTGCACCCCCTCCATACTGACCCTTTGACAATGCTGCACTCCCTCCACACGGATCCTCTGACAATTCTGCACTCCCTCCACACTGACCCTCTGACAATGCTGCACTCCCTCCACACTGATCCTCTGACCATGCTGCACCCCCTCCACACTGACCCTCTTACAATGCTGCACTCCCTCCACACTGATCCTCTGACAATGCGGCACTCCCTCCATACCGATCCTCTGACAATGCTGCACTCCCTCCACACTGATCCTCTGACAATGCTGGACTCCCTCCACACTGACCCTCTGACAATGCTGCACTCCCCCAACACTGACCCTCTGACAATGCTGCACTCTCCCCTCACTGATCCTCTGACAATGCTGCACTCCCTCCACACTGATCCTCTGACAATGCAGCACCCCCTCCATACTGACCCTCTGACAATGCTGCACTCCCTCCATACTTTACTCTGACAATGCTGCACTCCCTCCACTCTGACCCTCTGACAATGCTGCACTCTCTCCACACTGATCCTCTGACAATTCTGCATTCCCTCCATACTGACTCTCTGACAATGCTGCACTCCCTCCATACTGATCCTCTGACAATGCTAAACTCCCTCCAGACTGATCCTCGGACAATGCAGCACTTCCTCGACACTGACCCTCTGACAATGCTGCACACCCTCCACACTGATCCTCTGAAAATGCTGCTCTCCCTCCACACTGATCCTCTGTCAATTCTGCACTCCCTCCATACTGACCCACTGACAATGCTGCACTCTCTCCACACTGACCCTCTGACAATTCAGCACTCCCTCCGTACTGATCTTCTGACAATTCTGCACTCCCTCCACACTGATCCTCTCACAATGCTGCACTCCCTCCACACTGACCCTCTAACAATGCTGCACTCCCTACATCCTGACCCTCTGACAATGCTGCAATACCTCCACCCTGATCCTCTGACAATTCTACACTTCCTCCACACTGACCCTCTGACAATTCTGTACCCCCTCCACACTGACCCTCTGACAATGCTGCACTCCCTGCACACTGTACGACTGACAATGCTGCACTCCCTCCATACTGACTCTCTGACAATGCTGCACTCCCTCCACACTGTTCCTCTGACAATTCTGTACCCCCTCCACCCTGACCCTCTGACAATGCTGCACTCCCTCCACACTGATCCCCTGACAATGCTGCACTCCCTACACACTGATCCACTGACAATTCTGCCCTCCCTCCACACTGATCCTCTGACAATGCTGCACTCCCTCCACAGTGATCCTCTGACAATGCTGCACTCCCTCCACTTTGAACCTCTGACAATGCTGCACTCCCTCCACACTGACTCTCTGACAATGCTGAATTCCCTCCACACTGACCCTCTGATAATGCTGCAATACATCCACACTGATCCTCTGACAATGGAGCACTCCCTCCACACTGATCCTCTGACAATGCTGCACTCTCTCCACACTGATCCTCTGACAATGCTGCACTCTCTCCGCACTGATCCTCTGACAATGCTGCACTCCCTCCACACTGATCCTCTTACAATGCTGCACTCCCTCCACACTGATCCTCTGACAATGCTGCACTCCCTCAACAGTGAAACTCTGACAAGTCTGCACTCCCTCCACACTGACCGTCTGACAATGCTGAATTCCCTCCACACTGACCGTCTGACAATGCTGCACTCCCTCCACACTGACCCTCTGACAATGCTGCACTCCCTCCACACGGACCCTCTGATAATGCTGCCCCCACGGCCACACTGAATCACTGACAATTCGGCACTCCCTCCACAATGACCCTCTGACAATGCTGCACTACCTCCACACTGACCCTCTGACAATGCTGCACTCTCTCAACACTGATCCTCTGAAAAGGCTGCACTCCCTCCACACTGACCCTCTGACAATGCTGCACCCCCTCCACACTGACTCTCTGACAATGCTGCACTCCCCCCATACTGATCCTGTGACAATGCTGCACTCCCTCCACACTGATCCTCTGAAAATGCTGCACCCCCTCCACACTGACTCTCTGACAATACTGCACTCCACACATACTGATCCTCTGACAATGCTGCATCCCCTCCATACTGACCCTTGACAATGCTGCACTCCCTCCACTGTGAACCTCTGACAATGCTGCACTCCGTCCACACTGATCCTCTGACAATGCTGCACTCCCTCCGCAGTGATCCACTGACAATGCTGCACTCCGTCCACACTGATACTCTGACAATGCTGCAATACCTCCACACTGATCCTCTGACAATTCTGCACTTCCTCCACAGCGATCCTCTGACAATGCTGCACTCCCTCCACAGTGAAACTCTGACAATGCTGCACTCCGTCCACACTGATCCTCTGACAATGCTGCACTCCCTCCACACTGATCCTCTGACAAATGCTGCAATACCTCCACACTGATCCTCTGACAATGCTGCACTCTCTCCACACTGACCCTCTGAAAATGCTGCACTCACTCCATACTGATCCTCTGATAATTCTGCATTCCCTCCATACTGATCCTCTGACAATGCAGCACTTCCTCGACACTGACCCTCGAACAATGCTGCTCTCCCTCCACACTGATCCTCTGACAATTCTACACTCCCTCCATACTGACCCTCTGACAATGCTGCACTCTCTCCACACTGACCCTCTGACAATTCTGCACTCCCTCCATAATGATACTTTGACAATGCTGCACTCCCTCCACACTGATCCTCTGACAATGTTGAACTCTCTCGACACTGACCCTCTGACAATGCTGCACACCCTCCTCACTGATCCTCTGATAATGCTGCTCTCCCTCCACACTGATCCTCTGACAATGCTGCACTACCTCCACACTGACCCTCTGACAATGCTGCACTCTCTCAACTCTGATATTCTGAAAAGGCTGCACTCCCTCCACACTGACCCTCTGACAATGCTGCACCCCCTCCACACTGACTCTCTGACAATGCTGCACTCCCCCCATACTGATCCTGTGACAATGCTGCACTCCCCCCATACTGATCCTCTGACAATGCTGCATCCCCTCCATACTGACCCTTGACAATGCTGCACTCCCTCCACTGTGAACCTCTGACAATGCTGCACTACGTCCACACTGATCCTCTGACAATGCTGCACTCCCTCCGCAGTGATCCACTGACAATGCTGCACTCCCTCCGCAGTGATCCACTGACAATGCTGCACTCCGTCCACACTGATACTCTGACAATGCTGCAATACCTCCACACTGATCCTCTGACAATTCTGCACTTCCTCCACAGCGATCCTCTGACAATGCTGCACTCCCTCCACAGTGAACCTCTGACAATGCTGCACTCCGTCCACACTGATCCTCTGACAATGCTGCACTCCCTCCACACTGATCCTCTGACAATGCTGCAATACCTCCACACTGACCCTCTGACAATGCTGCACTCCCTCCATACTGATCCTCTGACAATGAAGCACTTCCTCGACACTGACCATCGGACAATGCTGCACTCCCTCCACACTGATCCTCTGAAAATGCTGCTCTCCCTCCACACTGATCCTCTAACAATGCTGCTCTCCCTCCACACTGATCCTCTGACAATTCTACACTCCCTCCATACTGATCCAATGACAATTCTGCACACCCTCCTCACTGATCCTCTGATAATGCTGCTCTCCCTCCACACTGATCCTCTGATAATGCTGCCCCCACCTCCACACTGAATCACTGACAATTCTGCAATCCCTCCACAATGACCCTCTGACAATGCTGCACTACCTCCACACTGACCCTCTGACAATGCTGCACTCCCTCCATACTGATCCTCTGACAATGCTGCACTCTCTCCACACTGACCCTCTGACAATGCTGCACTCCCTCCATACTGATCCTCTGACAATTCTGCATTCCCTCCATACTGATCCTCTGACAATGCAGCACTTCCTCGACACTGATCCTCTGACAATTCTGCACTCCCTCCACACTGATCCTCTGACAATGCTGAACTCTCTCGACACTGACCTTCTGACAATGCTGCACATCCTCCTCACTGATCCTCTTATAATGCTGCTCTCCCTCCACACTGATCCTCTGACAATGCTGCACTCCCTCCACAATGACCCTCTGACATTGCTGCACTACCTCCACACTGACCCCCTGACAATGCTGCACTCTCTCAACACTGATATTCTGAAAATGCTGCACCCCCTCCACACTGACCCTCTGACAATGCTGCACCCCCCCACACTGACTCTCTGACAATGCTGCACTCCCCCCATACTGATCCTGTGACAATGCTGCACTCCCTCCACACTGATCCTCTGAAAATGCTGCACCCCCTCCACACTGACTCTCTGACAAAACTGCACTCCACACAAACTGATCCTCTGACAATGCTGCATCCCCTCCATACTGACCCTTGACAATGCTGCACTCCCTCCACTGTGAACCTCTGACAATGCTGCACTCCGTCCACACTGATCCTCTGACAATGCTGCACTCCCTCCGCAGTGATCCACTGACAATGCTGCACTCCGTCCACACTGATACTCTGACAATGCTGCAATACCTCCACACTGATCCTCTGACAATTCTGCACTTCCTCCACAGTGAAGCTCTGACAATGCTGCACTCCGTCCACACTGATCCTCTGACGATGCTACACTCCCTCCACACTGATCTTCTGACAATGCTGCACTCCCTCCACACTGATCCTCTGAAAATGCTGCTCTCCCTCCACACTGATCCTCTGACAATTCTACACTCCCTCCATACTGATCCTCTGACAATGCTGCACACCCTCCTCACTGATCCTCTGATAATGCTGCTCTCCCTCCACACTGATCCTCTGACAATGCTGCCCCCACCTCCACACTGAATCACTGTCAATTCTGCACTCCCTCCACAATGACCCTCTGACAATGCTGCACTACCTCCACACTGACCCTCTGACAATGCTGCACTCTCTCAACACTGATCCTCTGAAAAGGCTACACTCCCTCCACACTGACCCTCTGACAATGCTGCACCCCCTCCACACTGACTCTCTGACAATGCTGCACTCCCCCATACTGATCCTGTGACAATGCTGCACTCCCTCCACACTGATCCTCTGATAATGCTGCATCCCCTCCACACTGACTCTCTGACAATGCTGCACTCCCCCCATACTGATCCTCTGACAATGCTGCACCCCCTCCATACTGACCCTTGACAATGCTGCACTCCCTCCACTGTGAACCTCTGACAATGCTGCACTCCCTCCACACTGACCCTCTGATAATGCTGCAATACCTCCACACTGATCCTCTGACAATGCTGCACTCTCTCCACACTGATCCTCTGACAATGCTGCACTCTCTCCACACTGATCCTCTGACAATGCTGCACTCCCTCCTCACTGACCCTCTGACAATGCTGCACTCTCCCCACACTATCCTCGGACAATGCTGCACTCCATCCAAACTGACCCTCTGACAATGCTGCACTCCCTCCACATGTCCCTCTGACAATGTTGCACTTCCTCCACACTGACCCTCTGACAATGCTGCACTCCCTATACACTGATCCTCTGACAATGCTGCACTCTCTCCACACTATCCTCTGACAATGCTGCACTCCCTCCAAACTGACCCTCTGACAATGCTGAAGTCCCTCCAAACTGACCCTCTGACAATGCTGCACTCCCTCCATACTGAACCTCTGACAATTCTGCATTCCCTCCACACTGACCCTCTGACAATGCTGCACTTCCTCGACACTGACCCTCGAACATTGCTGCTCTCCCTCCACACTGATCCTCTGACAATTCTACACTCCCTCCATACTGACCCTCTGACAATGTTGCACTCTCTCCACACTGACCCTCTGACAAATCTGCACTCCCTCCATACTGATCCTCTGACAATTCTGCACTCCCTCCACACTGATCCTCTGACAATGCTGCAGTCCCTCCACACTGACCCTCTGACAATGCTGAACTCTCTCGACACTGACCCTCTGACAATGCTGCACACCCTCCATACTGATCCTCTGATAATGCTGCTCTCCCTCCACACTGATCCTCTGACAATGCTGCACTCCCTCCACAATGACCCTCTGACAATGCTGCACTACCTCCACACTGACCCTCTGACAATGCTGCACTCTCTCAACACTGAACCTCTGACAATGCTGCACTCTCTCAAAACTGATATTCTGAAAAGGCTGCACTCCCTCCACACTGACCCTCTGACAATGCTGCACCCACTCCATACTGACCCTCTGACAATGCTGCAACCCCTCCACACTGACTCTCTGACAATGCTGCACTCCCTCCACACTGATCCTCTGAAAATGCTGCATCCCCTCCATACTGACCCTTTTCAATGCTGCACTCCCTCCACTGTGAACCTCTGACAGTGCTGCACTCCGTGCACACTGATCCTCTGACAATGCTGCACTCCGTCCGCACTGATACTCTGACAATGCTGCAATACCTCCACACTGATCCTCTGACAATTCTGCACTTCCTCCACAGCGATCCTCTGACAATGCTGCACTCCCTCCACTGTGAACCTCTGACAATGCTGCACTCTGTCCACACTTATCCTCTGACAATGCTGCACTCCCTCAACAGTGAAACTCTGACAACTCTGCACTCCCTCCACACTGACTCTCTGACAATGCTGAATTCCCTCCACACTGACCCTCTGATAATGCTGCAATACATCCACACTGATCCACTGACAATTCTGCACTCCCTCCACACTGACCCTCTGACAATTCTGTACCACCTCCACACTGATCCTCTGAGAATGCTGCACTCCCTCCACACTGATCCTCTGAAAAGGCTGCACTACCTCCACACTGACCCTCTGACAATGCCGCACTCCTTCCATACAGATCCTCTGACAATGCTGCACTCCCTCCACACTGACCCTCTGACAATGCTGCACTCCCTCCACACTGACCCTCTGACAATGATGCACCACCTCCACACTGACCCTCTGATAATGCTGCACTCTCTCCACACTATCCTCTGACAATGCAGCACTCCCTCCACACTGACCCTCTGACAATGCTGCAGTCCCTCCACACTGACCCTCTGACTATGCTGCACTCCCTCCACATTGATCCTCTGACAATGCTGCACTCCCTCCACACTGATCCTCTGACAATGCTGCACTACCCCCACACTGATCCTCTGACAATGCTGCACTACCTCCACACTGATCCTCTGACAATGCTGCACTCCCTCCATACCGATTCTCTGACAATGCTGCACTCCCTCCATACTGATCCTCTGGCAATGCAGCACCCCCTCCATACTGACCCTCTGACACTGCTGCACTCCCTCCTCACTGATCCTCTGACAATGCTGCACTCCCTCCACACTGACCCTCTGACATTTCTGTACTCCCTCCACACTGACCCCCTGACAATGCTGCACTCCCGGCACACTGTAACACTGACAAGACTGCACTCCCTCTATTCTGACTCTCTGACAATGCTGCACTCCCTCCACACTGATCCTCTGACAATGCTTCACTCCCTCCACACTGATCCTCTGACAATGCTGCACTCCCTCCACAGTGATCCTCTGACAATGCTGCACTCCGTCCACACTGATCCTCTCACAATGCTGCAATACCTCCACACTGATCCTCTGACAATGCTGCACTCCCTCCACAGTGATCCTCTGACAATGCTGCACTCCGTCCACACTGATCCTCTGACAATGCTGCAATACCTCCACACTGATCCTCTGACAATGCAGCAATTCCTCGACACTGACCCTCTGACAATGCTGCACTCCCTCCCCACTGATCCTCTGAAAATGCTGCTCTCCCTCCACACTGATCCTCTGACAATGCTGCACTCTGTCGACACTGACCCTCTGACAATGCTGCACTCCCTCCAGACAGATCCTCTGACAATGCAGCACTTCATCGACACTGACCCTCTGACAATGCTGCTCTGCCTCCACACTGATCCTCTGAAAATGCTGGTGTCCCTCCACACTGATCCTCTGACCATGCTGCACCCCCTCCACACTGACCCTCTGAAAATGCTGCACTCCTCGACATTGACCCTCTGACAATGCTGCACATCCTTCGCACTGATCCTCTGAAAATGCTGGTCTCCCTCCATACTGACTCTCTGACAATGCTGCACTTCCTCCACACTGATCCTCTGACAATGCTGCACTCCCTCCACACTGATCATCTGACAATGCTGCACTTCCTCCACACTGATCCTCTGACAATGCTGCACTCCCTCCACACTGACCCGCTGAAAAAGGTTCACTCCCTCCACACTGATCGTCTGACAATGCTGCACTCCCTCGACAATGACCCTCTGACAATGCTGCACTCCCTCCAGACTGATCCTCTGACAATGCTGCACTCGCTCGACACTAACCCTCTGACAATTCTGCACTCCCTCCATAATGATACTCTGACAATTCTGCACACCCTCCATACTGACTCTCTGACAATGCTGCACTCCCTCCACACTGATCCTCTGACAATGCTGCACTCCCTCCACACTGACCCTCTGACAATGCTGCACTCCTTGACATTGACCCTCTGACAATGCTGCACATCCTTCGCACTGATCCTCTGAAAATGCTGGTCTCCCTCCATACTGACTCTCTGACAATGCTGCACTTCCTCCACACTGATCCTCTGACAATGCTGCACTCCCTCCACACTGATCATCTGACAATGCTGCACTTCCTCCACACTGATCCTCTGACAATGCTGCACTCCCTCCACACTGACCCGCTGACAAAGGTTCACTCCCTCCACACTGATCGTCTGACAATGCTGCACTCCCTCGACAATGACCCTCTGACAATGCTGCACTCCCTCCAGACTGATCCTCTGACAATGCTGCACTCGCTCGACACTAACCCTCTGACAATTCTGCACTCCCTCCATAATGATACTCTGACAATTCTGCACACCCTCCATACTGACTCTCTGACAATGCTGCACTCCCTCCACACTGATCCTCTGACAATGCTGCACTCCCTCCACACTGACCCTCTGACAATGCTGCACATCCTTCGCACTGATCCTCTGAAAATGCTGCTCTCCCTCCACACTGATCCTGAGACAATTCTGCACTCCCTCCACACTGATCCTCTGACAATGCTGCACTCCCTCCATAATGATCCTCTGACAATGCTGCACTCCCTCCACACTGATCGTCTGAAAAGGCTGCACTCCCTACACACTGACCCTCTGACAATGCTGCACTCCCTCCACACTGATCATGTTACAATGCTGCAATCCCTCCACACTGATCCTCTGACAATGCTGCACTCCCAACACACTGATACTCTGACAATGCTGCACTCCCTCCACACTGACTCTCTGACAATGCTGCACTCCCTCCACACTGACCCTCTGACAATGCTGCACACCCTCCTCACTGATCCACTGACAATGCTGCACTCCCTCCATACTGATCCTCTGACAATGCTGCACTCCCTCCATACTGATCCTCTGACAATGCTGAACCCCCTCCACACTGACCCTCTGACAATGCTGCACTCTCACCACACTGATCCTCTGACAATGCTGCACTCCCTCCACACTGACCCTCAGACAATGCTGCACTCCCTCCACACTGACCCTCTGACAATGCTGCACTCCCTCCACAGTGATCCACTGACAATGCTGCACTCCGTCCACACTGATCCTCTGACAATGCTGCAATACCTCCACACTGATCCTCTGACAATGCTGCACGCTCTCCACACTGACCCTCTGACAATGCTGCACTCCCTCGACACTGACCCTCTGACAATGCTGCACTCCCTCCACACTGATACTCTGACAATGCTGCACTCCCTCCACACTGACTCTCTGACAATGCTGCACTCCCTCCACACTGACCCTCTGACAATGCTGCACACCCTCCTCACTGATCCACTGACAATGCTGCACTCCCTCCATACTGATCCTCTGACAATGCTGCACTCCCTCCATACTGATCCTCTGACAATGCTGAACCCCCTCCACACTGACCGTCTGACAATGCTGCACTCTCACCACACTGATCCTTTGACAATGCTGCACTCCCTCCACACTGACCCTCAGACAATGCTGCACTCCCTCCACACTGACCCTCTGACAATGCTGCACTCCCTCCACACTGATCCTCTGACAATGCTGCGCTCCCTCCACACTGATCCTCTGACAATGCTGCACTCCCTCCACAGTGATCCACTGACAATGCTGCACTCCGTCCACACTGATCCTCTGACAATGCTGCAATACCTCCACACTGATCCTCTGACAATGCTGCACGCTCTCCACACTGACCCACTGACAATGCTGCACTCCCTCGACACTGACCCTCTGACAATGCTGCTCTCCCTCCACACTGATCCTCTGACAATGCTGCACTCTCTTGACAATGACCCTCTGACAATTCTGCACTCCGTCCATAATGATACTCTGACAATTCTGCACACCCTCCATACAGACTCTCTGACAATGCTGCACTCCCTCCACACTGATCCTCTGACAATGCTGCACTCCCTCCACACTGACCCTCTGACAATTCTGCACTCCCTCCGTACTGATCCTCTGACCATGCTGCACTCCCTCCACACTGACCCTCTGACAATGCTGCACTCCCTCCATACTGACCCTCTGACAATGCTGCACTCCCTCCACACTGACCCTCTGACAATGCTGCACTCCCTCCACACTGATCCTCTGACAATGCTGCACTCTCTCCTCACTGATCCTCTGACAATGCTGCACTCCCTCCACACTGATCCTCTGACAATGCTGCACTCCGTCCATACCGATTCTCTGACAATGCAGCACTCCCTCCACACTGATCCTCTGACAATGCTGCACTCCCTCCACACTGACCCTCTGACAATTCTGCACTTCCTACATACTGATCCTCTGACAATGCTGCACTCCCTCCACACTGACCCTCTGACAATGCTGCACCCCCTCCATACTGACCCTCTGACAATGCTGCACTCACTCCACACTGATCCTCTGACAATGCTGCACTCTCTCCACACTGATATTCTGACAATGCTGCACTCCCTCCACACTGTACCACTGACAATGCTGCACTCCCTCCATACTGATCCTGTGACAATGCTGCACTCCCTCCATACTGATCCTCTGACAATGTAGCACTTCCTCCACACTGATCCTCTGACAATGCTGCACACCCTGCCTCACAGTTCCTCTGAAAATGCTGCTCTCCCTCCACACTGATCCTCTGACAATGCAGCACTCCCTCCAAACTGACCCCATGACAGTGTAAAACACCCTCCACACAGATCCTCTGACAATGCTGCACTCTCTCCACACTATCCTCCGACAATGCAGCACTCCTTCCAAACTGACCCACTGACAATGCTGTACTCCCTCCACACTGATCCTCCGACAATGCTGCACTCTCTCAACACTGAACCTCTGACAATGCTGCACTCTCTCAACACTGATATTCTGAAAAGGCTGCACTCCCTCCACACTGACCCTCTGACAATGCTGCACCCACTCCATACTGACCCTCTGACAATGCTGCAACCCCTCCACACTGACTCTCTGACAATGCTGCACTCCCTCCACACTGATCCTCTGAAAATGCTGCATCCCCTCCATACTGACCCTTTTCAATGCTGCACTCCCTCCACTGTGAACCTCTGACAATGCTGCACTCCGTGCACACTGATCCTCTGACAATGCTGCACTCCGTCCGCACTGATACTCTGACAATGCTGCAATACCTCCACACTGATCCTCTGACAATTCTGCACTTCCTCCACAGCGATCCTCTGACAATGCTGCACTCCCTCCACTGTGAACCTCTGACAATGCTGCACTCTGTCCACACTTATCCTCTGACAATGCTGCACTCCCTCAACAGTGAAACTCTGACAACTCTGCACTCCCTCCACACTGACTCTCTGACAATGCTGAATTCCCTCCACACTGACCCTCTGATAATGCTGCAATACATCCACACTGACCAACTGACAATTCTGCACTCCCTCCACACTGACCCTCTGACAATTCTGTACCACCTCCACACTGATCCTCTGAGAATGCTGCACTCCCTCCACACTGATCCTCTGAAAAGGCTGCACTACCTCCACACTGACCCTCTGACAATGCCGCACTCCTTCCATACAGATCCTCTGACAATGCTGCACTCACTCCACACTGACCCTCTGACAATGCTGCACTCCCTCCACACTGACCCTCTGACAATGCTGCACTCCCTCCACACTGACCCTCTGACAATGCTGCACTCTCTTCACACTATCCTCTGACAATGCAGCACTCCCTCCACACTGATCCTCTGACAATGCTGTGCTCCCTCCACACTGACCCTCTGACAATGATGCACCACCTCCCCACTGACCCTCTGATAATGCTGCACTCTCTCCACACTATCCTCTGACAATGCAGCACTCCCTCCACACTGACCCTCTGACAATGCTGCAGTCCCTCCACACTGACCCTCTGACTATGCTGCACTCCCTCCACACTGATCCTCTGACAATGCTGCACTCCCTCCACACTGATCCTCTGACAATGCTGCACTCCCCCCACACTGATCCTCTGACAATGCTGCACTCCCTCCATACCGATTCTCTGACAATGCGGCACTCCCTCCATACTGATCCTCTGGCAATGCAGCACCCCCTCCTTACTGACCCTCTGACACTGCTGCACTCCCTCCTCACTGATCCTCTGACAATGCTGCACTCCCTCCACACTGACCCTCTGACATTTCTGTACTCCCTCCACACTGACCCCCTGACAATGCTGCACTCCCGGCACACTGTAACACTGACAAGACTGCACTCCCTCCATTCTGACTCTCTGACAATGCTGCACTCCCTCCACACTGATCCTCTGACAATGCTTCACTCCCTCCACACTGATCCTCTGACAATGCTGCACTCCCTCCACAGTGATCCTCTGACAATGCTGCACTCCGTCCACACTGATCCTCTCACAATGCTGCAATACCTCCACACTGATCCTCTGACAATGCTGCACTCCCTCCACACTATCCTCTGACAATGCAGCACTCCCTCCACACTGACCCTCTGACAATGCTGCAGTCCCTCCACACTGACCCTCTGACTATGCTGCACTCCCTCCACACTGATCCTCTGACAATGCTGCACTCCCTCCACACTGATCCTCTGACAATGCTGCACTCCCCCCACACTGATCCTCTGACAATGCTGCACTCCCTCCATACCGATTCTCTGACAATGCGGCACTCCCTCCATACTGATCCTCTGGCAATGCAGCACCCCCTCCATACTGACCCTCTGACACTGCTGCACTCCCTCCTCACTGATCCTCTGACAATGCTGCACTCCCTCCACACTGACCCTCTGACATTTCTGTACTCCCTCCACACTGACCCCCTGACAATGCTGCACTCCCGGCACACTGTAACACTGACAAGACTGCACTCCCTCCATTCTGACTCTCTGACAATGCTGCACTCCCTCCACACTGATCCTCTGACAATGCTTCACTCCCTCCACACTGATCCTCTGACAATGCTGCACTCCCTCCACAGTGATCCTCTGACAATGCTGCACTCCGTCCACACTGATCCTCTCACAATGCTGCAATACCTCCACACTGATCCTCTGACAATGCTGCACTCCCTCCACAGTGATCCTCTGACAATGCTGCACTCCGTCCACACTGATCCTCTGACAATGCTGCAATACCTCCACACTGATCCTCTGACAATGCAGCAATTCCTCGACACTGACCCTCTGACAATGCTGCACTCCCTCCCCACTGATCCTCTGAAAATGCTGCTCTCCCTCCACACTGATCCTCTGACAATGCTGCACTCTGTCGACACTGACCCTCTGACAATGCTGCACTCCCTCCAGACGGATCCTCTGACAATGCAGCACTTCCTCGACACTGACCCTCTGACAATGCTGCTCTGCCTCCACACTGATCCTCTGAAAATGCTGGTCTCCCTCCACATTGATCCTCTGACCATGCTGCACCCCCTCCATACTGACCGTCTGACAATGGTGCACTCCCCCCACACTGATCCTCTGACAAAAATGCACTCCCTCCTCACTGATCCTCTGACAATGCTGCACTCCCTCCATACTGACTCTCTGACAATGCTGCACTTCCTCCACACTGATCCTCTGACAATGCTGCACTCCCTCCACACTGATCATCTGACAATGCTGCACTTCCTCCACACTGATCCTCTGACAATGCTGCACTCCCTCCACACTGACCCGCTGACAAAGGTTCACTCCCTCCACACTGATCGTCTGACAATGCTGCACTCCCTCGACAATGACCCTCTGACAATGCTGCACTCCCTCCAGACTGATCCTCTGACAATGCTGCACTCGCTCGACACTAACCCTCTGACAATTCTGCACTCCCTCCATAATGATACTCTGACAATTCTGCACACCCTCCATACTGACTCTCTGACAATGCTGCACTCCCTCCACACTGATCCTCTGACAATGCTGCACTCCCTCCACACTGACCCTCTGACAATGCTGCACTCCTCGACATTGACCCTCTGACAATGCTGCACATCCTTCGCACTGATCCTCTGAAAATGCTGCTCTCCCTCCACACTGATCCTGTGACAATGCTGCACTCCCTCCACACTGATCCTCTGACAATGCTGCACTTCCTCCATAATGATCCTCTGACAATGCTGCACTCCCTCCACACTGATCGTCTGAAAAGGCTGCACTCCCTACACACTGACCCTCTGACAATGCTGCACTCCCTCCACACTGATCATGTTACAATGCTGCAATCCCTCCACACGGATCCTCTGACAATGCTGCACTCCCAACACACTGATCCTCTGACAATGCTGCACTCCCTCCACACTGATCCTCTGACAATGCTGCACTCCCTCCACAATGATACTCTGACAATGCTGCACTCCCTCCACACTGACTCTCTGACAATGCTGCACTCCCTCCACACTGACCCTCTGACAATGCTGCACACCCTCCTCACTGATCCACTGACAATGCTGCACTCCCTCCATACTGATCCTCTGACAATGCTGCACTCTCTCCATACTGATCCTCTGACAATGCTGAACCCCCTCTACACTGACCCTCTGACAATGCTGCACTCTCACCACACTGATCCTCTGACAATGCTGCACTCCCTCCACACTGACCCTCAGATAATGCTGCACTCCCTCCACATTGACCCTCTGACAATGCTGCACTCCCTCCACACTGATCCTCTGACAATGCTGCGCTCCCTCCACACTGATCCTCTGTCAATGCTGCACTCCCTCCACAGTGATCCACTGACAATGCTGCACTCCGTCCACACTGATCCTCTGACAATGCTGCAATACCTCCACACTGATCCTCTGACAATGCTGCACGCTCTCCACACTGACCCTCTGACAATGCAGCACTCCCTCGACACTGACCCTCTGACAATGCTGCTCTCCCTCCACACTGATCCTCTGACAATGCTGCACTCTCTTGACACTGACCCTCTGACAATTCTGCACTCCGTCCATAATGATACTCTGACAATTCTGCACACCCTCCATACTGACTCTCTGACAATGCTGCACTCCCTCCTCACTGGTCCTCTGACAATGCTGCACTCCCTCCACACTGACCCTCTGACAATTCTGCACTCCCTCCGTACTGATCCTCTGACAATGCTGCACTCCCTCCACACTGACCCTCTGACAATGCTGCACTCCCTCCATACTGACCCTCTGACAATGCTGCACTCCCTCCACACTGACCCTCTGACAATGCTGCACTCCCTCCACACTGATCCTCTGACAATGCTGCACTCTCTCCTCACTGATCCTCTGACAATGCTGCACTCCCTCCACACTGATCCTCTGACAATGCTGCACTCCGTGCATACCGATTCTCTGACAATGCTGCACTCCCTCCACACTGATCCTCTGACCATGCTGCACTCCCTCCACACTGACCCTCTGACAATTCTGCACTCCCTACATACTGATCCTCTGACAATGCTGCACTCCCTCCACACTGACCCTCTGACAATGCTGCACTCCCTCCATACTGACCCTCTGACAATGCTGCACTCACTCCACACTGATCCTCTGACAATGCTGCACTCTCTCCACACTGATATTCTGACAATGCTGCACTCCCTCCACACTGTACCACTGACAATGCTGCACTCCCTCCATACTGATCCTGTGACAAAGCTGCACTCCCTCCATACTGATCCTCTGACAATGAAGCACTTCCTCCACACTGATCCTCTGACAATGCTGCACACCCTGCCTCACAGTTCCTCTGAAAATGCTGCTCTCCCTCCACACTGATCCTCTGACAATGCAGCACTCCCTCCAAACTGACCCCATGACAGTGTAAAACACCCTCCACACAGATCCTCTGACAATGCTGCACTCTCTCCACACTATCCTCTGACAATGCAGCACTCCTTCCAAACTGACCCACTGACAATGCTGTAGTCCCTCCACACTGATCCTCCGACAATGCTGCACTGCCTCCACACTGACCCTCTGACAATGCTGCACCCCCTCCACACTGACTCTCTGACAATGCTGCACTCCCTCCACACTGATCCTCTGACAATGCTGCAGTCCCTCCATACTGACCCTCTGACCATACTGCACCCCCTCCACACTTACTCTCTGACAATGCTGCACTCCCTCCACACTGATCCTCTGACAATGCTGCAGTCCCTCCACACTGACCCTTTGACCATGCTGCACTACCCCCACACTGACACTCTGACAATGCTGCACTCTGTCCACACTATCCTTTGACAATGCAGCAATCCCTCCACACTGATCCTCAGACAATGCTGCACTCCCCCCATACTGACCCTCTGACAATTCTGCACTCTCTCCACACTATCCTCTGACAATGCAGCATTCCTCGACACTGACCCTCTGACAATGCTGCACACCCTCCTCACTGATCCTCTGAAAATGCTGCTCTCCCTCCACACTGATCCTCAGACAATGCCGCACTCCCTACATAATGATCCTCTGACAATGCTGCACTCCCTCCACACTGATCCTCTGAAAAGGCTGCCTCCCTCCACACTGACCCTTTGACAATGCAGCACTCCCTCCACACTGATCATGTTACAATGATGCACTACCTCCACACTGACCCTCTGACAATGCTGCACTCCCACCACACTGATCCTCTGACAATGCTGCTCTCCCTCCACACTGATCCTCTGACAATGCTGCACTCCCTCCACACTGTACCACTGACAATGCTCCACTCCCTCCATACTGATCCTGTGACAATGCTGCACTGCCTCCACACTGATCCTCTGACAATGCTGCACTCCCTCCATACTGATCCTCTGACAATGCTGCACTCCGTCCATACTGAACCTCTGACAATGCTGCACTCCCTCCACACTGATACTCTGAAAAGGCTGCACTCCCTCCACACTGACCCTCTGACAATGCTGCACACACTCCAGACTGATCCTCTGACAATGCAGCACTTCCTCCACACTGATGCTCTGACAATGCTGCACACCCTCCTCACTGATCCACTGACAATGCTGCATTCTCTAAACACTGATTCTCTGACAATTTTCCCCCCCCCCTCACACTGATCCTCTGAAAATGCTGCCCACACCTCCACACTGAATCACTGACAATGCTGCACTCCCTCCACACTGACCATCAGACAATGCTGCACTCCCTCCACACTGACCCTCTGACAATACTGCAGTCACTCCATACTGATCCTCTGACAATGCTGAACTCCCTCCACACTGACCCTCTCACAATGCTGCACTCCCTTCATACTGACCCTCTGACAATGCTGCACTCCCTCCACACTGATCCTCTGACAATGCTGCACTCTCTCCACACTGATATTCTGACAATGCTGCACTCCCTCCACACTGTACCACTGACAATGCTGCACTCCCTCCATACTGATCCTGTGACAATGGTGCACTCCCTCCACACTGAACCTCTGACAATGCTGCACTCTCTTCTCACTATCCTCTGACAATGCAGCACTCCCTCCACACTGATCCTCTGACAATGCAGCACTTCCTCCACTCTGATGCTCTGACAATGCTGCACACCCTGCCTCACAGTTCCTCTGAAAATGCTGCTCTCCCTCCACACAGATCCTCTGACAATGCAGCACTCCCTCGACACTGACCCTCTGACAATGCTGCAAACCTCCAGACGGATCCTCTGACAATGCAGCACTTCCTCCACACTGATCCTCTGACAATGCAGCACTCCTTCCAAACTGACCCACTGACAATACTGTACTCCCTCCACACTGATCCTCTGACAATGCTGCACTGCCTCCACACTGACCCTCTGACAATGCTGCACCCCCTCCACACTGATCATCTGAAAATGCTGCTCGCCCTCCACACTGATCCTCTGACAATGCGGCACTCCCTCCATACTGACTCTCTGACAATGCTGCACTCCCGTGACACTGATCCTCTGACAATGCTGCACACCCTCCTAACTGATCCTCTGAAAATGCTGCTCTCCCTCTACAGTGATAATCTGACAATGCAGCACTCCCTCCATACTGACCTTCTGACAATGCCGCACTCCCTCCACACTGACCCTCTGACAATGCTGCACTCCCTCCACACTGACCCTCTGACAATGCTGCACTCTCTTCACACTATCCTCTGACAATGCAGCACTCCCTCCACACTGATCCTCTGACAATGCTGCACTCCCTCCACACTGACCCTCTGACAATGCTGCACTCTCTTCACACTATCCTCTGACAATGCTGCACTCCCTCCACACTGACCCTCTGACAATGCTGCACTCCCTCCACACTGACCCTCTGACAATGCTGCACTCTCTTCACACTATCCTCTGACAATGCAGCACTCCCTCCACACTGATCCTCTGACAATGCTGAACTCCCTCCACACTGACCCTCTGACAATGCTGCACCACCTCCACACTGACCCTCTGATAATGCTGCACTCTCTCCACACAATCCTCTGACAATGCAGCACTCCCTCCACACTGACCCTCTGACAATGCTGCAGTCCCTCCACACTGACCCTCTGACTATGCTGCATTCCCTCCACACTGATCCTCTGACAATGCTGCACTCCCTCCACACTGATCCTCTGACAATGCTGCACTCCCCCCACACTGATCCTCTGACAATGCTGCACTACCTCCACACTGATCCTCTGACAATGCTGCACTCCCTCCACACTGACTCTCTGACAATGCTGCACTCGCTCCACACTGATCCTCTGACAATGCTGCACTCCCTCCACACTGACCCTCTAACAATGCTGCACTCTCTCCACACTATCCTCTGACAATGCAGCAATCCCTCCACACTGATCCTCAGACAATGCTGCACTCCCCCCACACTGACCCTCTGACAATGCTGCACTCTCTCCACACTATCCTCTGACAATGCTTCACTCCCTCCACACTGATCCTCTGACAATGCTGAACTCCCTCCACACTGACCCTCTGACAATGCTGCACCACCTCCACACTGATCCTCTGACAATGCTGCACTCCCTCCACACTGATCCTCTGACACTGCAGCACTCCCTCCACACTGATCCTCTGACAATGCTGCACTCCCTCCACACTGACTCTCTGACAATGCTGCACTCCCTCCACACTGATCCTCTGACAATGCTGCACTCCCTCCACACTGACCCTCTGACAATGCTGCACTCTCTCCACACTATCCTCTGACAATGCTTCACTCCCTCCACACTGATCCTCTGACACTGCAGCACTACCTCCACACTGATCCTCTGACACTGCAGCACTCCCTCCACAGTGATCCTCTGACACTGCAGCACTTCCTCCAGACTGATCCTCTGACAATGCTGCACTCCCTCCACACTGACTCTCTGACAATGCTGCACTCCCTCCACACTGATCCTCTGACAATGCTGCACTCCCTCAACACTGACCCTCTAACAATGCTGCACTCTCTCCACACTATCCTCTGACAATGCAGCAATCCCTCCACACTGATCCTCAGACAATGCTGCACTCCCACCACACTGACCCTCTGACAATGCTGCACTCTCTCCATAATGATCCTCTGACAATGCTGCACTCCCTCCACACTGACCCTCTGACAATGCTCCACTCCCTCCACACTTACCCTCTGACAATGCTGCACTCCCTCCATACTGATCCTCTGACAATGCTGCACTCCCTCCACACTGATCCTCTGACCATGCTGCACCCCCTCCATTCTGACCCTCTGACAATGCTGCACTCCCTCCACACTGATACTCTGAAAAGGCTGCACTCCCTCCACACTGACCCTCTGACAATGCTTCACACCCTCCAGACTGATCCTCTGACAATGCAGCACTTCCTCCACACTGATGCTCTGACAATGCTGCACTCCCACCACACTGATCCTCTGACAATGCTGCACTCCCTCCACACTGATCCTCTAACAAGGCTGCACGCTCTCCACATTGATCCTCTGGCAATGCTGCACTCCATCCACACTGACTCTCCGACAATGCAGCACTCCCTTCACACTGATCCTCTGACAATGCAGCACTCCCTCCACACTGACCCTCTGACAATGCTGCACTCGCTCGAAACTAACCCTCTCACAATTCTGCACTCCCTCCATAATGATACTCTGACAATTCTGCACACCCTCCATACTGACTCTCTGACAATGCTGCACTCCCTCCACACTGATCCTCTGACAATGCTGCACTCCCTCCACACTGACCCTCTGACAATGCTGCACTCCTCGACATTGACCCTCTGACAATGCTGCACATCCTTCGCACTGATCCTCTGAAAATGCTGCTCTCCCTCCACACTGATCCTGTGACAATGCTGCACTCCCTCCACACTGATCCTCTGACAATGCTGCACTCCCACCATAATGATCCTCTGACAATGCTGCACTCCCTCCACACTGATCGTCTGAAAAGGCTGCACTCCCGACACACTGACCCTCTGACAATGCTGCACCCCCTCCACACTGATCATGTTACAATGCTGCACGACCTCCACACTGACCCTCTGACAATGCTGCACTCCCAACACACTGATCCTCTGACAATGCTGCACTCCCTCCACACTGATCCTCTGACAATGCTACACTCCCTCCACACTGATACTCTGACAATGCTGCACTCCCTCCACACTGACTCTCTGACAATGCTGCACTCCCTCCACACTGACCCTCTGACAATGCTGCACACCCTCCATACTGATCCTCTGACAATGCTGCACTCCCTCCATACTGATCCTCTGACAATGCTGCACCCCCTCCACACTGACCCTCTGAAAATGCTGCACTCTCACCACACTGATCCTCTGACAATGCTGCACTCCCTCCACACTGACCCTCAGACAATGCTGCACTCCCTCCACACTGACCCTCTGACAATGCTGCACTCCCTCCACACTGATCCTCTGACAATGCTGCACTCCCTCCACACTGATCCTCTGACAATGCTGCACTCCCTCCACAGTGATCCACTGACAATGCTGCACTCCGTCCACACTGATCCTCTGACAATGCTGCAATACCTCCACACTGATCCTCTGACAATGCTGCACTCTCTCCACACTGACCCTCTGACAATGCTGCACTCCCTCGACACTGACCCTCTGACAATGCTGCTCTCCCTCCACACTGATCCTCTGACAATGCTGCACTCTCTCGACACTGACCCTCTGACAATTCTGCACTCCGTCCATAATGATAGTCTGACAATTCTGCACACCCTCCATACTGACTCTCTGACAATGCTGCACTCCCTCCACACTGATCCTCTGACAATGCTGCACTCCCTCCACACTGACCCTCTGACAATTCTGCACTCCCTCCATACTGATCCTCTGACAATGCTGCACTCCCTCCACACTGACCCTCTGACAATGCTGCACTCCCTCCATACTGACCCTCTGACAATGCTGCACTCCCTCCACACTGACCCTCTGACAATGCTGCACTCCCTCCACACTGATACTCTGACAATGCTGCACTCCCTCCATACCGATTCTCTGACAATGCTGCACTCCCTCCACACTGATCCTCTGACAATGCTGCACTCCCTCCAAACTGACCCTCTGACAATTCTGCACTCCCTCCATACTGATCCTCTGACAATGCTGCACTCCCTCCATACTGACCCTCTGACAATGCTGCACTCCCTCCACACTGATCCTCTGACACTGCTGCACTCTCTCCACACTGATATTCTGACAATGCTGCACTCCCTCCACACTGTACCACTGACAATGCTGCACTCCCTCCATACTGATCCTGTGACAATGCTGCACTCCCTCCATACTGATCCTCTGACAATGCGGCACTTCCTCCACACTGATGCTCTGACAATGCTGCACACCCTGCCTCACAGTTCCTCTGAAAATGCTGCTCTCCCTCCACACTGATCCTCTGACAATGCAGCACTCCCTCCAAACTGACCCCATGACAGTGTAAAACACCCTCCACACAGATCCTCTGACAATGCTGCACTCTCTCCACACTATCCTCTCACAATGCAGCACTCCCTCCAAACTGACCCTCTGACAATGCTGTACTCCCTCCACACTGATCCTCTGACAATGCTGCACTGCCTCCACACTGACCCTCTGACAATGCTGCACCCCCTCCACACTGACTCTCTGACAATGCTGCACTCCCTCCACACTGATCCTCTGACAATGCTGCAGTCCCTCCATACTGACCCTCTGACCATGCTGCACTCCCCCAACACTGACCCTCTGACAATGCTGCACCCAGCCACACTATCCTCTGACAATGCAGCAATCCCTCCACACTGATCCTCAGACAATGCTGCACTCCCCCCATACTGACCCTCTGACAATTCTGCACTCTGTCCATACTATCCTCTGACAATGCAGCATTCCTCGACACTGACCCTCTGACAATGCTGCACACCCTCCTCACTGATCCTCTGAAAAGGCTGCACTCTCTCCACACTGACCCTATGACAATGCAGCACTCCCTCCACACTGATCATGTTACAATGATGCACTACCTCCACACTGACCCTCTGACAATGCTGCACTCCCACCACACTGATCCTCTGACAATGCTGCTCTCCCTCCACACTGATCCTCTGACAATGCTGCACTCCCTCCACACTGTACCACTGACAATGCTGCACTCCCTCCATACTGATCCTGTGACAATGCTGCACTGCCTCCACACTTATCCTCTGACAATGCTGCACTCCCTCCATACTGATCCTCTGACAATGCTGCACTCCCTCCACACTGATCCTCTGACAATGCTGCACTCCCTCCATACTGATCCTCTGACAATGCTGCACTCCGTCCATACTGAACCTCTGACAATGCTGCACTCCCTCCACACTGATACTCTGAAAAGGCTGCACTCCCTCCACACTGACCCTCTGACAATGCTGCACACCCTCCAGACTGATCCTCTGACAATGCTGCACTTCCTCCACACTGATGCTCTGACAATGCTGCACACCCTCCTCACTGATCCACTGACAATGCTGCACTCCCTACACACTGATCCTCTGACAATGCTGCACCCCTCCACACTGATCCTCTGAAAATGCTGCCCACACCTCCACACTGAATCACTGACAATGCTGCACTCCCTTCACACTGACCATCAGACAATGCTGCACTCCCTCCACACTGACCCACTGGCAATGCTGCACTGTCTCCACACTGATCCTCTGAAAAGACTGCACTCCCTCCACACTGATCCTCTGACAATGCTGCACTCCCTCCATATTGACCCTCCGACAATGCTGCACTCCCACCACACTGATCCTCTGACAATGCTGCACTCCCTCCATACTGATCCTCTAACAAGGCTGCACTCTCTCCACATTGATCCTCTGGCAATGCTGCACTCCATCCACACTGACTCTCTGACAATGCAGCACTCCCTTCACACTGATCCTCTGATAATGCTGCAGTCCCTCAACACTGATCCTCTGAAATTCTGCACACCCTCCACACAGATCCTCTGACAATGCTGCACAACCTCGACACTGACCCTCTGACAATGCTGCAAACCTCCAGACGGATCCTCTGACAATTCAGCACTTCCTCCACACAGATCCTCTGACAATGCAGCACCTCCTCCATACTGACTCTCTTACAATGCTGCACTCCCTTCACACTGATCCTCTGACAATGCTGCACTCCCTCGACACTGACCCTCTGACAATGCTGCACACTCTCCTCGCTGATCCTCTGAAAATACTGCTCTCCCTCCACACTGATCCTCTGACAATGCAGCACTCCCTCCATACTGACTCTCTGACAATGCTGCACTCCCTCCACACTGATCCTCTGACAATGCTGCACACCCGTGACACTGATACTCTGACAATGCTGAACACCCTCCTCACAGATCCTCTGAAAATGCTGCTCTCCCTCTACACTGATCCTCTGACAATGCAGCACTCCCTCCATACTGGCCTTCTGACAATGCCGCACTCCCTCCACACTGACCCTCTGACAATGCTGCACTCCCTCCACACTGACCCTCTGACAATGCTGCACTCTCTTCACACTATCCTCTGACAATGCAGCACTCCCTCCACACTGATCCTCTGACAATGCTGCACTCCCTCCACACTGACCCTCTGACAATGCTGCACTCTCTTCACACTATCCTCTGACAATGCTGCACTCCCTCCAGACTGACCCTCTGACAATGCTGCACTCCCTCCACACTGACCCTCTGACAATGCTGCACTCTCTTCACACCATCCTCTGACAATGCAGCACTACCTCCACACTGATCCTCTGACAATGCTGAACTCCAACCACACTGACCCTCTGACAATGCTGCACCACCTCCACACTGACCCTCTGATAATGCTGCACTCTCTCCACACTATCCTCTGACAATGCAGCACTCCCTCCACACTGACCCTCTGACAATGCTGCAGTCCCTCCACACTGACCCTCTGACTATGCTGCACTCCCTCCACACTGATACTCTGACAATGCTGCACTCCCCCCACACTGATCCTCTGACAATGCTGCACTACCTCCACACTGATCCTCTGACAATGCTGCACTCCCTCCACACTGACTCTCTGACAATGCTGCACTCGCTCCACACTGATCCTCTGACAATGCTGCACTCCCTCCACACTGACCCTCTAACAATGCTGCACTCTATCCACACTATCCTCTGACAATGCAGCAATCCCTCCACACTGATCCTCAGACAATGCTGCACTCCCCCCACACTGACCCTCTGACAATGCTGCACTCTCTCCACACTATCCTCTGACAATGCTTCACTCCCTCCACACTGATCCTCTGACAATGCTGAACTCCCTCCACACTGACCCTCTGACAATGCTGCACCACCTCCACACTGATCCTCTGACAATGCTGCACTCCCTCCACACTGATCCTCTGACACTGCAGCACTCCCTCCACACTGATCCTCTGACAATGCTGCACACCCTCCACACTGACTCTCTGACAATGCTGCACTCCCTCCACACTGATCCTCTGACAATGCTGCACTCCCTCCACACTGACCCTCTGACAATGCTGCACTCTCTCCACACTATCCTCTGACAATGCTTCACTCCCTCCACACTGATCCTCTGACACTGCAGCACTCCCTCCACACTGATGCTCTGACAATGCTGCACACCCTCCACACTGACCCTCTGACAATGCTGCAAACCTCCAGACGGGTCCTCTGACAATGCAGCACTTCCTCCACACTGATCCTCTGACAATGCAGCACTCCTTCCAAACTGACCCACTGACAATGCTGTACTCCCTCCACACTGATCCTCTGACAATGCTGCACTGCCTCCACACTGACCCTCTGACAATGCTGCACCCCCTCCACACTGATCCTCTGAAAATGCTGCTCTCCCTCCACACTGATCCTCTGACAATGCGGCACTCCCTCCATACTGACTCTCTGACAATGCTGCACTCCCGTGACACTGATCCTCTGACAATGCTGCACACCCTCCTCACTGATCCTCTGAAAATGCTGCTCTCCCTCTACACTGATAATCTGACAATGCAGCACTCCCTCCATACTGACATTCTGACAATGCCGCACTCCCTCCACACTGACCCTCTGACAATGCTGCACTCCCTCCACACTGACCCTCTGACAATGCTGCACTCTCTTCACACTATCCTCTGACAATGCAGCACTCCCTCCACACTGATCCTCTGACAATGCTGCACTCCCTCCACACTGACCCTCTGACAATGCTGCACTCTCTTCACACTATCCTCTGACAATGCTGCACTCCCTCCACACTGACCCTCTGACAATGCTGCACTCCCTCCACACTGACCCTCTGACAATGCTGCACTCTCTTCACACTATCCTCTGACAATGCAGCACTCCCTCCACACTGATCCTCTGACAATGCTGAACTCCCTCCACACTGACCCTCTGACAATTCTGCACCACCTCCACACTGACCCTCTGATAATGCTGCACTCTCTCCACACAATCCTCTGACAATGCAGCACTCCCTCCACACTGACCCTCTGACAATTCTGCAGTCCCTCCACACTGACCCTCTGACTATGCTGCACTCCCTCCACACTGATCCTCTGACAATGCTGCACTCCCTCCACACTGATCCTCTGACAATGCTGCACTCCCCCCACACTGATCCTCTGACAATGCTGCACTACCTCCACACTGATCCTCTGACAATGCTGCACTCCCTCCACACTGACTCTCTGACAATGCTGCACTCGCTCCACACTGATCCTCTGACAATGATGCACTCCCTCCACACTGACCCTCTAACAATGCTGCACTCTCTCCACACTATCCTCTGACAATGCAGCAATCCCTCCACATTGATCCTCAGACAATGCTGCACTCCCCCCACACTGACCCTCTGACAATGCTGCACTCTCTCCACACTATCCTCTGACAATGCTTCACTCCTTCCACACTGATCCTCTGACAATGCTGAACTCCCTCCACCCTGACCCTCTGACAATGCTGCACCACCCCCACACTGATCCTCTGACAATGCTGCACTCCCTCCTCACTGATCCTCTGACACTGCAGCACTCCCTCCACACTGATCCTCTGACAATGCTGCACTCCCTCCACACTGACTCTCTTACAATGCTGCACTCCCTCCACACTGATCCTCTGACAATGCTGCACTCCCTCCACACTGACCCTCTGACAATGCTGCACTCTCTCCACACTATCCTCTGACAATGCTTCACTCCCTCCACACTGATCCTCTGACACTGCAGCACTCCCTCCACACTGATCCTCTGACACTGCAGCACTCCCTCCACACTGATCCTCTGACACTGCAGCACTCCCTCCACACTGATCCTCTGACAATGCTGCACTCCCTCCACACTGACTCTCTGACAATGCTGCACTCCCTCCACACTGATCCTCTGACAATGCTGCACTCCCTCAAAACTGACCCTCTAACAATGCTGCACTCTCTCCACACTATCCTCTGACAATGCAGCAATCCCTCCACACTGATCCTCAGACAATGCTGCACTCCCCCCACACTGACCCTCTGACAATGCTGCACTCTCTCCATAATGATCCTCTGACAATGCTGCACTTCCTCCACACTGACCCTCTGACAATGCTCCACTCCCTCCACACTGACCCTCTGACAATGCTGCACTCCCTCCATACTGATCCTCTGACAATGCTGCACTCCCTCCACACTGATCCTCTGACCATGCTGCACCCCCTCCATTCTGACCCTCTGACAATGCTGCACTCCCTCCACACTGATACTCTGAAAAGGCTGCACTCCCTCCACACTGACCCTCTGACAATGCTTCACACCCTCCAGACTGATCCTCTGACAATGCAGCACTTCCTCCACACTGATGCTCTGACAATGCTGCACTCCCACAACACTGATCCTCTGACAATGCTGCACTCCCTCCATACTGATCCACTAACAAGGCAGCACTCTCTCCACATTGATCCTCTGGCAATGCTGCACTCCATCCACACTGACTCTCCGACAATGCAGCACTCCCTTCACACTGATCCTCTGACAATGCTGCACTCTCTCCATAATGATCCTCTGACAATGCTGCACTCCCACCATAATGATCCTCTGACAATGCTGCACTCCCTCCACACTGATCGTCTGAAAAGGCTGCACTCCCGACACACTGACCCTCTGACAATGCTGCACTCCCTCCACACTGATCATGTTACAATGCTGCACGACCTCCACACTGACCCTCTGACAATGCTGCACTCCCAACACACTGATCCTCTGACAATGCTGCACTCCCTCCACACTGATCCTCTGACAATGCTACACTCCCTCCACACTGATACTCTGACAATGCTGCACTCCCTCCACACTGACTCTCTGACAATGCTGCACTCCCTCCACACTGACCCTCTGACAATGCTGCACACCCTCCTCACTGATCCACTGACAATGCTGCACTCCCTCCACACTGATCCTCTGACAATGCTGCACTCCCTCCATACTGATCCTCTGACAATGCTGCACCCCCTCCACACTGACCCTCTGAAAATGCTGCACTCTCACCACACTGATCCTCTGACAATGCTGCACTCCCTCCACACTGACCCTCAGACAATGCTGCACTCCCTCCACACTGACCCTCTGACAATGCTGCACGCCCTCCACACTGATCCTCTGACAATGCTGCACTCCCTCCACACTGAACCTCTGACAATGCTGCACTCCCTCCACAGTGATCCACTGACAATGCTGCACTCCGTCCACACTGATCCTCTGACAATGCTGCAATACCTCCACACTGATCCTCTGACAATGCTGCACTCTCTCCACACTGACCCTCTGACAATGCTGCACACCCTCCAGACTGATCCTCTGACAATGCAGCACTTCCTCCACACTGATGCTCTGACAATGCTGCACTCCCACAACACTGATCCTCTGACAATGCTGCACTCCCTCCATACTGATCCACTAACAAGGCAGCACTCTCTCCACATTGATCCTCTGGCAATGCTGCACTCCATCCACACTGACTCTCCGACAATGCAGCACTCCCTTCACACTGATCCTCTGACAATGCTGCACTCTCTCCATAATGATCCTCTGACAATGCTGCACTCCCACCATAATGATCCTCTGACAATGCTGCACTCCCTCCACACTGATCGTCTGAAAAGGCTGCACTCCCGACACACTGACCCTCTGACAATGCTGCACTCCCTCCACACTGATCATGTTACAATGCTGCACGACCTCCACACTGACCCTCTGACAATGCTGCACTCCCAACACACTGATCCTCTGACAATGCTGCACTCCCTCCACACTGATCCTCTGACAATGCTACACTCCCTCCACACTGATACTCTGACAATGCTGCACTCCCTCCACACTGACTCTCTGACAATGCTGCACTCCCTCCACACTGACCCTCTGACAATGCTGCACACCCTCCTCACTGATCCACTGACAATGCTGCACTCCCTCCATACTGATCCTCTGACAATGCTGCACTCCCTCCATACTGATCCTCTGACAATGCTGCACCCCCTCCACACTGACCCTCTGAAAATGCTGCACTCTCACCACACTGATCCTCTGACAATGCTGCACTCCCTCCACACTGACCCTCAGACAATGCTGCACTCCCTCCACACTGACCCTCTGACAATGCTGCACGCCCTCCACACTGATCCTCTGACAATGCTGCACTCCCTCCACACTGATCCTCTGACAATGCTGCACTCCCTCCACAGTGATCCACTGACAATGCTGCACTCCGTCCACACTGATCCTCTGACAATGCTGCAACACCTCCACACTGATCCTCTGACAATGCTGCACTCTCTCCACACTGACCCTCTGACAATGCTGCACTCCCTCGACACTGACACTCTGACAATGCTGCTCTCCCTCCACACTGATCCTCTGACAATGCTGCACTCTCTCGACACTGACCCTCTGACAATTCTGCACTCCGTCCATAATGATAGTCTGACAATTCTGCACACCCTCCATACTGACTCTCTGACAATGCTGCACTCCCTCCACACTGATCCTCTGACAATGCTGCACTCCCTCCACACTGACCCTCTGACAATTCTGCACTCCCTCCATACTGATCCTCTGACAATGCTGCACTCCCTCCACACTGACCCTCTGACAATGCTGCACTCCCTCCATACTGACCCTCTGACAATGCTGCACTCCCTCCACACTGACCCTCTGACAATGCTGCACGCCCTCCACACTGATCCTCTGACAATGCTGCACTCCCTCCATACCGATTCTCTGACAATGCTGCACTCCCACCACACTGATCCTCTGACAATGCTGCACTCCCTCCACACTGACCCTCTGACAATTGTGCACTCCCTCCATACTGATCCTCTGACAATGCTGCACTCCCTCCACACTGACCCGCTGACAATGCTGCACTCCCTCCATACAGACCCTCTGACAATGCTGCACTCCCTCCACACTGATCCTCTGACAATGCTGCACTCTCTCCACACTGATATTCTGACAATGCTGCACTCCCTCCACACTGTACCACTGACAATGCTGCACTCCCTCCATACTGATCCTGTGACAATGCTGCACTTCCTCCATACTGATCCTCTGACAATGCAGCACTTCCTCCACACTGATGCTCTGACAATGCTGCACACCCTGCCTCACAGTTCCTTTGAAAATGCTGCTCTCCCTCCACACTGATCCTCTGACAATGCAGCACTCCCTCCAAACTGACCCTCTGACAATGCTGTACTCCCTCCACACTGATCCTCTGACAATGCTGCACTGCCTCCACACTGACCCTCTGACAATGCTGCACCCCCTCCACACTGACTCTCTGACAATGCTGCACTCCCTCCACACTGATCCTCTGACAATGCTGCAGTCCCTCCATACTGACCCTCTGACCATGCTGCACTCCCCCCACACTGACCCTCTGACAATGCTGCACCCAGCCACACTATCCTCTGACAATGCAGCAATCCCTCCACACTGATCCTCAGACAATGCTGCACTCCCCCCATACTGACCCATGACAATTCTGCACTCACTCCACACTATCCTCTGACAATGCAGCATTCCTCGACACTGACCCTCTGACAATTCTGCACTCCCTCCACACTGACCCTCTGACAATGCTGCACTCCCTCCATACTGACCCTCTGACAATGCTGCACTCCCTCCACACTGACCCTCTGACAATGCTGCACGCCCTCCACACTGATCCTCTGACAATGCTGCACTCCCTCCATACCGATTCTCTGACAATGCTGCACTCCCACCACACTGATCCTCTGACAATGCTGCACTCCCTCCACACTGACCCTCTGACAATTGTGCACTCCCTCCATACTGATCCTCTGACAATGCTGCACTCCCTCCACACTGACCCTCTGACAATGCTGCACTCCCTCCATACTGACCCTGTGACAATGCTGCACTCCCTCCACACTGATCCTCTGACAATGCTGCACTCTCTCCACACTGATATTCTGACAATGCTGCACTCCCTCCACACTGTACCACTGACAATGCTGCACTCCCTCCATACTGATCCTGTGACAATGCTGCACTCCCTCCATACTGATCCTCTGACAATGCAGCACTTCCTCCACACTGATGCTCTGACAATGCTGCACACCCTGCCTCACAGTTCCTCTGAAAATGCTGCTCTCCCTCCACACTGATCCTCTGACAATGCAGCACTCCCTCCAAACTGACCCTCTGACAATGCTCTACTCCCTCCACACTGATCCTCTGACAATGCTGCACTGCCTCCACACTGACCCTCTGACAATGCTGCACCCCCTCCACACTGACTCTCTGACAATGCTGCACTCCCTCCACACTGATCCTCTGACAATGCTGCAGTCCCTCCATACTGACCCTCTGACCATGCTGCACTCCTCCCACACTGACCCTCTGACAATGCTGCACCCAGCCACACTATCCTCTGACAATGCAGCAATCCCTCCACACTGATCCTCAGACAATGCTGCACTCCCCCCATACTGACCCATGACAATTCTGCACTCACTCCACACTATCCTCTGACAATGCAGCATTCCTCGACACTGACCCTCTGACAATGCTGCACACACTCCTCACTGATCCTCTGAAAAGGCTGCACTCTCTCCACACTGACCCTATGACAATGCAGCACTCCCTCCACACTGATCATGTTACAATGATGCACTACCTCCACACTGACCCTCTGACAATGCTGCACTCCCACCACACTGATCATCTGACAATGCTGCTCTCCCTCCACACTGATCCTCTGACAATGCTGCACTCCCTCCACACTGTACCACTGACAATGCTGCACTCCCTCCATACTGATCCTGTGACAATGCTGCACTGCCTCCACACTGATCCTCTGACAATGCTGCACTCCCTCCATACTGATCCTCTGACAATGCTGCACTCCGTCCATACTGAACCTCTGACAATGCTGCACTCCCTCCACACTGATACTCTGAAAAGGCTGCACTCCCTCCACACTGACCCTCTGACAATGCTGCACACCCTCCAGACTGATCCACTGACAATGCAGCACTTCCTCCACACTGATGCTCTGACAATGCTGCACACCCTCCTCACTGATCCACTGACAATGCTGCACTCCCTACACACTGATCCTCTGACAATGCTGCACCCCTCCACACTGATCCTCTGAAAATGCTGCCCACACCTCCACACTGAATCACTGACAATGCTGCACTCCCTCCACACTGACCATCAGACAATGCTGCACTCCCTCCACACTGACCCACTGGCACTGCTGCACTGTCTCCACACTGATCCTCTGAAAAGACTGCACTCCATCCACAATGACCCTCTGACAATTCTGCACTCCATCCACACTGATCCTCTGACAATGCTGCACTCCCTCCATATTGACCCTCCGACAATGCTGCACTCCCACCACACTGATCCTCTGACAATGCTGCACTCCCTCCATACTGATCCTCTAACAAGGCTGCACTCTCTCCACATTGATCCTCTGGCAATGCTGCACTCCATCCACACTGACTCTCTGACAATGCAGCACTCCCTTCACACTGATCCTCTGATAATGCTGCAGTCCCTCAACACTGATCCTCTGAAATTCTGCACACCCTCCACACAGATCCTCTGACAATGCTGCACTCCCTCGACACTGACCCTCTGACAATGCTGCACACTCTCCTCACTGATCCTCTGAAAATGCTGCTCTCCCTCCACACTGATCCTCTGACAATGCAGCACTCCCTCCATACTGACTCTCTGACAATGCTGCACTCCCTCCACACTGATCCTCTGACAATGCTGCACTCCCGTGACACTGATACTCTGACAATGCTGCACACCCTCCTCACTGATCCTCTGAAAATGCTGCTCTCCCTCTACACTGATCCTCTGACAATGCAGCACTCCCTCCATACTGACCTTCTGACAATGCCGCACTCCCTCCACACTGACCCTCTGACAATGCTGCACTCCCTCCACACTGACACTCTGACAATGCTGCACTATCTTCACACTATCCTCTGACAATGCAGCACTCCCTCCACACTGATCCTCTGACAATGCTGCACTCCCTCCACACTGACCCTCTGACAATGCTGCACTCTCTTCACTCTATCCTCTGACAATGCTGCACTCCCTCCACACTGACCCTCTGACAATGCTGCACTCCCTCCACACTGACCCTCTGACAATGCTGCACTCTCTTCACACTATCCTCTGACAATGCAGCACTCCCTCCACACTGATCCTCTGACAATGCTGAACTCCAACCACACTGACCCTCTGACAATGCTGCACCACCTCCACACTGACCCTCTGATAATGCTGCACTCTCTCCACACTGACCCTCTGACAATGCTGCAGTCCCTCCACACTGACCCTCTGACTATGCTGCACTCCCTCCACACTGATCCTCTGACAATGCTGCACTCCCCCCACACTGATCCTCTGACAATGCTGCACTACCTCCACACTGATCCTCTGACAATGCTGCACTCCCTCCACACTGACTCTCTGACAATGCTGCACTCGCTCCACACTGATCCTCTGACAATGCTGCACTCCCTCCACACTGACCCTCTAACAATGCTGCACTCTCTCCACACTATCCTCTGACAATGCAGCAATCCCTCCACACTGATCCTCAGACAATGCTGCACTCTCTCCACACTATCCTCTGACAATGCTTCACTCCCTCCACACTGATTCTCTGACAATGCTGAACTCCCTCCACACTGACCCTCTGACAATGCTGCACTCCCTCCACACTGACCCTCTAACAATGCTGCACTCTCTCCACACTATCCTCTGACAATGCAGCAATCCCTCCACACTGACCCTCTGACAATGCTGCACTCTCTCCACACTATCCTCTGACAATGCTTCACTCCCTCCACACTGATCCTCTGACAATGCTGAACTCCCTCCACACTGACCCTCTGACAATGCTGCACCACCTCCACACTGATCCTCTGACAATGCTGCACTCCCTCCACACTGATCCTCTGACACTGCAGCACTCCCTCCACACTGATCCTCTGACACTGCAGCACTCCCTCCACACTGATCCTCTGACACTGCAGCACTCCCTCCACACTGATCCTCTGACAATGCTGCACTCCCTCCACACTGACTCTCTGACAATGCTGCACTCCCTCCACACTGATCCTCTGACAATGCTGCACTCCCTGAACACTGACCCTCTAACAATGCTGCACTCTCTCCACACTATCCTCTGACAATGCAGCACTCCCTCCACACTGATCCTCTGACACTGCAGCACTCCCTCCACACTGATCCTCTGACAATGCTGCACTCCCTCCACACTGATCCTCTGACAATGCTGCAGTCCCTCCATACTGACCCTCTGTCCATGCTGCACTCCCCCCACACTGACCCTCTGACAATGCTGCACCCAGCCACACTATCCTCTGACAATGCAGCAATCCCTCCACACTGATCCTCAGACAATGCTGCACTCCCCCCATACTGACCCATGACAATTCTGCACTCACTCCACACTATCCTCTGACAATGCAGCATTCCTCGACACTGACCCTCTGACAATGCTGCACACACTCCTCACTGATCCTCTGAAAAGGCTGCACTCTCTCCACACTGACCCTATGACAATGCAGCACTCCCTCCACACTGATCATGTTACAATGATGCACTACCTCCACACTGACCCTCTGACAATGCTGCACTCCCACCACACTGATCATCTGACAATGCTGCTCTCCCTCCACACTGATCCTCTGACAATGCTGCACTCCCTCCACACTGTACCACTGACAATGCTGCACTCCCTCCATACTGATCCTGTGACAATGCTGCACTCCCTCCATACTGATCCTCTGACAATGCTGCACTCCGTCCATACTGAACCTCTGACAATGCTGCACTCCCTCCACACTGATACTCTGAAAAGGCTGCACTCCCTCCACACTGACCCTCTGACAATGCTGCACACCCTCCAGACTGATCCACTGACAATGCAGCACTTCCTCCACACTGATGCTCTGACAATGCTGCACACCCTCCTCACTGATCCACTGACAATGCTGCACTCCCTACACACTGATCCTCTGACAATGCTGCACCCCTCCACACTGATCCTCTGAAAATGCTGCCCACACCTCCACACTGAATCACTGACAATGCTGCACTCCCTCCACACTGACCATCAGACAATGCTGCACTCCCTCCACACTGACCCACTGGCACTGCTGCACTGTCTCCACACTGATCCTCTGAAAAGACTGCACTCCATCCACAATGACCCTCTGACAATTCTGCACTCCATCCACACTGATCCTCTGACAATGCTGCACTCCCTCCATATTGACCCTCCGACAATGCTGCACTCCCACCACACTGATCCTCTGACAATGCTGCACTCCCGTGACACTGATACTCTGACAATACTGCACACCCTCCTCACTGATCCTCTGAAAATGCTGCTCTCCCTCTACACTGATCCTCTGACAATGCAGCACTCCCTCCAAACTGACCCTCTGACAATGCTCTACTCCCTCCACACTGATCCTCTGACAATGCTGCACTGCCTCCACACTGACCCTCTGACAATGCTGCACCCCCTCCACACTGACTCTCTGACAATGCTGCACTCCCTCCACACTGATCCTCTGACAATGCTGCAGTCCCTCCATACTGACCCTCTGACCATGCTGCACTCCCCCCACACTGACCCTCTGACAATGCTGCACCCAGCCACACTATCCTCTGACAATGCAGCAATCCCTCCACACTGATCCTCAGACAATGCTGCACTCCCCCCATACTGACCCATGACAATTCTGCACTCACTCCACACTATCCTCTGACAATGCAGCATTCCTTGACACTGACCCTCTGACAATGCTGCACACACTCCTCACTGATCCTCTGAAAAGGCTGCACTCTCTCCACACTGACCCTATGACAATGCAGCACTCCCTCCACACTGATCATGTTACAATGATGCACTACCTCCACACTGACCCTCTGACAATGCTGCACTCCCACCACACTGATCATCTGACAATGCTGCTCTCCCTCCACACTGATCCTCTGACAATGCTGCACTCCCTCCACACTGTACCACTGACAATGCTGCACTCCCTCCATACTGATCCTGTGACAATGCTGCACTGCCTCCACACTGATGCTCTGACAATGCTGCACTCCCTCCATACTGATCCTCTGACAATGCTGCACTCCGTCCATACTGAACCTCTGACAATGCTGCACTCCCTCCACACTGATACTCTGAAAAGGCTGCACTCCCTCCACACTGACCCTCTGACAATGCTGCACACCCTCCAGACTGATCCACTGACAATGCAGCACTTCCTCCACACTGATGCTCTGACAATGCTGCACACCCTCCTCACTGATCCACTGACAATGCTGCACTCCCTACACACTGATCCTCTGACAATGCTGCACCCCTCCACACTGATCCTCTGAAAATGCTGCCCACACCTCCACACTGAATCACTGACAATGCTGCACTCCCTCCACACTGACCATCAGACAATGCTGCACTCCCTCCACACTGACCCACTGGCACTGCTGCACTGTCTCCACACTGATCCTCTGAAAAGACTGCACTCCATCCACAATGACCCTCTGACAATTCTGCACTCCATCCACACTGATCCTCTGACAATGCTGCACTCCCTCCATATTGACCCTCCGACAATGCTGCACTCCCACCACACTGATCCTCTGACAATGCTGCACTCCCTCCATACTGATCCTCTAACAAGGCTGCACTCTCTCCACATTGATCCTCTGGCAATGCTGCACTCCATCCACACTGACTCTCTGACAATGCAGCACTCCCTTCACACTGATCCTCTGATAATGCTGCAGTCCCTCAACACTGATCCTCTGAAATTCTGCACACCCTCCACACAGATCCTCTGACAATGCTGCACTCCCTCGACACTGACCCTCTGACAATGCTGCACACTCTCCTCACTGATCCTCTGAAAATGCTGCTCTCCCTCCACACTGATCCTCTGACAATGCAGCACTCCCTCCATACTGACTCTCTGACAATGCTGCACTCCCTCCACACTGATCCTCTGACAATGCTGCACTCCCGTGACACTGATACTCTGACAATGCTGCACACCCTCCTCACTGATCCTCTGAAAATGCTGCTCTCCCTCTACACTGATCCTCTGACAATGCAGCACTCCCTCCATACTGACCTTCTGACAATGCCGCACTCCCTCCACACTGACCCTCTGACAATGCTGCACTCCCTCCACACTGACACTCTGACAATGCTGCACTCTCTTCACACTATCCTCTGACAATGCAGCACTCCCTCCACACTGATCCTCTGACAATGCTGCACTCCCTCCACACTGACCCTCTGACAATGCTGCACTCTCTTCACTCTATCCTCTGACAATGCTGCACTCCCTCCACACTGACCCTCTGACAATGCTGCACTCCCTCCACACTGACCCTCTGACAATGCTGCACTCTCTTCACACTATCCTCTGACAATGCAGCACTCCCTCCACACTGATCCTCTGACAATGCTGAACTCCAACCACACTGACCCTCTGACAATGCTGCACCACCTCCACACTGACCCTCTGATAATGCTGCACTCTCTCCACACTGACCCTCTGACAATGCTGCAGTCCCTCCACACTGACCCTCTGACTATGCTGCACTCCCTCCACACTGATCCTCTGACAATGCTGCACTCCCTCCACACTGACCCTCTGACAATGCTGCACCACCTCCACACTGACCCTCTGATAATGCTGCACTCTCTCCACACTGACCCTCTGACAATGCTGCAGTCCCTCCACACTGACCCTCTGACTATGCTGCACTCCCTCCACACTGATCCTCTGACAATGCTGCACTCCCCCCACACTGATCCTCTGACAATGCTGCACTACCTCCACACTGATCCTCTGACAATGCTGCACTCCCTCCACACTGACTCTCTGACAATGCTGCACTCGCTCCACACTGATCCTCTGACAATGCTGCACTCCCTCCACACTGACCCTCTAACAATGCTGCACTCTCTCCACACTATCCTCTGACAATGCAGCAATCCCTCCACACTGATCCTCAGACAATGCTGCACTCTCTCCACACTATCCTCTGACAATGCTTCACTCCCTCCACACTGATTCTCTGACAATGCTGAACTCCCTCCACACTGACCCTCTGACAATGCTGCACTCCCTCCACACTGACCCTCTAACAATGCTGCACTCTCTCCACACTATCCTCTGACAATGCAGCAATCCCTCCACACTGACCCTCTGACAATGCTGCACTCTCTCCACACTATCCTCTGACAATGCTTCACTCCCTCCACACTGATCCTCTGACAATGCTGAACTCCCTCCACACTGACCCTCTGACAATGCTGCACCACCTCCACACTGATCCTCTGACAATGCTGCACTCCCTCCACACTGATCCTCTGACACTGCAGCACTCCCTCCACACTGATCCTCTGACACTGCAGCACTCCCTCCACACTGATCCTCTGACACTGCAGCACTCCCTCCACACTGATCCTCTGACAATGCTGCACTCCCTCCACACTGACTCTCTGACAATGCTGCACTCCCTCCACACTGATCCTCTGACAATGCTGCACTCCCTCAACACTGACCCTCTAACAATGCTGCACTCTCTCCACACTATCCTCTGACAATGCAGCACTCCCTCCACACTGATCCTCTGACACTGCAGCACTCCCTCCACACTGATCCTCTGACAATGCTGCACTCCCTCCACACTGATCCTCTGACAATGCTACAGTCCCTCCATACTGACCCTCTGACCATGCTGCACTCCCCCCACACTGACCCTCTGACAATGCTGCACCCAGCCACACTATCCTCTGACAATGCAGCAATCCCTCCACACTGATCCTCAGACAATGCTGCACTCCCCCCATACTGACCCATGACAATTCTGCACTCACTCCACACTATCCTCTGACAATGCAGCATTCCTCGACACTGACCCTCTGACAATGCTGCACACACTCCTCACTGATCCTCTGAAAAGGCTGCACTCTCTCCACACTGACCCTATGACAATGCAGCACTCCCTCCACACTGATCATGTTACAATGATGCACTACCTCCACACTGACCCTCTGACAATGCTGCACTCCCACCACACTGATCATCTGACAATGCTGCTCTCCCTCCACACTGATCCTCTGACAATGCTGCACTCCCTCCACACTGTACCACTGACAATGCTGCACTCCCTCCATACTGATCCTGTGACAATGCTGCACTGCCTCCACACTGATCCTCTGACAATACTGCACTCCCTCCATACTGATCCTCTGACAATGCTGCACTCCGTCCATACTGAACCTCTGACAATGCTGCACTCCCTCCACACTGATACTCTGAAAAGGCTGCACTCCCTCCACACTGACCCTCTGACAATGCTGCACACCCTCCAGACTGATCCACTGACAATGCAGCACTTCCTCCACACTGATGCTCTGACAATGCTGCACACCCTCCTCACTGATCCACTGACAATGCTGCACTCCCTACACACTGATCCTCTGACAATGCTGCACCCCTCCACACTGATCCTCTGAAAATGCTGCCCACACCTCCACACTGAATCACTGACAATGCTGCACTCCCTCCACACTGACCATCAGACAATGCTGCACTCCCTCCACACTGACCCACTGGCACTACTGCACTGTCTCCACACTGATCCTCTGAAAAGACTGCACTCCATCCACAATGACCCTCTGACAATTCTGCACTCCATCCACACTGATCCTCTGACAATGCTGCACTCCCTCCATATTAACCCTCCGACAATGCTGCACTCCCACCACACTGATCCTCTGACAATGCTGCACTCCCGTGACACTGATACTCTGACAATGCTGCACACCCTCCTCACTGATCCTCTGAAAATGCTGCTCTCCCTCTACACTGATCCTCTGACAATGCAGCACTCCCTCCAAACTGACCCTCTGACAATGCTCTACTCCCTCCACACTGATCCTCTGACAATGCTGCACTGCCTCCACACTGACCCTCTGACAATGCTGCACCCCCTCCACACTGACTCTCTGACAATGCTGCACTCCCTCCACACTGATCCTCTGACAATGCTGCAGTCCCTCCATACTGACCCTCTGACCATGCTGCACTCCCCCCACACTGACCCTCTGACAATGCTGCACCCAGCCACACTATCCTCTGACAATGCAGCAATCCCTCCACACTGATCCTCAGACAATGCTGCACTCCCCCCATACTGACCCATGACAATTCTGCACTCACTCCACACTATCCTCTGACAATGCAGCATTCCTCGACACTGACCCTCTGACAATGCTGCACACACTCCTCACTGATCCTCTGAAAAGGCTGCACTCTCTCCACACTGACCCTATGACAATGCAGCACTCCCTCCACACTGATCATGTTACAATGATGCACTACCTCCACACTGACCCTCTGACAATGCTGCACTCCCACCACACTGATCATCTGACAATGCTGCTCTCCCTCCACACTGATCCTCTGACAATGCTGCACTCCCTCCACACTGTACCACTGACAATGCTGCACTCCCTCCATACTGATCCTGTGACAATGCTGCACTGCCTCCACACTGATCCTCTGACAATGCTGCACTCCCTCCATACTGATCCTCTGACAATGCTGCACTCCGTCCATACTGAACCTCTGACAATGCTGCACTCCCTCCACACTGATACTCTGAAAAGGCTGCACTACCTCCACACTGACCTTCTGACAATGCTGCACACCCTCCAGACTGATCCACTGACAATGCAGCACTTCCTCCACACTGATGCTCTGACAATGCTGCACACCCTCCTCACTGATCCACTGACAATGCTGCACTCCCTACACACTGATCCTCTGACAATGCTGCACCCCTCCACACTGATCCTCTGAAAATGCTGCCCACACCTCCACACTGAATCACTGACAATGCTGCACTCCCTCCACACTGACCATCAGACAATGCTGCACTCCCTCCACACTGACCCACTGGCACTGCTGCACTGTCTCCACACTGATCCTCTGAAAAGACTGCACTCCATCCACAATGACCCTCTGACAATTCTGCACTCCATCCACACCGATCCTCTGACAATGCTGCACTCCCTCCATATTGACCCTCCGACAATGCTGCACTCCCACCACACTGATCCTCTGACAATGCTGCACTCCCTCCATACTGATCCTCTAACAAGGCTGCACTCTCTCCACATTGATCCTCTGGCAATGCTGCACTCCATCCACACTGACTCTCTGACAATGCAGCACTCCCTTCACACTGATCCTCTGATAATGCTGCAGTCCCTCAACACTGATCCTCTGAAATTCTGCACACCCTCCACACAGATCCTCTGACAATGCTGCACTCCCTCGACACTGACCCTCTGACAATGCTGCACACTCTCCTCACTGATCCTCTGAAAATGCTGCTCTCCCTCCACACTGATCCTCTGACAATGCAGCACTCCCTCCATACTGACTCTCTGACAATGCTGCACTCCCTCCACACTGATCCTCTGACAATGCTGCACTCCCGTGACACTGATACTCTGACAATGCTGCACACCCTCCTCACTGATCCTCTGAAAATGCTGCTCTCCCTCTACACTGATCCTCTGACAATGCAGCACTCCCTCCATACTGACCTTCTGACAATGCCGCACTCCCTCCACACTGACCCTCTGACAATGCTGCACTCCCTCCACACTGACACTCTGACAATGCTGCACTCTCTTCACACTATCCTCTGACAATGCAGCACTCCCTCCACACTGATCCTCTGACAATGCTGCACTCCCTCCACACTGACCCTCTGACAATGCTGCACTCTCTTCACTCTATCCTCTGACAATGCTGCACTCCCTCCACACTGACCCTCTGACAATGCTGCACTCCCTCCACACTGACCCTCTGACAATGCTGCACTCTCTTCACACTATCCTCTGACAATGCAGCACTCCCTCCACACTGATCCTCTGACAATGCTGAACTCCAACCACACTGACCCTCTGACAATGCTGCACCACCTCCACACTGACCCTCTGATAATGCTGCACTCTCTCCACACTGACCCTCTGACAATGCTGCAGTCCCTCCACACTGACCCTCTGACTATGCTGCACTCCCTCCACACTGATCCTCTGACAATGCTGCACTCCCCCCACACTGATCCTCTGACAATGCTGCACTACCTCCACACTGATCCTCTGACAATGCTGCACTCCCTCCACACTGACTCTCTGACAATGCTGCACTCGCTCCACACTGATCCTCTGACAATGCTGCACTCCCTCCACACTGACCCTCTAACAATGCTGCACTCTCTCCACACTATCCTCTGACAATGCAGCAATCCCTCCACACTGATCCTCAGACAATGCTGCACTCTCTCCACACTATCCTCTGACAATGCTTCACTCCCTCCACACTGATTCTCTGACAATGCTGAACTCCCTCCACACTGACCCTCTGACAATGCTGCATTCCCTCCACACTGACCCTCTAACAATGCTGCACTCTCTCCACACTATCCTCTGACAATGCAGCAATCCCTCCACACTGACCCTCTGACAATGCTGCACTCTCTCCACACTATCCTCTGACAATGCTTCACTCCCTCCACACTGATCCTCTGACAATGCTGAACTCCCTCCACACTGACCCTCTGACAATGCTGCACCACCTCCACACTGATCCTCTGACAATGCTGCACTCCCTCCACACTGATCCTCTGACACTGCAGCACTCCCTCCACACTGATCCTCTGACACTGCAGCACTCCCTCCACACTGATCCTCTGACACTGCAGCACTCCCTCCACACTGATCCTCTGACAATGCTGCACTCCCTCCACACTGACTCTCTGACAATGCTGCACTCCCTCCACACTGATCCTCTGACAATGCTGCACTCCCTCAACACTGACCCTCTAACAATGCTGCACTCTCTCCACACTATCCTCTGACAATGCAGCACTCCCTCCACACTGATCCTCTGACACTGCAGCACTCCCTCCACACTGATCCTCTGACAATGCTGCACTCCCTCCACACTGATCCTCTGACAATGCTGCAGTCCCTCCATACTGACCCTCTGACCATGCTGCACTCCCCCGACACTGACCCTCTGACAATGCTGCACCCAGCCACACTATCCTCTGACAATGCAGCAATCCCTCCACACTGATCCTCAGACAATGCTGCACTCCCCCCATACTGACCCATGACAATTCTGCACTCACTCCACACTATCCTCTGACAATGCAGCATTCCTCGACACTGACCCTCTGACAATGCTGCACACACTCCTCACTGATCCTCTGAAAAGGCTGCACTCTCTCCACACTGACCCTATGACAATGCAGCACTCCCTCCACACTGATCATGTTACAATGATGCACTACCTCCACACTGACCCTCTGACAATGCTGCACTCCCACCACACTGATCATCTGACAATGCTGCTCTCCCTCCACACTGATCCTCTGACAATGCTGCACTCCCTCCACACTGTACCACTGACAATGCTGCACTCCCTCCATACTGATCCTGTGACAATGCTGCACTGCCTCCACACTGATCCTCTGACAATGCTGCACTCCCTCCATACTGATCCTCTGACAATGCTGCACTCCGTCCATACTGAACCTCTGACAATGCTGCACTCCCTCCACACTGATACTCTGAAAAGGCTGCACTCCCTCCACACTGACCCTCTGACAATGCTGCACACCCTCCAGACTGATCCACTGACAATGCAGCACTTCCTCCACACTGATGCTCTGACAATGCTGCACACCCTCCTCACTGATCCACTGACAATGCTGCACTCCCTACACACTGATCCTCTGACAATGTTGCACCCCTCCACACTGATCCTCTGAAAATGCTGCCCACACCTCCACACTGAATCACTGACAATGCTGCACTCCCTCCACACTGACCATCAGACAATGCTGCACTCCCTCCACACTGACCCACTGGCACTGCTGCACTGTCTCCACACTGATCCTCTGAAAAGACTGCACTCCATCCACAATGACCCTCTGACAATTCTGCACTCCATCCACACTGATCCTCTGACAATGCTGCACTCCCTCCATATTGACCCTCCGACAATGCTGCACTCCCACCACACTGATCCTCTGACAATGCTGCTCTCCCTCCATACTGATCCTCTAACAAGGCTGCACTCTCTCCACATTGATCCTCTGGCAATGCTGCACTCCATCCACACTGACTCTCTGACAATGCAGCACTCCCTTCACACTGATCCTCTGATAATGCTGCAGTCCCTCAACACTGATCCTCTGAAATTCTGCACACCCTCCACACAGATCCTCTGACAATGCTGCACTCCCTCGACACTGACCCTCTGACAATGCTGCACACTCTCCTCACTGATCCTCTGAAAATGCTGCTCTCCCTCCACACTGATCCTCTGACAATGCAGCACTCCCTCCATACTGACTCTCTGACAATGCTGCACTCCCTCCACACTGATCCTCTGACAATGCTGCACTCCCGTGACACTGATACTCTGACAATGCTGCACACCCTCCTCACTGATCCTCTGAAAATGCTGCTCTCCCTCTACACTGATCCTCTGACAATGCAGCACTCCCTCCATACTGACCTTCTGACAATGCCGCACTCCCTCCACACTGACCCTCTGACAATGCTGCACTCCCTCCACACTGACACTCTGACAATGCTGCACTCTCTTCACACTATCCTCTGACAATGCAGCACTCCCTCCACACTGATCCTCTGACAATGCTGCACTCCCTCCACACTGACCCTCTGACAATGCTGCACTCTCTTCACTCTATCCTCTGACAATGCTGCACTCCCTCCACACTGACCCTCTGACAATGCTGCACTCCCTCCACACTGACCCTCTGACAATGCTGCACTCTCTTCACACTATCCTCTGACAATGCAGCACTCCCTCCACACTGATCCTCTGACAATGCTGAACTCCAACCACACTGACCCTCTGACAATGCTGCACCACCTCCACACTGACCCTCTGATAATGCTGCACTCTCTCCACACTGACCCTCTGACAATGCTGCAGTCCCTCCACACTGACCCTCTGACTATGCTGCACTCCCTCCACACTGATCCTCTGACAATGCTGCACTCCCCCCACACTGATCCTCTGACAATGCTGCACTACCTCCACACTGATCCTCTGACAATGCTGCACTCCCTCCACACTGACTCTCTGACAATGCTGCACTCGCTCCACACTGATCCTCTGACAATGCTGCACTCCCTCCACACTGACCCTCTAACAATGCTGCACTCTCTCCACACTATCCTCTGACAATGCAGCAATCCCTCCACACTGATCCTCAGACAATGCTGCACTCTCTCCACACTATCCTCTGACAATGCTTCACTCCCTCCACACTGATTCTCTGACAATGCTGAACTCCCTCCACTCTGACCCTCTGACAATGCTGCACTCCCTCCACACTGACCCTCTAACAATGCTGCACTCTCTCCACACTATCCTCTGACAATGCAGCAATCCCTCCACACTGACCCTCTGACAATGCTGCACTCTCTCCACACTATCCTCTGACAATGCTTCACTCCCTCCACACTGATCCTCTGACAATGCTGAACTCCCTCCACACTGACCCTCTGACAATGCTGCACCACCTCCACACTGATCCTCTGACAATGCTGCACTCCCTCCACACTGATCCTCTGACACTGCAGCACTCCCTCCACACTGATCCTCTGACACTGCAGCACTCCCTCCACACTGATCCTCTGACACTGCAGCACTCCCTCCACACTGATCCTCTGACAATGCTGCACTCCCTCCACACTGACTCTCTGACAATGCTGCACTCCCTCCACACTGATCCTCTGACAATGCTGCACTCCCTCAACACTGACCCTCTAACAATGCTGCACTCTCTCCACACTATCCTCTGACAATGCAGCAATCCCTCCACACTGATCCTCAGACAATGCTGCACTCCCCCCACTCTGACCGTCTGACAATGCTGCACTCTCTCCACACTGATCCTCTGACAATGCTGCACTCCCTCCACACTGACCCTCTGACAATGATCCACTCCCTCCACACTGACCCTCTGACAATGCTGCACTCCCTCCATACTGATCCTCTGACAATGCTGCACTCCCTCCACACTGATCCTCTGACCATGCTGCACCCCCTCCATTCTGCCCCTCTGACAATGCTGCACACCCTCCACACTGATACTCTGAAAAGGCTGCACTCCCTCCACACAGACCCTCTGACAATGCTGCACACCCTCCAGACTGATCCTCTGACAATGCAGCACTTCCTCCACACTGATACTCTGACAATGCTGCACACCCTCCTCACTGACCCTCAGACAATGCTCCACTCCCTCCACACTGACCCTCTGACAATGCTGCACTCCCTCCACACTGATCCACTGACAATGCTGCACTCCTTACACACTGATCCTCTGACAATGCTGCACCCCTCCACACTGATCCTCTGACAATGCTGCTCTCTCTCCACACTGACCCTCTGACAATGCTGCACTCCCTCCACACTGATCCTCTGAAAATGCTGCCCACACCTCCACACTGAATCACTGACAATGCTGCACTCCCTCCACACTGACCATCAGACAAAGCTGCACTCCCTCCACACTGACCCACTGGCAATGCTGCACTGTCTCCACACTGATCCTCTGAAAAGACTGCACTCCCTCCACAATGACCCTCTCACAATTCTGCACTCCATCCACACTGATCCTCTGACAATGCTGCACTCCCTCCACACTGATCCTCTGACAATGCTGCACTCCCTCCATACTGATCCTCTAACAAGGCTGCACTCTCTCCACATTGATCCTCTGGCAATGCTGCACTCCATCCACACTGACTCTCCGACAATGCAGCACTCCCTTCACACTAATCCTCTGACAATGCTGCACTCCCTCGACACTGACCCTCTGACAATGCTGCACACTCTCCTCACTGATCCTCTGAAAATGCTGCTCTCCCTCCACACTGATCCTCTGACAATGCGGCACTCCCTCCATACTGACCCTCTGACAATGCTGCACTCTCTTCACTCTATCCTCTGACAATGCTGCACTCCCTCCACACTGACCCTCTGACAATGCTGCACTCCCTCCACACTGACCCTCTGACAATGCTGCACTCTCTTCACACTATCCTCTGACAATGCAGCACTCCCTCCACACTGATCCTCTGACAATGCTGAACTCCAACCACACTGACCCTCTGACAATGCTGCACCACCTCCACACTGACCCTCTGATAATGCTGCACTCTCTCCACACTGACCCTCTGACAATGCTGCAGTCCCTCCACACTGACCCTCTGACTATGCTGCACTCCCTCCACACTGATCCTCTGACAATGCTGCACTCCCCCCACACTGATCCTCTGACAATGCTGCACTACCTCCACACTGATCCTCTGACAATGCTGCACTCCCTCCACACTGACTCTCTGACAATGCTGCACTCGCTCCACACTGATCCTCTGACAATGCTGCACTCCCTCCACACTGACCCTCTAACAATGCTGCACTCTCTCCACACTATCCTCTGACAATGCAGCAATCCCTCCACACTGATCCTCAGACAATGCTGCACTCTCTCCACACTATCCTCTGACAATGCTTCACTCCCTCCACACTGATTCTCTGACAATGCTGAACTCCCTCCACACTGACCCTCTGACAATGCTGCACTCCCTCCACACTGACCCTCTAACAATGCTGCACTCTCTCCACACTATCCTCTGACAATGCAGCAATCCCTCCACACTGACCCTCTGACAATGCTGCACTGTCTCCACACTATCCTCTGACAATGCTTCACTCCCTCCACACTGATCCTCTGACAATGCTGAACTCCCTCCACACTGACCCTCTGACAATGCTGCACCACCTCCACACTGATCCTCTGACAATGCTGCACTCCCTCCACACTGATCCTCTGACACTGCAGCACTCCCTCCACACTGATCCTCTGACAATGCTGCACTCCCTCCACACTGACTCTCTGAAAATGCTGCACTCCCTCCACACTGATCCTCTGACAATGCTGCACTCCCTCCACACTGACCCTCTGACAATGCTGCACTCTCTCCACACTATCCTCTGACAATGCTTCACTCCCTCCACACTGATCCTCTGACACTGCAGCACTCCCTCCACACTGATCCTCTGACACTGCAGCACTCCCTCCACACTGATCCTCTGACACTGCAGCACTCCCTCCACACTGATCCTCTGACAATGCTGCGCTCCCTCCACACTGACTCTCTGACAATGCTGCACTCCCTCCACACTGATCCTCTGACAATGCTGCACTCCCTCAACACTGACCCTCTAACAATGCTGCACTCTCTCCACACTATCCTCTGACAATGCAGCAATCCCTCCACACTGATCCTCAGACAATGCTGCACTCCCCCCACTCTGACCGTCTGACAATGCTGCACTCTCTCCACACTGATCCTCTGACAATGCTGCACTCCCTCCACACTGACCCTCTGACAATGCTCCACTCCCTCCACACTGACCCTCTGACAATGCTGCACTCCCTCCATACTGATCCTCTGACAATGCTGCACTCCCTCCACACTGATCCTCTGACCATGCTGCACCCCCTCCATTCTGCCCCTCTGACAATGCTGCACTCTCTCCACACTGATACTCTGAAAAGGCTGCACTCCCTCCACACAGACCCTCTGACAATGCTGCACACACTCCAGACTGATCCTCTGACAATGCAGCTCTTCCTCCACACTGATGCTCTGACAATGCTGCACACCCTCCTCACTGACCCTCTGACAATGCTCCACTCCCTCCACACTGACCCTCTGACAATGCTGCACTCCCTCCACACTGATCCACTGACAATGCTGCACTCCCTACACACTGATCCTCTGACAATGCTGCACCCCTCCACACTGATCCTCTGACAATGCTGCTCTCTCTCCACACTGACCCTCTGACAATGCTGCACTCCCTCCACACTGATCCTCTGAAAATGCTGCCCACACCTCCACACTGAATCACTGACAATGCTGCACTCCCTCCACACTGACCATCAGACAAAGCTGCACTCCCTCCACACTGACCCACTGGCAATGCTGCACTGTCTCCACACTGATCCTCTGAAAAGACTGCACTCCCTCCACAATGACCCTCTCACAATTCTGCACTCCATCCACACTGATCCTCCGACAATGCTGCACTCCCTCCACACTGATCCTCTGACAATGCTGCACTCCCTCCATACTGATCCTCTAACAAGGCTGCACTCTCTCCACATTGATCCTCTGGCAATGCTGCACTCCATCCACACTGACTCTCCGACAATGCAGCACTCCCTTCACACTAATCCTCTGACAATGCTGCACTCCCTCGACACTGACCCTCTGACAATGCTGCACACTCTCCTCACTGATCCTCTGAAAATGCTGCTCTCCCTCCACACTGATCCTCTGACAATGCGGCACTCCCTCCATACTGACTCTCTGACAATGCTGCACTCCCTCCACACTGATCCTCTGACAATGCTGCACTCCCGTGACACTGATCCTCTGACAATGCTGCACACCCTCCTCACTGATCCTCTGAAAATGCTGCTCTCCCTCTACACTGATCCTCTGACAATGCAGCACTCCCTCCATTCTGACCTTCTGACAATGCCGCACTCCCTCCACACTGATCCTCTGACAATGCTGCACTCCCTCCACACTGACCCTCTGACAATGCTGCACTCTCTTCACACTATCCTCTGACAATGCAGCACTCCCTCCACACTGATCCTCTGACAATGCTGCACTCCCTCCACACTGACCCTCTGACAATGCTGCACACCCTCCAGACTGATCCTCTGACAATGCAGCACTTCCTCCACACTGATGCTCTGACAATGCTGCACACCCTCCTCACTGATCCACTGACAAGGCTGCACTCCCTACACACTGATCCTCTGACAATGCTGCACCCCTCCACACTGATCCTCTGAAAATGCTGACCACACCTCCATACTGAATCACTGACAATGCTGCACTCCCTCCACACTGACCATCAGACAATGCTGCACTCCCTCCACACTGACCCACTGGCAATGCTGCACTGTCTCCACACTGATCCTCTGAAAAGACTGCCCTCCCTCCACAATGACCCTCTGACAATGCTGCACTCCCACCACACTGATCCTCTGACAATGCTGCACTCCCTCCATACTGATTCTCTAACAAGGCTGCACTCTCTCCACATTGATCCTCTGGCAATGGTGCACTCCATCCACACAGACTCTCTGACAATGCAGCACTCCCTTCACACTGATCCTCTGATAATGCTGCAGTCCCTCAACACTGATCCTCTGAAATTCTGCACACCCTCCACACAGATCCTCTGACAATGCTGCACTCCCTCGACACTGACCCTCTGACAATGCTGCAAACCTCCAGACGGATCCTCTGACAATGCAGCACTCCCTCCATACTGACTCTCTTACAATGCTGCACTCCCTTCACACTGATCCTCTGACAATACTGCACTCCCTCGACACTGACCCTCTGACAATGCTGCACACTCTCCTCACTGATCCTCTGACAATGCTGCACTCCCTCCACACTGACCCTCTGACAATGCTGCACCACCTCCACACTGACCCTCTGATAATGCTGCACTCCCTCCATACTGATCCTCTAACAAGGCTGCACTCCATCCACACTGATCCTCTGACAATGCTGCACTCCCTCCATATTGACCCTCCGACAATGCTGCACTCCCACCACACTGATCCTCTGACAATGCTGCACTCCCTCCAAACTGATCCTCTAACAAGGCTGCACTCTCTCCACATTGATCCTCTGGCAATGCTTCAAACCTCCAGACGGATCCTCTGACAATGCAGCACTTCCTCGACACTGACCCTCTGACAATGCTGCACACTCTCCTCACTGATCCTCTGAAAATGCTGCTCTCCCTCCACACTGATCCTCTGACAATGCAGCACTCCCTCCATACTGACTCTCTGACAATGCTGCACTCCCTCCACACTGATCCTCTGACAATGCTGCACTCCCGTGACACTGATACTCTGACAATGCTGCACACCCTCCTCACTGATCCTCTGAAAATGCTGCTCTCCCTCTACACCGATCCTCTGACAATGCAGCACTCCCTCCATACTGACCTTCTGACAATGCCGCACTCCCTCCACACTGACCCTCTGACAATGCTGCACTCCCTCCACACTGACCCTCTGACAATGCTGCACTCTCTTCACACTACCCTCTGACAATGCAGCACTCCCTCCACACTGATCCTCTGACAATGCTGCACTCCCTCCACACTGACCCTCTGACAATGCTGCACTCTCTTCACACTATCCTCTGACAATGCTGCACTCCCTCCACACTGACCCTCTGACAATGCTGCACACCCACCACACTGACACTCTGACAATGCTGCACTCACTTCACACTATCCTCTGACAATGCAGCACTCCCTCCACACTGATCCTCTGACAATGCTGAACTCCCTCCACACTGACCATCTGACAATGCTGCACCACCTTCTCACTGACCCTCTGATAATGCTGCACTCTCTCCACACTATCCTCTGACAATGCAGCACTCCCTCCACACTGACCCTCTGATAATGCTGCAGTCCCTCCACACTGACCCTCTGACTATGCTGCACTCCCTCCACACTGATCCTCTGACAATGCTGCACTCCCCCCACACTGATCCTCTGACAATGCTGCACTACCTCCACACTGATCCTCTGACAATGCTGCACTCCCTCCACACTGACTCTCTGACAAAGCTGCACTCGCTCCACACTGATCCTCTGACAATGCTGCACTCCCTCCACACTGACCCTCTAACAATGCTGCACTCTCTCCACACTATCCTCTGACAATGCAGCAATCCCTCCACACTGATCCTCAGACAATGCTGCACTCCCCCCACACTGACCCTCTGACAATGCTGCACTCTCTCCACACTGATCCTCTGACAATGCTTCACTCCCTCCACACTGATCCTCTGACAATGCTGAACTCCCTCCACACTGACCCTCTGACAATGCTGCACCACCTCCACACTGATCCTCTGACAATGCTGCACTCCCTCCACACTGATCCTCTGACACTGCAGCACTCCCTCCACACTGATCCTCTGACAATGCTGCACTCCCTCCACACTGACTCTCTGACAATGCTGCACTACCTCCACACTGATCCTCTGACAATGCTGCACTCTCTCCACACTGACTCTCTGACAAAGCTGCACTCGCTCCACACTGATCCTCTGGCAATGCTGCACTCCCTCCACACTGACCCTCTAACAATGCTGCACTCTCTCCACACTATCCTCTGACAATGCAGCAATCCCTCCACACTGATCCTCAGACAATGCTGCACTCCCCCCACACTGACCCTCTGACAATGCTGCACTCCCTCCACACTGACCCTCTGACAATGCTCCACTCCCTCCACACTGACCCTCTGACAATGCTGCACTCCCTCCATACTGATCCTCTGACAATGCTGCACTCCCTCCACACTGATCCTCTGACCATGCTGCACCCCCTCCATTCTGACCCTCTGACAATGCTGCACTCCCTCCACACTGATACTCTGAAAAGGCTGCACTCCCTCCACACTGACCCTCTGACAATGCTGCACACCCTCCTCACTGACCCTCTGACAATGCTCCACTCCCTCCACACTGACCCTCTGACAATGCTGCACTCCCTCCACACTGATCCACTGACAATGCTGCACTCCCTACACACTGATCCTCTGACAATGCTGCACTCTCTCCACACTGACTCTCTGACAAAGCTGCACTCGCTCCACACTGATCCTCTGGCAATGCTGCACTCCCTCCACACTGACCCTCTAACAATGCTGCACTCTCTCCACACTATCCTCTGACAATGCAGCAATCCCTCCACACTGATCCTCAGACAATGCTGCACTCCCCCCACACTGACCCTCTGACAATGCTGCACTCTCTCCACACTGATCCTCTGACAATGCTTCACTCCCTCCACACTGATCCTCTGACAATGCTGAACTCCCTCCACACTGACCCTCTGACAATGCTGCACCACCTCCACACTGATCCTCTGACAATGCTGCACTCCCTCCACACTGATCCTCTGACACTGCAGCACTCCCTCCACACTGATCCTCTGACAATGCTGCACTCCCTCCACACTGACTCTCTGACAATGCTGCACTCCCTCCACACTGACCCTCTGACAATGCTGCACTCTCTCCACACTTTCCTCTGACAATGCTTCACTCCCTCCACACTGATCCTCTGACACTGCATCACTCCCTCCACACTGATCCTTTGACACTGCTGCACTCCCTCCACACTGATTCTCTGACACTGCAGCACTCCCTCCACACTGATCCTCTGACAATGCTGCACTCCCTCCACACTGAATCTCTGACAATGGTGCACTCCCTCCACACTGATCCTCTGACAATGCTGCACTCCCTCAACACTGACCCTCTGACAATGCTGCACTCTCTCCACACTATCCTCTGACAATGCAGCAATCCCTCCACACTGATCCTCAGAGAATGCTGCACTCCCCCCACACTGACCGTCTGACAATGCTGCACTCCCTCCACACTGACCCTCTGACAATGCTCCACTCCCTCCACACTGACCCTCTGACAATGCTGCACTCCCTCCATACTGATCCTCTGACAATGCTGCACTCCCTCCACACTGATCCTCTGACCATGCTGCACCCCCTCCATTCTGACCCTCTGACAATGCTGCACTCCCTCCACACTGATACTCTGAAAAGGCTGCACTCCCTCCACACTGACCCTCTGACAATGCTGCACACCCTCCTCACTGACCCTCTGACAATGCTCCACTCCCTCCACACTGACCCTCTGACAATGCTGCACTCCCTCCACACTGATCCACTGACAATGCTGCACTCCCTACACACTGATCCTCTGACAATGCTGCACCCCTCCACACTGATCCTCTGACAATGCTGCTCTCTCTCCACACTGACCCTCTGACAATGCTGCACTCCCTCCACACTGATCCTCTGAAAATGCTGCCCACACCTCCACATTGAATCACTGACAATGCTGCACTCCCTCCACACTGACCATCAGACAATGCTGCACTCCCTCCATACTGACCCACTGGCAATGCTGCACTGTCTCCACACTGATCCTCTGATAATGCTGCAGTCCCTCCACACTGATCCTCTGAAATTCGCACACCCTCCACACAGATACTCTGACAATGCTGCACTCCCTCGACACTGACCCTCTGACAATGCTGCACACCCTCCAGACGGATCCTCTGACAATGCAGCACTTCCTCCACACTGATCCTCTGACAATGCAGCACTCCCTCCATACTGACCCTCTTACAATGCTGCACTCCCTCCACACTGATCCTCTGACAATGCTGCACTCCCTCGACACTGACCCTCTGACAATGCTGCACACTCTCCTCACTGATCCTCTGACAATGCGGCACTCCCTCCATACTGACTCTCTGACAATGCTGCACCCCCTCCACACTGATCCTCTGACAATGCTGCACTCCCCCCACACTGATCCTCTGACAATGCTGCACTACCTCCACACTGATCCTCTGACAATGCTGCACTCCCTCCACACTGACTCTCTGACAATGCTGCACTCGCTCCACACTGATCCTCTGACAATGCTGCACTCCCTCCACACTGACCCTCTAACAATGCTGCACTCTCTCCACACTATCCTCTGACAATGCAGCAATCCCTCCACACTGATCCTCAGACAATGCTGCACTCCCCCCACACTGACCCTCTGACAATGCTGCACTCTCTCCACACTGATCCTCTGACAATGCTTCACTCCCTCCACACTGATCCTCTGACAATGCTGAACTCCCTCCACACTGACCCTCTGACAATGCTGCACCACCTCCACACTGATCCTCTGACAATGCTGCACTCCCTCCACACTGATCCTCTGACACTGCAGCACTCCCTCCACACTGATCCTCTGACAATGCTGCACTCTCTCCACACTATCCTCTGACAATGCTTCACTCCCTCCACACTGATCCTCTGACACTGCAGCACTCCCTCCACACTGATCCTCTGACACTGCAGCACTCCCTCCACACTGATCCTCTGACACTGCAGCACTCCCTCCACACTGATCCTCTGACAATGCTGCACTCCCTCCACACTGACTCTCTGACAATGGTGCACTCCCTCCACACTGATCCTCTGACAATGCTGCACTCCCTCAACACTGACCCTCTAACAATGCTGCACTCTCTCCACACTATCCTCTGACAATGCAGCAATCCCTCCACACTGATCCTCAGAGAATGCTGCACTCCCCCCACACTGACCGTCTGACAATGCTGCACTCACCCAACACTGATCCTCTGACAATGCTGCACTCCCTCCACAATGACCCTCTGACAATGCTCCACTCCCTCCACACTGACCCTCTGACAATGCTGCACTCCCTCCATACTAATCCTCTGACAATGCTGCACTCCCTCCACACTGATCCTCTGACCATGCTGCACCCCCTCCATTCTGCCCCTCTGACAATGCTGCACTCCCTCCACACTGATACTCTGAAAAGGCTGCACTCCCTCCACACTGACCCTCTGACAATGCTGCACACCCTCCTCACTGACCCTCTGACAATGCTCCACTACCTCCACACTGACCCTCTGACAATGCTGCACTCCCTCCACACTGATCCACTGACAATGCTGCACTCCCTACACACTGATCCTCTGACAATGCTGCACCCCTCCACACTGATCCTCTGACAATGCTGCTCTCTCTCCACACTGACCCTCTGACAATGCTGCACTCCCTCCACACTGATCTTCTGAAAACGCTGCCCACACCTCCACATTGAATCACTGACAATACTGCACTCCCTCCACACTGACCATCAGACAATGCTGCACTCCCTCCACACTGACCCACTGGCAATGCTGCACTGTCTCCACACTGATCCTCTGATAATGCTGCAGTCCCTCCACACTGATCCTCTGAAATTCGCACACCCTCCACACAGATACTCTGACAATGCTGCACTCCCTCGACACTGACCCTCTGACAATGCTGCACACCCTCCAGACGGATCCTCTGACAATGCAGCACTTCCTCCACACTGATCCTCTGACAATGCAGCACTCCCTCCATACTGACCCTCTTACAATGCTGCACTCCCTCCACACTGATCCTCTGACAATGCTGCACTCCCTCGACACTGACCCTCTGACAATGCTGCACACTCTCCTCACTGATCCTCTGAAAATGCTGCTCTCCCTCCACACTGATCCTCTGACAATGCGGCACTCCCTCCATACTGACTCTCTGACAATGCTGCACTCCCTCCACACTGATCCTCTGACAATGCTGCACTCCCGTGACACTGATCCTTGACAATGCTGCACACCCTCCTCACTGATCCTCTGAAAATGCTGCTCTCCCTCTACACTGATCCTCTGACAATGCAGCACTCCCTCCATACTGACCTTCTGACAATGCCGCACTCCCTCCACACTGACCCTCTGACAATGCTGCACTCCCTCCACACTGACCCTCTGACAATGCTGCACTCTCTTCACACTATCCTCTGACAATGCAGCACTCCCTTCACACTGATCCTCTGACAATGCTGCACTCCCTCCACACTGACCCTCTGACAATGCTGCACTCTCTTCACACTATCTTCTGACAATGCTGCACTCCCTCCACACTGACCCTCTGACAATGCTGCACTCCCTCCACACTGACCCTCTGACAATGCTGCACTCTCTTCACACTATCCTCTGACAATGCAGCACTCCCTCCACACTGATCCTCTGACAATGCTGAACTCCCTCCACACTGACCCTCTGATAATGCTGCACTCTCTCCACACTATCCTCTGACAATGCAGCACTCCCTCCACACTGACACTCTGACAATGCTGCAGTCCCTCCACACTGACCCTCTGACTATGCTGCACTCCCTCCACACTGATCCTCTGACTATGCTGCACTCACCCCACACTGATCCTCTGACAATGCTGCACTACCTCCACACTGAACCTCTGACAATGCTGCACTCCCTCCACACTGACTCTCTGACAATGCTGCTCTCGCTCCACACTGATGCTCTGACAATGCTGCACTCCCTCCACACTGACCCTCTAACAATGCTGCACTCTCTCCACACTATCCTCTGACAATGCAGCAATCCCTCCACACTGATCCTCAGACAATGCTGCACTCCCCCCACACTGACCCTCTGACAATGCTGCACTCTCTCCACACTATCCTCTGACAATGCTTCACTCCCTCCACACTGATCCTCTGACAATGCTGAACTCCCTCCACACTGACCCTCTGACAATGCTGCACCACCTCCACACTGATCCTCTGACAATGCTGCACTCCCTCCACACTGATCCTCTGACACTGCAGCACTCCCTCCACACTGATCCTCTGACAATGCTGCACTCCCTCCACACTGACTCTCTGACAATGCTGCACTCCCTCCACACTGATCCTCTGACAATGCTGCACTCCCTCCACACTGACCCTCTGACAATGCTGCACTCTCACCACACTATCCTCTAACAATGCTTCACTCCCTCCACACTGATCCTCTGACACTGCAGCACTCCCTCCACACTGATCCTCTGACACTGCAGCACTCCTTCCACACTGATCCTCTGACACTGCAGCACTCCCTCCACACTGATCCTCTGACAATGCTGCACTTCCTCCACACTGACTCTCTGACAATGCTGCACTCCCTCCACACTGATCCTCTGACAATGCTGCACTCCCTCAACACTGACCCTCTAACAATGCTGCACTCTCTCCACACTATCCTCTGACAATGCAGCAATCCCTCCACACTGATCCTCTGACAATGCTGAACTCCCTCCACACTGACCCTCTGACAATGCTGCACCACCTCCACACTGACCCTCTGATAATGCTGCACTCTCTCCACACTATCCTCTGACAATGCAGCACTCCCTCCACACTGACCCTCTGACAATGCTGCAGTCCCTCCACACTGACCCTCTGACTATGCTGCACTCCCTCCACACTGATCCTCTGACAATGCTGCACTCCCTCCACACTGACCCACTGGCAATGCTGCACTGTCTCCACACTGATCCTCTGAAAAGACTGCACTCCCTCCACAATGACCCTCTCACAATTCTGCACTCCAACCACACTGATCCTCTGACAATGCTGCACTCCCTCCATATTGACCCTCCGACAATGCTGCACTCCCACCACACTGATCCTCTGACAATGCTGCACTCCCTCCATACTGATCCTCTAACAAGGCTGCACTCTCTCCACATTGATCCTCTGGCAATGCTGCACTCCATCCACACTGACTCTCCGACAATGCAGCACTCCCTTCACACTGATCCTCTGATAATGCTGCAGTCCCTCCACACTGAATCTCTGAAATTCGCACACCCTCCACACAGATACTCTGACAATGCTGCACTCCCTCGACACTGACCCTCTGACAATGCTGCACACCCTCCAGACGGATCCTCTGACAATGCAGCACTTCCTCCACACTGATCCTCTGACAATGCAGCACTCCCTCCATACTGACCCTCTTACAATCCTGCACTCCCTCCACACTGGTCCTCTGACAATGCTGCCCTCCCGTGACACTGATCCTCTGACAATGCTGCACACCCTCCTCACTGATCCTCTGAAAATGCTGCTCTCCCTCTACACTGATCCTCTGACAATGCAGCACTCCCCCCATACTGACCTTCTGACAATGCCGCACTCCCTCCACACTGACCCTCTGACAATGCTGCACTCCCTCCACACTGACCCTCTGACAATGCTGCACTCTCTTCACACTATCCTCTGACAATGCAGCACTCCCTCCACACTGATCCTCTGACAATGCTGCACTCCCTCCACACTGACCCCCTGACAATGCTGCACTCCCTCCACACTGACCCTCTGACAATGCTGCACTCTCTTCACACTATCCTCTGACAATGCAGCACTCACTCCACACTGATCCTCTGACAATGCTGAACTCCCTCCACACTGACCCTCTGACAATGCCGCACCACCTCCACACTGACCCTCTGATAATGCTGCACTCATTCCACAGTATCCTCTGACAATGCAGCACTCCCTCCACACTGACCCTCTGACAATGCTGCAGTCCCTCCACACTGACCCTCTGACTATGCTGCACTCCCTCCACACTGATCCTCTGACAATGCTGCACTCCCTCCACACTGACTCTCTGACAATGCTGAACTCGCTCCACACTGATCCTCTGACAATGCTGCACTCCCTCCACACTGACCCTCTAACAAAGCTGCACTCGCTCCACACTATCCTCTGACAATGCAGCAATCCCTCCACACTGATCCTCAGACAATGCTGCACTCCCCCCACACTGACCCTCTGACAATGCTGCACTCTCTCCACACTATCCTCTGACAATGCTTCACTCCCTCCACACTGATCCTCTGACACTGCAGCACTCCCTCCACACTGATCCTCTGACACTGCAGCACTCTCTCCACACTGATCCTCTGACACTGCAGCACTCCCTCCACACTGATCCTCTGACACTGCAGCACTCCCTCCACACTGATCCTCTGACAATGCTGCACTCCCTCCACACTGACCCTCTAACAATGCTGCACTCTCTCCACACTATCGTCTGACAATGCTGCACTCCCTCCACACTGACCCTCTGACAATACTGCACTCCCTCCATACTGACTCTCTGACAATGCTGCACTCCCTCCACACTGATCCTCAGACAATGCTGCACTCCCTCCACACTGGCCCTCTGACAATGCTGCACTCTCTTCACACTATCCTCTGACAATGCTGCACTCCCTCCACACTGACCCTCTGACAATGCTGCACTCCCTCCACACTGACCCTCTGACAATGCTGCACTCTCTTCACACTATCCTCTGACAATGCAGCACTCCCTCCACACTGACCCTTTAACAATGCTGCACTCTCTCCACACTATGCTCTGACAATGCAGCAATCCCTCCACACTGAACCTCAGACAAAGTTGCACTCCCCCCACACTGACCGTCTGACAATGCTGCACTCCCTCCACACTGATCCTCTGACAATGCTGCACTCTCTCCACACTGATATTCTGACAATGCTGCACTCCCTCCACACTGTACCACTGACAATGCTGCACTCCCTCCATACTGATCCTGTGACAATGCTGCACTCCCTCCACACTGATGCTCTGACAATGCTGCACACCCTGCCTCACAGTTCCTCTGAAAATGCTGCTCTCCCTCCACACTGATCCTCTGACAATGCAGCACTCCCTCCAAACTGACCCCATGACAGTGTAAAACACCCTCCACACAGATCCTCTGACGATGCTGCACTCCCTCCACACTGATCCTCTGACAATGCTGAACTCCACCCACACTGACCCTCTGCCAATGCTGCACCACCTCCACACTGACCCTCTGATAATGCTGCACTCTCTCCACACTATCCTCTGACAATGCAGCACTCCCTCCACACTGACCCTCTGACAATGCTGCAGGCCCTCCACACTGACCCTCTGACTATGCTGCACTCCCTCCACACTGATCTTCTGACAATGCTGCACTCCCTCCACACTGACTCTCTGACAATGCTGCACTCGCTCCACACTGATCCTCTGACAATGCTGCAGTCCCTCCACACTGACCCTCTAACAATGCTGCACTCTCTCCACACTATCCTCTGACAATGCAGCAATCCCTCCACACTGATCCTCAGACAATGCTGCACTCCCTCCACACTGACCCTCTGACAATGCTGCACTCCCTCCATACTGATCCTCTGACAATGCTGCACTCCCTCCACACTGATCCTCTGACAATGCTGCCCCCACCTCCACATTAACTCTCTGACAATGCTGCACTCCCTCGACACTGACCCTCTGACAATGCTGCACACCCTCCTCACTGATCCACTAAAAATGCTGCCCCCACCTCCACACTGAATCACTGACAATGCAGCACTCCCTCCATACTGACCCTCTGACAATGCTGCACCACCCCCCACACTGACCCTCTGACAATGCTGCACTCCCTCCACACTGAACCTCTGACAATGCTGCACACCCTCCTCACTGATACACTGACAATGCTGCACTCCCTACACACTGATCCTCTGACAATTCTGAACCCCTCCACACTGATCCTCTGACAATGCTGCTCTCTGTCCACACTGACCCTCTGACAATGCTGCACTCCCTCCACAATGATCCTCTGACAATGCTGCACACCCTCCTCACTGATCCACTGAAAATGCTGCCCCCACCTCCACACTGAATCACTGACAATGCTGCACTCCCTCCACACTGACCATCAGACGATGCTGCACTCCCTCCACACTAACCCTCTGAAAAGACTGCACTCCATCCACACTGATCGTCTGACAATGCTGCACTCCCTCCTCACTGATCCACTGACAATGCTGCACTCCCTCCACACTGATCCTCTGAAAATGCTGCCCCCACCTTCACACTGAATCACTGACAATGCTGCACTCCCTCCACACTGACCATCAGACGATGCTGCACTCCCTCCACACTGACCCACTGGCAATGCTGCACTCCCTCCACACTGATCCTCTGACAATGCTGCAGTCCCTCCATATTGACCCTCCGACAATTCTGCACTCCCTCCACACTGATCCTCTGACAATGCTGCACTCCCTCCATCCTGACTCTCTGACAGTGCTGCACTCCCCCCATACTGATATTGTGACAATGCTGCACTCCCTCCACACTGATCCTCTGACAATGCTGCACTCCCTCCATACTGACCCTCTGATAATGCTGCTCTCCCTCTACACTGATCCTCTGACAATGCAGCACTCCCTCCATACTGACCTTCTGACAATGCTGCACTCCCTCCACACTGACCCTCTGACAATGCTGCACTCCCTCCACACTGACCCTCTGACAATGCTGCACTCCCTCCACACTGACCCTCTGACAATGCTGCACTCTCTTCACACCACCCTCTGACAATGCAGCACTCCCTCCACACTGACCCTCTGACAATGCTGCACTCTCTTCACACTATCCTCTGACAATGATGCACTCCCTCCACACTGACCCTCTGACAATGCTGCACTCTCTTCACACTGTCCTCTGACAATGCAGCACTTCCTCCACACTGATCCTCTGACAATTCTGCACCACCTCCACACTGACCCTCTGATAATGCTGCACTCTCTCCACACTATCCTCTGACTATGCTGCACTCCCTCCACACTGATCCTCTGACAATGCTGGACTGCCCTCACACTGATCCTCTGACAATGCTGCACTACCTCCACACTGATCCTCTGACAATGCTGCACTCCCTCCACACTGACTCTCTGACAATGCTGCACTCCCTCCACACTGATCCTCTGACAATGCTGCACTCCCTCCACACTGACCCTCTAACAATGCTGCACTCTCTCCACACTATCCTCTGACAATGCAGCAATCCCTCCACACTGATCCTCAGACAATGCTGCACTCCCCCCACACTGACCCTCTGACAATGCTGCACTCTCTCCACACTATCCTCTGACAATGCTTCACTCCCTCCACACTGATCCTCTGACACTGCAGCACTCCCTCCACACTGATCCTCTGACACTGCAGCACTCCCTCCACACTGATCCTCTGACAATGCTGCACTCCCTCCACACTGATCCTCTGACACTGCAGCACTCCCTCCACACAGACCCTCTGACAATGCTGCACTCCCTCCACACTGACTCTCTGACAATGCTGCACTCCCTCCACACTGATCCTCTGACAATGCTGCACTCCCTCCACACTGACCCTCTGACAATGCTGCACTCTCTCCACAGTATCCTCTGACAATGCAGCACTCCCTCCACACTGATCCTCTGACAATGCTGCCCCCACCTCCACATTGCCTCTCTGACAATTCTGCACTCCCTCCACACTGACCCTCTGACAATGCTGCACTCCCTCGACACTGACCCTCTGACAATGCTGCACACCCCCCACACTGACACTCTGACAATGCTGCACTCCCTCCACACTGAACCTCTTGTCAATGCTGCACACCCTCCTCACTGATCCACTGACAATGCTGAACCCCTCCTCATTGATCCACTGACAATGCTGGACTCCCTCCACACTGAACCTCTGACAATGATGCAAACCCACCTCACTGATCCACTGATAATGCTGCACTCCCTACACACTGATCCTCTGACAATGCTGCACCCCTCCACACTGATCCTCTGACAATACTGCTCTCTCTCCACACTGACCCTCTGACAATGCTGCACTCCCTCCACACTGATCCTCTGACAATGCTGCACTCCCTGCACACTGACCGTCAGACAATGCTGCACTCCCTCCACACTGACCCACTGGCAATGCTGCACTGTCTCCACTTTGATCCTCTGAAAAGACTGCACTCCCTCACAATGACCCTCTGACAATTCTGCACTCCATCCACACTGATCCTCTGACAATGCTGCACTCCCTCCATATTGACCCTCTGACAATGCTGCACTCCCTCCATACTGATCCTCTAACAAGGCTGCACTCTCTCCACATTGATCCTCTGGCAATGCTGCACTCCCTTCACACTGATCCTCTGATAATGCTGCAGTCCCTCCACACTGATCCTTTGAAATTCTGCACACCCTCCACACAGATCCTCTGACAATGCTGCACTCCCTCGACACTGATTCTCTGACAATGCAGCACTCCCACCATACTGACTCTCTTACAATGCTGCACTCCCTCCACACTGATCCTCTGACAATGCTGCACTCCCTCGACACTGACCCTCTGACAATGCTGCACACTCTCCTCACTGATCCTCTGAAAATGCTGCTCTCCCTCCACACTGATCCTCTGACAATGCGGCACTCCCTCCATACTGACTCTCTGACAATGCTGCACTCCCTCCACACTGATCCTCTGACAATGCTGCACTCCCGCGACACTGATCCTCTGACAATGCTGTACACCCTCCTCACTGATCCTCTGAAAATGCTGCTCTCCCTCTACACTGATCCTCTGACAATGCAGCACTCCCTCCATACTGACCTTCTGACAGTGCCGCACTCCCTCCATGCTGACCCTCTGACAATGCTGCACTCCCTCCACACTGACCCTCTGACAATGCTGCACTCCCTCCACACTGACCCTCTGACAATGCTGCACACTCTTCTCACTATCCTCTGACAATGCAGCACTCCCTCCACACTGATCCTCTGACAATGCTGAAGTCCCTCCACACTGACCCTCTGACAATGCTGCACCACCTCCACACTGACCCTCTGATAATGCTGCACTCTCTCCACACTATCCTCTGACAATGCAGCACTCCCTCCACACTGACCCTCTGACAATGCTGCAGTCCCTCCACACTGATCCTCTGACAATGCTGCACTCCCCCCACACTGATCCTCTGACAATGCTGCACTACCCCCACACTGATCCTCTGACAATGCTGCACTCCCTCCAAACTGGCACTCTGACAATGCTGCACACCCTCCTCACTGATCCACTGAAAATGCTGCCCCCACCTCCACACTGAATCACTGACAATGCAGCACTCCCTCCATACTGACCCTCTGACAATGCTGCACCCCCCCCACACTGACCCTCTGACAATGCTGCACTCCCTCCACACTGAACCTCTGACAATGCTGCACTCCCTCCACACTGATCCACTGACAATGCTGCACTCCCTACACACTGATCCTCTGACAATGCTGAACCCCTCCACACTGATCCTCTGACAATGCTGTTCTCTCTCCACACTGACCCCCTGACAATGCTGCACTCCCTCCACAATGATCCTCTGACAATGCTGCACACCCTCCTCACTGATCCACTGAAAATGCTGCCCCCACCTCCACACTGAATCACTGACAATGCAGCACTCCCTCCACACTGACCATCAGGCGATGTGGCACTCCCTCGACACTGACCCTCTGAAAAGACTGCACTCCATCCACACTGATCCTCTGACAATGCTGCACTCCCTCCATATTGACCCTCTGACAATTCTGCACCCCCTCCATACTGACCCTCTGACAATGCTGCACTACCTCCACACTGATCCTCTGACAATGCTGCACTCCCTCCACACTGACCCTCTGACAATGCTGCACTCCCTCCATACTGACCCTCTGACAATGCTGCACTCCCTCAATACTGATCCTCTGACAATGCTGCACTCCCTCCACACTGACCCTCTGACAATGCTCCACTCCCTCCACACTGAACCTCTGACAATACTGCACTCCCTCCATACTGATCCTCTGACAATGCTGCACTCCCTCCACACTGATCCTCTGACAATGCTGCACTCCCTCCACACTGACCCTCTGACAATGCTGCACTCCCTCCACACTGATCCTGTGACAATGCTGCACTCCCTCCACACTGATCCTCTGACAATGCTGCACTCCTTCCACACTGGCCCTCTAACAATGCTGCACTCCCTCAACACTGATCCTCTGACAATGCTGCACTCCCTCCACACTGACCCTCTGACAATGCTGCACTCCCTCCACACTGATCCTCTGACAATGCTGCACTCCCTCCACACTGACCATCAGACGATGCTGCACTCCCTCGACACTGACCCTCTGAAAAGACTGCACTCCATCCACACTGATCCTCTGACAATGCTGCGCTCCTTCCATATTGACCCTCTGACAATTCTGCACCCCCTCCATACTTACACTCTGACAATGCTGCACTCCCTCCACGCTGACCCTCTGACAATGCTGCACTCCCTCCATACTGACCCTCTGACAATGATGCACTCCCTCCATACTGATCCTCTGACAATGCTGCACTCCCTCCAAACTGATCCTCTGACAATGCTGCACTCCCTCCACACTGATCCTCTGACAATGCTGCACTCCCTCCACACTGACCCTCTGACAATGCTGCACTCCCTCCACACTGACCCACTGACAATGCTGCACTCCCTCCACACAGATCCTCTGACAATGCTGCACTCCCTCCACACTGACCCTCTGACAATGCTGCACTCCCTCCACACTGACCCTCTGACAATGCTGCACTCCCTCCACACTGATCCTCTGACAATGCTGCCCCCACCTCCACATTGACTCTCTGACAATTCGGCACTCCCTCCACCCTGACCCTCTGACAATGCTGCACTCCCTCCACACTGATCCTCTGACCATGCTGCGCACCCTCCTCACTGATCCACTGACAATGCTGCACTCCCTACACACTGATCCTCTGACAATACTGCACCCCTCCACACTGATCCTCTGACAATGCTGCACTCCCTCCACACTGATCCTCTGACACTGCAGCACTCCCTCCACACTGATCCTCTGACAATGCTGCACTCCCTCCACACTGATCCTCTGACACTGCAGCACTCCCTCCACACTGATCCTCTGACACTGCAGCACTCCCTCCACACTGATCCTCTGACACTGCAGCACTCCCTCCACACTGATCCTCTGACAATGCTGCACTCCCTCCACACTGACTCTCTGACAATGCTGCACTCCCTCCATACTGATCCCCTGACAATGCTGCACTCCCTCCACACTAACCCTCTAACAATGCTGCACTCTCTCCACACTATCCACTGACTATGCAGCAATCCCTCAACACTGATCCTCAGACAATGCTGCACTCCCCCCACACTGACCCTCTGACAATGCTGCACTCTCTCCACACTATCCTCTGACAATGCTGCACTCCCTCCACACTGATCCTCAGACAATGCTGCACTCCCTCCACACTGATCCTCTGACAATGCTGAACCCCTCCACACTGATCCTCTGACAATGCTGCTCTCTCTCCACACTGACCCTCTGACAATGCTGCACTCCCTCCACAATGATCCTCTGACAATGCTGCACACCGTCCTCACTGATCCACTGAAAATGCTGCCCCCACCTCCACACTGAATCACTGACAATGCTGCACTCCCTCCACACCGACCATCAGACGATGCTGCACTCCCTCCACACTGACCCTCAGAAAAGACTGCCCTCCATCCACACTGATCCTCTGACAATGCTGCACTCCCTCCATATTGACCCTCCGACAATTCTGCACCCCCTCCATACTGATCCTCTGACAATGCTGCACTACCTCCACACTGATCCTCTGACAATGCTGCACTCCCTCCACACTGACCCTCTGACAATGCTGCACTCCCTCCATACTGACCCTCTGACAATGCTGCACTCCCTCCATACTGATCCTCTGACAATGCTGCACTCCCTCCACACTGACCCTCTGACAATGCTGCACTCCCTCCATACTGATCCTCTGACAATGCTGCACTCTCTCCACACTGATATTCTGACAATGCTGCACTCCCTCCACACTGTACCACTGACAATGCTGCACTCCCTCCATACTGATCCTGTGACAATGGTGCACTCCCTCCACACTGAACCTCTGACAATGCTGCACTCTCTTCTCACTATCCTCTGACAATGCAGCACTCCCTCCACACTGATCCTCTGACAATGCAGCACTTCCTCCACTCTGATGCTCTGACAATGCTGCACACCCTGCCTCACAGTTCCTCTGAAAATGCTGCTCTCCCTCCACACAGATCCTCTGACAATGCAGCACTCCCTCGACACTGACCCTCTGACAATGCTGCAAACCTCCAGACGGATCCTCTGACAATGCAGCACTTCCTCCACACTGATCCTCTGGCAATGCAGCACTCCTTCCAAACTGACCCACTGACAATGCTGTACTCCCTCCACACTGATCCTCTGACAATGCTGCACTGCCTCCACACTGACCCTCTGACAATGCTGCACCCCCTCCACACTGATCATCTGAAAATGCTGCTCGCCCTCCACACTGATCCTCTGACAATGCGGCACTCCCTCCATACTGACTCTCTGACAATGCTGCACTCCCGTGACACTGATCCTCTGACAATGCTGCACACTCTCCTAACTGATCCTCTGAAAATGCTGCTCTCACTCTACAGTGATAATCTGACAATGCAGCACTCCCTCCATACTGACCTTCTGATAATGCCGCACTCCCTCCACACTGACCCTCTGACAATGCTGCACTCCCTCCACACTGACCCTCTGACAATGCTGCACTGTCTTCACACTATCCTCTGACAATGCAGCACTCCCTCCACACTGATCCTCTGACAATGCTGCACTCCCTCCACACTGACCCTCTGACAATGCTGCACTCTCTTCACACTATCCTCTAACAATGCTGCACTCCCTCCACACTGACCCTCTGACAATGCTGCACTCCCTCCACACTGACCCTCTGACAATGCTGCACTCTCTTCACACTATCCTCTGACAATGCAGCACTCCCTCCACACTGATCCTCTGACAATGCTGAACTCCCTCCACACTGACCCTCTGACAATGCTGCACCACCTCCACACTGACCCTCTGATAATGCTGCACTCTCTCCACACAATCCTCTGACAATGCAGCACTCCCTCCACACTGACCCTCTGACAATGCTGCAGTCCCTCCACACTGACCCTCTGACTATGCTGCATTCCCTCCACACTGATCCTCTGACAATGCTGCACTCCCCCCACACTGATCCTCTGACAATGCTGCACTACCTCCACACTGATCCTCTGACAATGCTGCACTCCCTCCACACTGACCCTCTAACAATGCTGCACTCTCTCCACACTATCCTCTGACAATGCAGCAATCCCTCCACACTGATCCTCAGACAATGCTGCACTCCCCCCACACTGACCCTCTGACAATGCTGAACTCCCTCCACACTGACGCTCTGACAATGCTGCACCACCTCCACACAGATCCTCTGACAATGCTGAACTCCCTCCACACTGACCCTCTGACAATGCTGCACCACCTCCACACTGATCCTCTGACAATGCTGCACTCCCTCCACACTGATCCTCTGACACTGCAGCACTCCCTCCACACTGATCCTCTGACAATGCTGCACTCCCTCCACACTGACTCTCTGACAATGCTGCACTCCCTCCACACTGATCCTCTGACAATGCTGCACTCCCTCCACACTGACCCTCTGACAATGCTGCACTCTCTCCACACTATCCTCTGACAATGCTTCACTCCCTCCACACTGATCCTCTGACACTGCAGCACTACCTCCACACTGATCCTCTGACACTGCAGCACTCCCTCCACAGTGATCCTCTGACACTGCAGCACTCCCTCCACACTGATCCTCTGACAATGCTGCACTCCCTCCACACTGACTCTCTGACAATGCTGCACTCCCTCCACACTGATCCTCTGACAATGCTGCACTCCCTCAACACTGACCCTCTAACAATGCTGCACTCTCTCCACACTATCCTCTGACAATGCAGCAATCCCTCCACACTGATCCTCAGACAATGCTGCACTCCCACCACACTGACCCTCTGACAATGCTGCACTCTCTCCATAATGATCCTCTGACAATGCTGCACTCCCTCCACACTGACCCTCTGACAATGCTCCACTCCCTCCACACTGACCCTCTGACAATGCTGCACTCCCTCCATACTGATCCTCTGACAATGCTGCACTCCCTCCACACTGATCCTCTGACCATGCTGCACCCCCTCCATTCTGACCCTCTGACAATGCTGCACTCCCTCCACACTGATACTCTGAAAAGGCTGCACTCCCTCCACACTGACCCTCTGACAATGCTTCACACCCTCCAGACTGATCCTATGACAATGCAGCACTTCCCCCACACTGATGCTCTGACAATGCTGCACTCCCACCACACTGATCCTCTGACATTGCTGCACTCCCTCCACACTGATCCTCTAACAAGGCTGCACTCTCTCCACATTGATCCTCTGGCAATGCTGCACTCCATCCACACTGACTCTCCGACAATGCAGCACTCCCTTCACACTGATCCTCTGACAATGCAGCACTCCCTCCACACTGACCCTCTGACAATGCTGCACTCGCTCGAAACTAACCCTCTCACAATTCTGCACTCCCTCCATAATGATACTCTGACAATTCTGCACACCCTCCATACTGACTCTCTGACAATGCTGCACTCCCTCCACACTGATCCTCTGACAATGCTGCACTCCCTCCACACTGACCCTCTGACAATGCTGCACTCCTCGACATTGACCCTCTGACAATGCTGCACATCCTTCGCACTGATCCTCTGAAAATGCTGCTCTCCCTCCACACTGATCCTGTGACAATGCTGCACTCCCTCCACACTGATCCTCTGACAATGCTGCACTCCCTCCACACTGACCCTCTGACAATGCTGCACTCCCTCCACACTGATCCTCTGACAATGCTGCACTCTCTCCACACTGATATTCTGACAATGCTGCACTCCCTCCACACTGTACCACTGACAATTCTGCACTCCCTCCATACTGATCCTGTGACAATGGTGCACTCCCTCCACACTGAACCTCTGACAATGCTGCACTCTCTTCTCACTATCCTCTGACAATGCAGCACTCCCTCCACACTGATCCTCTGACAATGCAGCACTTCCTCCACTCTGATGCTCTGACAATGCTGCACACCCTGCCTCACAGTTCCTCTGAAAATGCTGCTCTCCCTCCACACAGATCCTCTGACAATGCAGCACTCCCTCGACACTGACCCTCTGACAATGCTGCAAACCTCCAGACGGATCCTCTGACAATGCAGCACTTCCTCCACACTGATCCTCTGACAATGCAGCACTCCTTCCAAACTGACCCACTGACAATGCTGTACTCCCTCCACACTGATCCTCTGACAATGCTGCACTGCCTCCACACTGACCCTCTGACAATGCTGCACCCCCTCCACACTGATCATCTGAAAATGCTGCTCGCCCTCCACACTGATCCTCTGACAATGCGGCACTCCCTCCATACTGACTCTCTGACAATGCTGCACTCCCGTGACACTGATCCTCTGACAATGCTGCACACCCTCCTAACTGATCCTCTGAAAATGCTGCTCTCCCTCTACAGTGATAATCTGACAATGCAGCACTCCCTCCATACTGACCTTCTGATAATGCCGCACTCCCTCCACACTGACCCTCTGACAATGCTGCACTCCCTCCACACTGACCCTCTGACAATGCTGCACTCTCTTCACACTATCCTCTGACAATGCAGCACTCCCTCCACACTGATCCTCTGACAATGCTGCACTCCCTCCACACTGACCCTCTGACAATGCTGCACTCTCTTCACACTATCCTCTGACAATGCTGCACTCCCTCCACACTGACCCTCTGACAATGCTGCACTCCCTCCACACTGACCCTCTGACAATGCTGCACTCTCTTCACACTATCCTCTGACAATGCAGCACTCCCTCCACACTGATCCTCTGACAATGCTGAACTCCCTCCACACTGACCCTCTGACAATGCTGCACCACCTCCAACCTGACCCTCTGATAATGCTGCACTCTCTCCACACAATCCTCTGACAATGCAGCACTCCCTCCACACTGACCCTCTGACAATGCTGCAGTCCCTCCACACTGACCCTCTGACTATGCTGCATTCCCTCCACACTGATCCTCTGACAATGCTGCACTCCCTCCACACTGATCCTCTGACAATGCTGCACTCCCCCCACACTGATCCTCTGACAATGCTGCACTACCTCCACACTGATCCTCTGACAATGCTGCACTCCCTCCACACTGACCCTCTAACAATGCTGCACTCTCTCCACACTATCCTCTGACAATGCAGCAATTCCTCCACACTGATCCTCAGACAGTGCTGCACTCCCCCCACACTGACCCTCTGACAATGCTGAACTCCCTCCACACTGACGCTCTGACAATGCTGCACCACCTCCACACTGATCCTCTGACAATGCTGAACTCCCTCCACACTGACCCTCTGACAATGCTGCACCACCTCCACACTGATCCTCTGACAATGCTGCACTCCCTCCACACTGATCCTCTGACACTGCAGCACTCCCTCCACACTGATCCTCTGACAATGCTGCACTCCCTCCACACTGACTCTCTGACAATGCTGCACTCCCTCCACACTGATCCTCTGACAATGCTGCACTCCCTCCACACTGACCCTCTGACAATGCTGCACTCTCTCCACACTATCCTCTGACAATGCTTCACTCCCTCCACACTGATCCTCTGACACTGCAGCACTACCTCCACACTGATCCTCTGACACTGCAGCACTCCCTCCACAGTGATCCTCTGACACTGCAGCACTCCCTCCACACTGATCCTCTGACAATGCTGCACTCCCTCCACACTGACTCTCTGACAATGCTGCACTCACTCCACACTGATCCTCTGACAATGCTGCACTCCCTCAACACTGACCCTCTAACAATGCTGCACTCTCTCCACACTATACACTGACAATGCAGCAATCCCTCCACACTGATCCTCAGACAATGCTGCACTCCCACCACACTGACCCTCTGACAATGCTGCACTCTCTCCATAATGATCCTCTGACAATGCTGCACTCCCTCCACACTGACCCTCTGACAATGCTCCACTCCCTCCACACTGACCCTCTGACAATGCTGCACTCCCTCCATACTGATCCTCTGACAATGCTGCACTCCCTCCACACTGATCCTCTGACCATGCTGCACCCCCTCCATTCTGACCCTCTGACAATGCTGCACTCCCTCCACACTGATACTCTGAAAAGGCTGCACTCCCTCCACACTGACCCTCTGACAATGCTTCACACCCTCCAGACTGATCCTCTGACAATGCCGCACTTCCCCCACACTGATGCTCTGACAATGCTGCACTCCCACCACACTGATCCTCTGACATTGCTGCACTCCCTCCACACTGATCCTCTAACAAGGCTGCACTCTCTCCACATTGATCCTCTGGCAATGCTGCACTCCATCCACACTGACTCTCCGACAATGCAGCACTCCCTTCACACTGATCCTCTGACAATGCAGCACTCCCTCCACACTGACCCTCTGACAATGCTGCACTCGCTCGAAACTAACCCTCTCACAATTCTGCACTCCCTCCATAATGATACTCTGACAATTCTGCACACCCTCCATACTGACTCTCTGACAAAGCTGCACTCCCTCCACACTGATCCTCTGACAATGCTGCACACCCTCCACACTGACCCTCTGACAATGCTGCACTCCTCGACATTGACCCTCTGACAATGCTGCACATCCTTCGCACTGATCCTCTGAAAATGCTGCTCTCCCTCCACACTGATCCTGTGACAATGCTGCACTCCCTCCACACTGATCCTCTGACAATGCTGCACTCCTACCATAATGATCCTCTGACAATGCTGCACTCCCTCCACACTGATCGTCTGAAAAGGCTGCACTCCCGACACACTGACCCTCTGACAATGCTGCACCCCCTCCACACTGATCATGTTACAATGCTGCACGACCTCCACACTGACCCTCTGACAATGCTGCACTCCCAACACACTGATCCTCTGACAATGCTGCACTCCCTCCACACTGATCCTCTGACAATGCTACACTCCCTCCACACTGATACTCTGACAATGCTGCACTCCCTCCACACTGACTCTCTGACAATGCTGCACTCCCTCCACACTGACCCTCTGACAATGCTGCACACCCTCCTCACTGATCCACTGACAATGCTGCACTCCCTCCATACTGATCCTCTGACAATGCTGCACTCCCTCCATACTGATCCTCTGACAATGCTGCACCCCCTCCACACTGACCCTCTGAAAATGCTGCACTCTCACCACACTGATCCTCTGACAATGCTGCACTCCCTCCACACTGACCCTCAGACAATGCTGCACTCCCTCCACACTGACCCTCTGACAATGCTGCACTCCCTCCACACTGATCCTCTGACAATGCTGCACTCCCTCCACACTGATCCTCTGACAATGCTGCACTCCCTCCACAGTGATCCACTGACAATGCTGCACTCCGTCCACACTGATCCTCTGACAATGCTGCAATACCTCCACACTGATCCTCTGACAATGCTGCACTCTCTCCACACTGACCCTCTGACAATGCTGCACTCCCTCGACACTGACCCTCTGACAATGCTGCTCTCCCTCCACACTGATCCTCTGACAATGCTGCACTCTCTCGACACTGACCCTCTGACAATTCTGCACTCCGTCCATAATGATAGTCTGACAATTCTGCACACCCTCCATACTGACTCTCTGACAATGCTGCACTCCCTCCACACTGATCCTCTGACAATGCTGCACTCCTTCCACACTGACCCTCTGACAATTCTGCACTCCCTCCATACTGATCCTCTGACAATGCTGCACTCCCTCCACACTGACCCTCTGACAATGCTGCACTCCCTCCATACTGACCCTCTGACAATGCTGCACTCCCTCCACACTGACCCTCTGACAATGCTGCACTCACTCCACACTGATCCTCTGACAATGCTGCACTCCCTCCATACCGATTCTCTGACAATGCTGCACTCCCTCCACACTGATCCTCTGACAATGCTGCACTCCCTCCAAACTGACCCTCTGACAATTCTGCACTCCCTCCATACTGATCCTCTGACAATGCTGCACTCCCTCCATACTGACCCTCTGACAATGCTGCACTCCCTCCACACTGATCCTCTGACAATGCTGCACTCTCTCCACACTCATATTCTGACAATGCTGCACTCCCTCCACACTGTACCACTGACAATGTTGCACTCCCTCCATACTGATCCTGTGACAATGCTGCACTCCCTCCATACTGATCCTCTGACAATGCAGCACTTCCTCCACACTGATGCTCTGACAATGCTGCACACCCTGCCTCACAGTTCCTCTGAAAATGCTGCTCTCCCTCCACACTGATCCTCTGACAATGCAGCACTCCCTCCAAACTGACCCCATGACAGTGTAAAACACCCTCCACACAGATCCTCTGACAATGCTGCACTCTCTCCACACTATCCTCTGACAATGCAGCACTCCCTCCAAACTGACCCTCTGACAATGCTGTACTCCCTCCACACTGATCCTCTGACAATGCTGCACTGCCTCCACACTGACCCTCTGACAATGCTGCACCCCCTCCACACTGACTCTCTGACAATGCTGCACTCCCTCCACACTGATCCTCTGACAATGCTGCAGTCCCTCCATACTGACCCTCTGACCATGCTGCACTCCCCCAACACTGACCCTCTGACAATGCTGCACCCAGCCACACTATCCTCTGACAATGCAGCAATCCCTCCACACTGATCCTCAGACAATGCTGCACTCCCCCCATACTGACCCTCTGACAATTCTGCACTCTCTCCATACTATCCTCTGACAATGCAGCATTCCTCGACACTGACCCTCTGACAATGCTGCACACACTCCTCACTGATCCTCTGAAAAGGCTGCACTCTCTCCACACTGACCCTATGACAATGCAGCACTCCCTCCACACTGATCATGTTACAATGATGCACTACCTCCACACTGACCCTCTGACAATGCTGCACTCCCACCACACTGATCCTCTGACAATGCTGCTCTCCCTCCACACTGATCCTCTGACAATGCTGCACTCCCTCCACACTGTACCACTGACAATGCTGCACTCCCTCCATACTGATCCTGTGACAATGCTGCACTGCCTCCACACTTATCCTCTGACAATGCTGCACTCCCTCCATACTGATCCTCTGACAATGCTGCACTCCCTACACACTGATCCTCTGACAATGCTGCACTCCCTCCATACTGATCCTCTGACAATGCTGCACTCCGTCCATACTGAACCTCTGACAATGCTGCACTCCCTCCACACTGATACTCTGAAAAGGCTGCACTCACTCCACACTGACCCTCTGACAATGCTGCACACCCTCCAGACTGATCCTCTGACAATGCAGCACTTCCTCCACACTGATGCTCTGACAATGCTGCACACTCTCCTCACTGATCCACTGACAATGCTGCACTCCCTACACACTGATCCTCTGACAATGCTGCACCCCTCCACACTGATCCTCTGAAAATGCTGCCCACACCTCCACACTGAATCACTGACAATGCTGCACTCCCTCCACACTGACCATCAGACAATGCTGCACTCCCTCCACACTGACCCACTGGCAATGCTGCACTGTCTTCACACTATCCTCTGACAATGCAGCACTCCCTCCACACTGATCCTCTGACAATGCTGCACTCCCTCCACACTGACCCTCTGACAATGCTGCACTCTCTTCACACTATCCTCTGACAATGCAGCACTCCCTCCACACTGATCCTCTGACAATGCTGCACTCCCTCCACACTGACCCTCTGACAATGCTGCACTCTCTTCACACTATCCTCTGACAATGCTGCACTCCCTCCACACTGACCCTCTGACAATGCTGCACTCCCTCCACACTGACCCTCTGACAATGCTGCACTCTCTTCAAACTATCCTCTGACAATGCAGCACTCCCTCCACACTGATCCTCTGACAATGCTGAACTCCCTCCACACTGACCCTCTGACAATGCTGCACCACCTCCACACTGACCCTCTGATAATGCTGCACTCTCTCCACACAATCCTCTGACAATGCAGCACTCCCTCCACACTGACCCTCTGACAATGCTGCAGTCCCTCCACACTGACCCTCTGACTATGCTGCACTCCCTCCACACTGATCCTATGACAATGCTGCACTCCCCCCACACTGATCCTCTGACAATGCTGCACTACCTCCACACTGATCCTCTGACAATGCTGCACTCCCTCCACACTGACTCTCTGACAATGCTGCACTCGCTCCACACTGATCCTCTGACAATGCTGCACTCCCTCCACACTGACCCTCTAACAATGCTGCACTCTCTCCACACTATCCTCTGACAATGCAGCAATCCCTCCACACTGATCCTCAGACAATGCTGCACTCCCCCCACACTGACCCTCTGACAATGCTGCACCAACTCCACACTGATCCTCTGACAATGCTGCACTCCCTCCACACTGATCCTCTGACACTGCAGCACTCCCTCCACACTGATCCTCTGACAATGCTGCACTCCCTCCAAACTGACTCTCTGAAAATGCTGCACTCCCTCCACACTGATCCTCTGACAATGCTGCACTCCCTCCACACTGACCCTCTGACAATGCTGCACTCTCTCCACACTATCCTCTGACATTGCTTCACTCCCTCCACACTGATCCTCTGACACTGCAGCACTACCTCCACACTGATCCTCTGACACTGCAGCACTCCCTCCACAGTGATCCTCTGACACTGCAGCACTCCCTCCACACTGATCCTCTGACAATGCTGCACTCCCTCCACACTGACTCTCTGACAATGCTGCACTCCCTCCACACTCATCCTCTGACAATGCTGCACTCCCTCAACACTGACCCTCTAACAATGCTGCACTCTCTCCACACTATCCTCTGACAATGCAGCAATCCCTCCACACTGATCCTCAGACAATGCTGCACTCCCCACACACACTGACCCTCTGACAATGCTGCACTCTCTCCATAATGATCCTCTGACAATGCTGCACTCCCTCCACACTGACCCTCTGACAATGCTCCACTCCCTCCACACTGACCCTCTGACAATGCTGCACTCCCTCCATACTGATCCTCTGACAATGCTGCACTCCCTCCACACTGATCCTCTGACCATGCTGCACCCCCTCCATTCTGACCCTCTGACAATGCTTCACACCCTCCAGACTGATCCTCTGACAATGCAGCACTTCCTCCACACTGATGCTCTGACAATGCTGCAATACCACCACACTGATCCTCTGACAATGCTGCACTCCCTCCATACTGATCCTCGAACAAGGCTGCACTCTCTCCACATTGATCCACTGGCAATGCTGCACTCCATCCACACGGACTCTCCGACAATGCAGCACTCCCTTCACACTGATCCTCTGACAATGCTGCACTCTCTCCATAATGATCCTCTGACAATGCTGCACTGCCTCCACACTGACCCTCTGACAATGCTGCACTCGCTCGAAACTAACCCTCTCACAATTCTGCACTCCCTCCATAATGGTACTCTGACAATTCTGCACACACTCCATACTGACTCTCTAACAATGCTGCACTCCCTCCACACTGATCCTCTGACAATGCTGCACTCCCTCCACACTGACCCTCTGACAATGCTGCACTCCTCGACATTGACCCTCTGACAATGCTGCACATCCTTCGCACTGATCCTCTGAAAATGCTGCTCTCCCTCCACACTGATCCTGTGACAATGCTGCACTCCCTCCACACTGATCCTCTGACAATGCTGCACTCCCACCATAATGATCCTCTGACAATGCTGCACTCCCTCCACACTGATCGTCTGAAAAGTCTGCACTCCCGACACACTGACCCTCTGACAATGCTGCACTCCCTCCACACTGATCATGTTACAATGCTGCACGACCTCCACACTGACCCTCTGACAATGCTGCACTCCCAACACACTGATCCTCTGACAATGCTGCACTCCCTCCACACTGATCCTCTGACAATGCTACACTCCCTCCACACTGATACTCTGACAATGCTGCACTCCCTCCACACTGACTCTCTGACAATGCTGCACTCCCTCCACACTGACCCTCTGACAATGCTGCACACCCTCCTCACTGATCCACTGACAATGCTGCACTCCCTCCATACTGATCCTCTGACAATGCTGCACTCCTTCCATACTGATCCTCTGACAATGCTGCACCCCCTCCACACTGACCCTCTGAAAATGCTGCACTCTCACCACACTGATCCTCTGACAATGCTGCACTCCCTCCACACTGACCCTCAGACAATGCTGCACTCCCTCCACACTGACCCTCTGACAATGCTGCACTCCCTCCACACTGATCCTCTGACAATGCTGCACTCCCTCCACACTGATCCTCTGACAATGCTGCACTCCCTCCACAGTGATCCACTGACAATGCTGCACTCCGTCCACACTGATCCTCTGACAATGCTGCAATACCTCCACACTGATCCTCTGACAATGCTGCACTCTCTCCACACTGACCCTCTGACAATGCTGCACTCCCTCGACACTGACCCTCTGACAATGCTGCTCTCCCACCACACTGATCCTCTGACAATGCTGCACTCTCTCGACACTGACCCTCTGACAATTCTGCACTCCGTCCATAATGGTAGTCTGACAATTCTGCACACCCTCCATACTGACTCTCTGACAATGCTGCACACCCTCCACACTGATCCTCTGACAATGCTGCACTCCCTCCACACTGACCCTCTGACAATTCTGCACTCCCTCCATACTGATCCTCTGACAATGCTGCACTCCCTCCACACTGATCCTCTGACAATGCTGCAGTCCCTCCATACTGACCCCATGACAGTGTAAAACACCCTCCACACAGATCCTCTGACAATGCTGCACTCTCTCCACACTATCCTCTGACAATGCAGCACTCCCTCCAAACTGACCCTCTGACAATGCTGTACTCCCTCCACACTGATCCTCTGACAATGCTGCACTCCCTCCACACTGATCCTCTGACAATGCTGCAGTCCCTCCATACTGACCCTCTGACCATGCTGCACTCCCCCCACACTGACCCTCTGACAATGCTGCACCCAGCCACACTATCCTCTGACAATGCAGCAATAACTCCACACTGATCCTCAGACAATGCTGCACTCCCCCCATACTGACCCTCTGACAATTCTGCACTCTCTCCACACTATACTCTGACAATGCAGCATTCCTCGACACTGACCCTCTGACAATGCTGCACACCCTCCTCACTGATCCTCAGAAAAGGCTGCACTCTCTCCACACTGACCCTATGACAATGCAGCACTCCCTCCACACTGATCATGTTACAATGATGCACTACCTCCACACTGACCCTCTGACAATGCTGCACTCCCACCACACTGATCCTCTGACAATGCTGCTCTCCCTCCACACTGATCCTCTGACAATGCTGCACTTCCTCCACACTGTACCACTGACAATGCTGCACTCCCTCCATACTGATCCTGTGAGAATGCTGCACTGCCTCCACACTGATCCTCTGACAATGCTGCACTCCCTCCACACTGATCCTCTGACAATGCTGCACTCCGTCCATACTGAACCTCTGACAATGCTGCACTCCCTCCACACTGATACTCTGAAAAGGCTGCACTCCCTCCACACTGACCCTCTGACAATGCTGCACACCCTCCAGACTGATCCTCTGACAATGCAGCACTTCGTCCACACTGATGCTCTGACAATGCTGCACACCCTCCTCACTGATCCACTGACAATGCTGCACTCCCTACACACTGATCCTCTGACAATGCTGCACCCCTCCACACTGATCCTCTGAAAATGCTGCCCACACCTCCACACTGAATCACTGACAATGCTGCACTCCCTCCACACTGACCATCAGACAATGCTGCACTCCCTCCACACTGACCCACTGGCAATGCTGCACTCCCTCCACACTGACCCACTGACAATGCTGCACTGTCTCCAAACTGATCCTCTGAAAAGACTGCACTCCATCCACAATGACCCTCTGACAATTCTGCACTCCATCCACACTGATCCTCTGACAATGCTGCACTCCCTCCATATTGACCCTCCGACAATGCTGCACTCCCACCACACTGATCCTCTGACAATGCTGCACTCCCTCCATACTGACTCTCTGACAATGCAGCACTCCCTTCACACTGATCCTCTGATAATGCTGCAGTCCCTCAACACTGATCCTCTGAAATTCTGCACACCCTCCACACAGATCCTCTGACAATGCTGCACACCCTCGACACTGACCCTCTGACAATGCTGCAAACCTCCAGACGGATCCTCTGACAATGCAGCACTTCCTCCACACAGATCCTCTGACAATGCAGCACTCCCTCCATACTGACTCTCTTACAATGCTGCACTCCCTTCACACTGATCCTCTGACAATGCTGCACTCCCTCGACACTGACCCTCTGACAATGCTGCACACTCTCCTCACTGATCCTCTGAAAATACTGCTCTCCCTCCACACTGATCCTCTGACAATGCAGCACTCCCTCCATACTGACTCTCTGACAATGCTGCACTCCCTCCACACTGATCCTCTGACAATGCTGCACTCCCGTGACACTGATACTCTGACAATGCTGAACACCCTCCTCACTGATCCTCTGAAAATGCTGCTCTCCCTCTACACTGATCCTCTGACAATGCAGCACTCCCTCCATACTGGCCTTCTGACAATGCCGCACTCCCTCCACACTGACCCTCTGACAATGCTGCACTCCCTCCACACTGACCCTCTGACAATGCTGCACTCTCTTCACACTATCCTCTGACAATGCAGCACTCCCTCCACACTGATCCTCTGACAATGCTGCACTCCCTCCACACTGACCCTCTGACAATGCTGCACTCTCTTCACACTATCCTCTGACAATGCTGCACTCCCTCCAGACTGACCCTCTGACAATGCTGCACTCCCTCCACACTGACCCTCTGACAATGCTGCACTCTCTTCACACCATCCTCTGACAATGCAGCACTCCCTCCACACTGATCCTCTGACAATGCTGAACTCCAACCACACTGACCCTCTGACAATGCTGCACCACCTCCACACTAACCCTCTGATAATGCTGCACTCTCTCCACACTATCCTCTGACAATGCAGCACTCCCTCCACACTGACCCTCTGACAATGCTGCAGTCCCTCCACACTGACCCTCTGACTATGCTGCACTCCCTCCACACTGATCCTCTGACAATGCTGCACTCCCCCCACACTGATCCTCTGACAATGCTGCACTACCTCCACACTGATCCTCTGACAATGCTGCACTCCCTCCACACTGACTCTCTGACAATGCTGCACTCGCTCCACACTGATCCTCTGACAATGCTGCACTCCCTCCACACTGACCCTCTAACAATGCTGCACTCTATCCACACTATCCTCTGACAATGCAGCAATCCCTCCACACTGATCCTCAGACAATGCTGCACTCCCCCCACACTGACCCTCTGACAATGCTGCACTCTCTCCACACTATCCTCTGACAATGCTTCACTCCCTCCACACTGATCCTCTGACAATGCTGAACTCCCTCCACACTGACCCTCTGACAATGCTGCACCACCTCCACACTGATCCTCTGACAATGCTGCACTCCCTCCACACTGATCCTCTGACACTGCAGCACTCCCTCCACACTGATCCTCTGACAATGCTGCACTCCCTCCACACTGACTCTCTGACAATGCTGCACTCCCTCCACACTGATCCTCTGACAATGCTGCACTCCCTCCACACTGACCCTCTGACAATGCTGCACTCTCTCCACACTGACCCTCTGACAATGCTGCACCCCCTCCACACTGATCCTCTGAAAATGCTGCTCTCCCTCCACACTGATCCTCTGACAATGCGGCACTCCCTCCATACTGACTCTCTGACAATGCTGCACTCCCGTGACACTGATCCTCTGACAATGCTGCACACCCTCCTCACTGATCCTCTGAAAATGCTGCTCTCCCTCTACACTGATAATCTGACAATGCAGCACTCCCTCCATACAGACCTTCTGACAATGCCGCACTCCCTCCACACTGACCCTCTGACAATGCTGCACTCCCTCCACACTGACCCTCTGACAATGCTGCACTCTCTTCACACTATCCTCTGACAATGCAGCACTCCCTCCACACTGATCCTCTGACAATGCTGCACTCCCTCCACACTGACCCTCTGACAATGCTGCACTCTCTTCACACTATCCTCTGACAATGCTGCACTCCCTCCACACTGACCCTCTGACAATGCTGCACTCCCTCCACACTGACCCTCTGACAATGCTGCACTCTCTTCACACTATCCTCTGACAATGCAGCACTCCCTCCACACTGATCCTCTGACAATGCTGAACTCCCTCCACACAGACCCTCTGACAATGCTGCACCACCTCCACACTGACCCTCTGATAATGCTGCACTCTCTCCACACAATCCTCTGACAATGCAGCACTCCCTCCACACTGACCCTCTGACAATTCTGCAGTCCCTCCACACTGACCCTCTGACTATGCTGCACTCCCTCCACACTGATCCTCTGACAATGCTGCACTCCCTCCACACTGATCCTCTGACAATGCTGCACTCCCCCCACACTGATCCTCTGACAATGCTGCACTACCTCCACACTGATCCTCTGACAATGCTGCACTCCCTCCACACTGACTCTCTGACAATGCTGCACTCGCTCCACACTGATCCTCTGACAATGCTGCACTCCCTCCACACTGACCCTCTAACAATGCTGCACTCTCTCCACACTATCCTCTGACAATGCAGCAATCCCTCCACATTGATCCTCAGACAATGCTGCACTCCCCCCACACTGACCCTCTGACAATGCTGCACTCTCTCCACACTATCCTCTGACAATGCTTCACTCCTTCCACACTGATCCTCTGACAATGCTGAACGCCCTCCACACTGACCCTCTGACAATGCTGCACCACCTCCACACTGATCCTCTGACAATGCTGCACTCCCTCCACACTGATCCTCTGACACTGCAGCACTCCCTCCACACTGATCCTCTGACAATGCTGCACTCCCTCCACACTGACTCTCTTACAATGCTGCACTCCCTCCACACTGATCCTCTGACAATGCTGCACTCCCTCCACACTGACCCTCTGACAATGCTGCACTCTCTCCACACTATCCTCTGACAATGCTTCACTCCCTCCACACTGATCCTCTGACACTGCAGCACTCCCTCCACACTGATCCTCTGACACTGCAGCACTCCCTCCACACTGATCCTCTGACACTGCAGCACTCCCTCCACACTGATCCTCTGACAATGCTGCACTCCCTCCACACTGACTCTCTGACAATGCTGCACTCCCTCCACACTGATCCTCTGACAATGCTGCACTCCCTCAAAACTGACCCTCTAACAATGCTGCACTCTCTCCACACTATCCTCTGACAATGCAGCAATCCCTCCACACTGATTCTCAGACAATGCTGCACTCCCTCGACACTGACCCTCTGACAATGCTGCACTCTCTCCATAATGATCCTCTGACAATGCTGCACTTCCTCCACACTGACCCTCTGACAATGCTCCACTCCCTCCACACTGACCCTCTGACAATGCTGCACTCCCTCCATACTGATCCTCTGACAATGCTGCACTCCCTCCACACTGATCCTCTGACCATGCTGCACCCCCTCCATTCTGACCCTCTGACAATGCTGCACTCCCTCCACACTGATACTCTGAAAAGGCTGCACTCCCTCCACACTGACCCTCTGACAATGCTTCACACCCTCCAGACTGATCCTCTGACAATGCAGCACTTCCTCCACACTGATGCTCTGACAATGCTGCACTCCCACAACACTGATCCTCTGACAATGCTGCACTCCCTCCATACTGATCCACTAACAAGGCAGCACTCTCTCCACATTGATCCTCTGGCAATGCTGCACTCCATCCACACTGACTCTCCGACAATGCAGCACTCCCTTCACACTGATCCTCTGACAATGCTGCACTCTCTCCATAATGATCCTCTGACAATGCTGCACTCCCTCCACACTGACCCTCTGACAATGCTGCACTCGCTCGAAACTAACCCTCTCACAATTCTGCACTCCCTCCATAATGATACTCTGACAATTCTGCACACCCTCCACACTGACTCTCTGACAATGCTGCACTCCCTCCACACTGATCCTCTGACAATGCTGCACTCCCTCCACACTGACCCTCTGACAATGCTGCACTCCTCGACATTGACCCTCTGACAATGCTGCACATCCTTCGCACTGATCCTCTGAAAATGCTGCTCTCCCTCCACACTGATCCTGTGACAATGCTGCACTCCCTCCACACTGATCCTCTGACAATGCTGCACTCCCACCATAATGATCCTCTGACAATGCTGCACTCCCTCCACACTGATCGTCTGAAAAGGCTGCACTCCCGACACACTGACCCTCTGACAATGCTGCACTCCCTCCACACTGATCATGTTACAATGCTGCACGACCTCCACACTGACCCTCTGACAATGCTGCACTCCCAACACACTGATCCTCTGACAATGCTGCACTCCCTCCACACTGATCCTCTGACAATGCTACACTCCCTCCACACTGATACTCTGACAATGCTGCACTCCCTCCACACTGACTCTCTGACAATGCTGCACTCCCTCCACACTGACCCTCTGACAATGCTGCACACCCTCCTCACTGATCCACTGACAATGCTGCACTCCCTCCATACTGATCCTCTGACAATGCTGCACTCCCTCCATACTGATCCTCTGACAATGCTGCACCCCCTCCACACTGACCCTCTGAAAATGCTGCACTCTCACCACACTGATCCTCTGACAATGCTGCACTCCCTCCACACTGACGCTCAGACAATGCTGCACTCCCTCCACACTGACCCTCTGACAATGCTGCACGCCCTCCACACTGATCCTCTGACAATGCTGCACTCCCTCCACACTGATCCTCTGACAATGCTGCACTCCCTCCACAGTGATCCACTGACAATGCTGCACTCCGTCCACACTGATCCTCTGACAATGCTGCAATACCTCCACACTGATCCTCTGACAATGCTGCACTCCCTCGACACTGACCCTCTGACAATGCTGCTCTCCCTCCACACTGATCCTCTGACAATGCTGCACTCTCTCGACACTGACCCTCTGACAATTCTGCACTCCGTCCATAATGATAGTCTGACAATTCTGCACACCCTCCATACTGACTCTCTGACAATGCTGCACTCCCTCCACACTGATCCTCTGACAATGCTGCACTCCCTCCACACTGACCCTCTGACAATTCTGCACTCCCTCCATACTGATCCTCTGACAATGCTGCACTCCCTCCACACTGACCCTCTGACAATGCTGCACTCCCTCCATACTGACCCTCTGACAATGCTGCACTCCCTCCACACTGACCCTCTGACAATGCTGCACGCCCTCCACACTGATCCTCTGACAATGCTGCACTCCCTCCATACCGATTCTCTGACAATGCTGCACTCCCACCACACTGATCCTCTGACAATGCTGCACTCCCTCCACACTGACCCTCTGACAATTGTGCACTCCCTCCATACTGATCCTCTGACAATGCTGCACTCCCTCCACACTGACCCTCTGACAATGCTGCACTCCCTCCATACTGACCCTCTGACAATGCTGCACTCCCTCCACACTGATCCTCTGACAATGCTGCACTCTCTCCACACTGATATTCTGACAATGCTGCACTCCCTCCACACTGTACCACTGACAATGCTGCACTCCCTCCATACTGATCCTGTGACAATGCTGCACTCCCTCCATACTGATCCTCTGACAATGCAGCACTTCCTCCACACTGATGCTCTGACAATGCTGCACACCCTGCCTCACAGTTCCTCTGAAAATGCTGCTCTCCCTCCACACTGATCCTCTGACAATGCAGCACTCCCTCCAAACTGACCCTCTGACAATGCTGTACTCCCTCCACACTGATCCTCTGACAATGCTGCACTGCCTCCACACTGACCCTCTGACAATGCTGCACCCCCTCCAAACTGACTCTCTGACAATGCTGCACTCCCTCCACACTGATCCTCTGACAATGCTGCAGTCCCTCCATACTGACCCTCTGACCATGCTGCACTCCCCCCACACTGACCCTCTGACAATGCTGCACCCAGCCACACTATCCTCTGACAATGCAGCAATCCCTCCACACTGATCCTCAGACAATGCTGCACTCCCCCCATACTGACCCATGACAATTCTGCACTCACTCCACACTATCCTCTGACAATGCAGCATTCCTCGACACTGACCCTCTAACAATGCTGCACACACTCCTCACTGATCCTCTGAAAAGGCTGCACTCTCTCCACACTGACCCTATGACAATGCAGCACTCCCTCCACACTGATCATGTTACAATGATGCACTACCTCCACACTGACCCTCTGACAATGCTGCACTCCCACCACACTGATCATCTGACAATGCTGCTCTCCCTCCACACTGATCCTCTGACAATGCTGCACTCCCTCCACACTGTACCACTGACAATGCTGCACTCCCTCCATACTGATCCTGTGACAATGCTGCACTGCCTCCACACTGATCCTCTGACAATGCTGCACTCCCTCCATACTGATCCTCTGACAATGCTGCACTCCGTCCATACTGAACCTCTGACAATGCTGCACTCCCTCCACACTGATACTCTGAAAAGGCTGCACTCCCTCCACACTGACCCTCTGACAATGCTGCACACCCTCCAGACTGATCCGCTGACAATGCAGCACTTCCTCCACACTGATGCTCTGACAATGCTGCACACCCTCCTCACTGATCCACTGACAATGCTGCACTCCCTGCACACTGATCCTCTGACAATGCTGCACCCCTCCACACTGATCCTCTGAAAATGCTGCCCACACCTCCACACTGAATCACTGACAATGCTGCACTCCCTCCACACTGACCATCAGACAATGCTGCACTCCCTCCACACTGACCCACTGGCACTGCTGCACTCCCTCCACACTGATACTCTGAAAAGGCTGCACTCCCTCCACACTGACCCTCTGACAATGCTGCACACCCTCCAGACTGATCCGCTGACAATGCAGCACTCCGTCCATACTGAACCTCTGACAATGCTGCACTCCCTCCACACTGACCCTCTGACAATGCTGCACACCCTCCAGACTGATCCGCTGACAATGCAGCACTTCCTCCACACTGATGCTCTGACAATGCTGCACACCCTCCTCACTGATCCTCTGAAAATGCTGCCCACACCTCCACACTGAATCACTGACAATGCTGCACTCCCTCCACACTGACCATCAGACAATGCTGCACTCCCTCCACACTGACCCACTGGCAATGCTGCACTGTCTCCACACTGATCCTCTGAAAAGACTGCACTCCATCCACAATGACCCTCTGACAATTCTGCACTCCATCCACACTGATCCTCTGACAATGCTGCACTCCCTCCATATTGACCCTCCGACAATGCTGCACTCCCACCACACTGATCCTCTGACAATGCTGCACTCCCTCCATACTGATCCTCTAACAAGGCTGCACTCTCTCCACATTGATCCTCTGGCAATGCTGCACTCCATCCACACTGACTCTCTGACAATGCAGCACTCCCTTCACACTGATCCTCTGATAATGCTGCAGTCCCTCAACACTGATCCTCTGAAATTCTGCACACCCTCCACACAGATCCTCTGACAATGCTGCACTCCCTCGACACTGACCCTCTGACAATGCTGCACAATCTCCTCACTGATCCTCTGAAAATGCTGCTCTCCCTCCACACTGATCCTCTGACAATGCAGCACTCCCTCCATACTGACTCTCTGACAATGCTGCACTCCCTCCACACTGATCCTCTGACAATGCTGCACTCCCGTGACACTGATACTCTGACAATGCTGCAAACCCTCCTCACTGATCCTCTGAAAATGCTGCTCTCCCTCTACACTGATCCTCTGACAATGCAGCACTCCCTCCATACTGACCTTCTGACAATGCCGCACTCCCTCCACACTGACCCTCTGACAATGCTGCACTCCCTCCACACTGACCCTCTGACAATGCTGCACTCTCTTCACACTATCCTCTGACAATGCAGCACTCCCTCCACACAGATCCTCTGACAATGCTGCACTCCCTCCACACTGACCCTCTGACAATGCTGCACTCTCTTCACTCTATCCTCTGACAATGCTGCACTCCCTCCACACTGACCCTCTGACAATGCTGCACTCCCTCCACACTGACCCTCTGACAATGCTGCACTCTCTTCACACTATCCTCTGACAATGCAGCACTCCCTCCACACTGATCCTCTGACAATGCTGAACTCCAACCACACTGACCCTCTGACAATGCTGCACCACCTCCACACTGACCCTCTGATAATGCTGCACTCTCTCCACACTGACCCTCTGACAATGCTGCAGTCCCTCCACACTGACCCTCTGACTATGCTGCACTCCCTCCACACTGATCCTCTGACAATGCTGCACTCCCCCCACACTGATCCTCTGACAATGCTGCACTACCTCCACACTGATCCTCTGACAATGCTGCACTCCCTCCACACTGACTCTCTGACAATGCTGCACTCGCTCCACACTGATCCTCTGACAATGCTGCACTCCCTCCACACTGACCCTCGAACAATGCTGCACTCTCTCCACACTATCCTCTGACAATGCAGCAATCCCTCCACACTGATCCTCAGACAATGCTGCACTCTCTCCACACTATCCTCTGACAATGCTTCACTCCCTCCACACTGCTTCTCTGACAATGCTGAACTCCCTCCACACTGACCCACTGACAATGCTGCACTCCCTCCACACTGACCCTCTAACAATGCTGCACTCTCTCCACACTATCCTCCGACAATGCAGCAATCCCTCCACACTGACCCTCTGACAATGCTGCACTCTCTCCACACTATCCTCTGACAATGCTTCACACCCTCCACACTGATCCTCTGACAATGCTGAACTCCCTCCACACTGACCCTCTGACAATGCTGCACCACCTCCACACTGATCCTCTGACAATGCTGCACTCCCTCCACACTGATCCTCTGACAATGCTGCACTCCCTCCACACTGACCCTCTGACAATGCTGCACTCTCTCCACACTATCCTCTGACAATGCTTCACTCCCTCCACACTGATCCTCTGACACTGTAGCACTCCCTCCACACTGATCCTCTGACACTGCAGCACTCCCTCCACACTGATCCTCTGACACTGCAGCACTCCCTCCACACTGATCCTCTGACAATGCTGCACTCCCTCCACACTGACTCTCTGACAATGCTGCACTCCCTCCACACTGATCCTCTGACAATGCTGCACTCCCTCAACACTGACCCTCTAACAATGCTGCACTCTCTCCACACTATCCTCTGACAATGCAGCAATCCCTCCACACTGACCCTCTGACAATGCTGCACTCCCTCCACACTGATCATGTTACAATGCTGCACGACCTCCACACTGACCCTCTGACAATGCTGCACTCCCAACACACTGATCCTCTGACAATGCTGCACTCCCTCCACACTGATCCTCTGACAATGCTACACTCCCTCCACACTGATACTCTGACAATGCTGCACTCCCTCCACACTGACTCTCTGACAATGCTGCACTCCCTCCACACTGACCCTCTGACAATGCTGCACACCCTCCTCACTGATCCACTGACAATGCTGCACTCCCTCCATACTGATCCTCTGACAATGCTGCACTCCCTCCATACTGATCCTCTGACAATGCTGCACCCCCTCCACACTGACCCTCTGAAAATGCTGCACTCTCACCACACTGATCCTCTGACAATGCTGCACTCCCTCCACACTGACGCTCAGACAATGCTGCACTCCCTCCACACTGACCCTCTGACAATGCTGCACGCCCTCCACACTGATCCTCTGACAATGCTGCACTCCCTCCACACTGATCCTCTGACAATGCTGCACTCCCTCCACAGTGATCCACTGACAATGCTGCACTCCGTCCACACTGATCCTCTGACAATGCTGCAATACCTCCACACTGATCCTCTGACAATGCTGCACTCTCTCCACACTGACCCTCTGACAATGCTGCACTCCCTCGACACTGACCCTCTGACAATGCTGCTCTCCCTCCACACTGATCCTCTGACAATGCTGCACTCTCTCGACACTGACCCTCTGACAATTCTGCACTCCGTCCATAATGATAGTCTGACAATTCTGCACACCCTCCATACTGACTCTCTGACAATGCTGCACTCCCTCCACACTGATCCTCTGACAATGCTGCACTCCCTCCACACTGACCCTCTGACAATTCTGCACTCCCTCCATACTGATCCTCTGACAATGCTGCACTCCCTCCACACTGACCCTCTGACAATGCTGCACTCCCTCCATACTGACCCTCTGACAATGCTGCACTCCCTCCACACTGACCCTCTGACAATGCTGCACGCCCTCCACACTGATCCTCTGACAATGCTGCACTCCCTCCATACCGATTCTCTGACAATGCTGCACTCCCACCACACTGATCCTCTGACAATGCTGCACTCCCTCCACACTGACCCTCTGACAATTGTGCACTCCCTCCATACTGATCCTCTGACAATGCTGCACTCCCTCCACACTGACCCTCTGACAATGCTGCACTCCCTCCATACTGACCCTCTGACAATGCTGCACTCCCTCCACACTGATCCTCTGACAATGCTGCACTCTCTCCACACTGATATTCTGACAATGCTGCACTCCCTCCACACTGTACCACTGACAATGCTGCACTCCCTCCATACTGATCCTGTGACAATGCTGCACTCCCTCCATACTGATCCTCTGACAATGCAGCACTTCCTCCACACTGATGCTCTGACAATGCTGCACACCCTGCCTCACAGTTCCTCTGAAAATGCTGCTCTCCCTCCACACTGATCCTCTGACAATGCAGCACTCCCTCCAAACTGACCCTCTGACAATGCTGTACTCCCTCCACACTGATCCTCTGACAATGCTGCACTGCCTCCACACTGACCCTCTGACAATGCTGCACCCCCTCCAAACTGACTCTCTGACAATGCTGCACTCCCTCCACACTGATCCTCTGACAATGCTGCAGTCCCTCCATACTGACCCTCTGACCATGCTGCACTCCCCCCACACTGACCCTCTGACAATGCTGCACCCAGCCACACTATCCTCTGACAATGCAGCAATCCCTCCACACTGATCCTCAGACAATGCTGCACTCCCCCCATACTGACCCATGACAATTCTGCACTCACTCCACACTATCCTCTGACAATGCAGCATTCCTCGACACTGACCCTCTAACAATGCTGCACACACTCCTCACTGATCCTCTGAAAAGGCTGCACTCTCTCCACACTGACCCTATGACAATGCAGCACTCCCTCCACACTGATCATGTTACAATGATGCACTACCTCCACACTGACCCTCTGACAATGCTGCACTCCCACCACACTGATCATCTGACAATGCTGCTCTCCCTCCACACTGATCCTCTGACAATGCTGCACTCCCTCCACACTGTACCACTGACAATGCTGCACTCCCTCCATACTGATCCTGTGACAATGCTGCACTGCCTCCACACTGATCCTCTGACAATGCTGCACTCCCTCCATACTGATCCTCTGACAATGCTGCACTCCGTCCATACTGAACCTCTGACAATGCTGCACTCCCTCCACACTGATACTCTGAAAAGGCTGCACTCCCTCCACACTGACCCTCTGACAATGCTGCACACCCTCCAGACTGATCCGCTGACAATGCAGCACTTCCTCCACACTGATGCTCTGACAATGCTGCACACCCTCCTCACTGATCCACTGACAATGCTGCACTCCCTGCACACTGATCCTCTGACAATGCTGCACCCCTCCACACTGATCCTCTGAAAATGCTGCCCACACCTCCACACTGAATCACTGACAATGCTGCACTCCCTCCACACTGACCATCAGACAATGCTGCACTCCCTCCACACTGACCCACTGGCACTGCTGCACTCCCTCCACACTGATACTCTGAAAAGGCTGCACTCCCTCCACACTGACCCTCTGACAATGCTGCACACCCTCCAGACTGATCCGCTGACAATGCAGCACTCCGTCCATACTGAACCTCTGACAATGCTGCACTCCCTCCACACTGATCCTCTGACAATGCTGCACTCCCTCCACACTGACCCTCTGACAATGCTGCACACCCTCCAGACTGATCCGCTGACAATGCAGCACTTCCTCCACACTGATGCTCTGACAATGCTGCACACCCTCCTCACTGATCCTCTGAAAATGCTGCCCACACCTCCACACTGAATCACTGACAATGCTGCACTCCCTCCACACTGACCATCAGACAATGCTGCACTCCCTCCACACTGACCCACTGGCAATGCTGCACTGTCTCCACACTGATCCTCTGAAAAGACTGCACTCCATCCACAATGACCCTCTGACAATTCTGCACTCCATCCACACTGATCCTCTGACAATGCTGCACTCCCTCCATATTGACCCTCCGACAATGCTGCACTCCCACCACACTGATCCTCTGACAATGCTGCACTCCCTCCATACTGATCCTCTAACAAGGCTGCACTCTCTCCACATTGATCCTCTGGCAATGCTGCACTCCATCCACACTGACTCTCTGACAATGCAGCACTCCCTTCACACTGATCCTCTGATAATGCTGCAGTCCCTCAACACTGATCCTCTGAAATTCTGCACACCCTCCACACAGATCCTCTGACAATGCTGCACTCCCTCGACACTGACCCTCTGACAATGCTGCACAATCTCCTCACTGATCCTCTGAAAATGCTGCTCTCCCTCCACACTGATCCTCTGACAATGCAGCACTCCCTCCATACTGACTCTCTGACAATGCTGCACTCCCTCCACACTGATCCTCTGACAATGCTGCACTCCCGTGACACTGATACTCTGACAATGCTGCAAACCCTCCTCACTGATCCTCTGAAAATGCTGCTCTCCCTCTACACTGATCCTCTGACAATGCAGCACTCCCTCCATACTGACCTTCTGACAATGCCGCACTCCCTCCACACTGACCCTCTGACAATGCTGCACTCCCTCCACACTGACCCTCTGACAATGCTGCACTCTCTTCACACTATCCTCTGACAATGCAGCACTCCCTCCACACTGATCCTCTGACAATGCTGCACTCCCTCCACACTGACCCTCTGACAATGCTGCACTCTCTTCACTCTATCCTCTGACAATGCTGCACTCCCTCCACACTGACCCTCTGACAATGCTGCACTCCCTCCACACTGACCCTCTGACAATGCTGCACTCTCTTCACACTATCCTCTGACAATGCAGCACTCCCTCCACACTGATCCTCTGACAATGCTGAACTCCAACCACACTGACCCTCTGACAATGCTGCACCACCTCCACACTGACCCTCTGATAATGCTGCACTCTCTCCACACTGACCCTCTGACAATGCTGCAGTCCCTCCACACTGACCCTCTGACTATGCTGCACTCCCTCCACACTGATCCTCTGACAATGCTGCACTCCCCCCACACTGATCCTCTGACAATGCTGCACTACCTCCACACTGATCCTCTGACAATGCTGCACTCCCTCCACACTGACTCTCTGACAATGCTGCACTCGCTCCACACTGATCCTCTGACAATGCTGCACTCCCTCCACACTGACCCTCGAACAATGCTGCACTCTCTCCACACTATCCTCTGACAATGCAGCAATCCCTCCACACTGATCCTCAGACAATGCTGCACTCTCTCCACACTATCCTCTGACAATGCTTCACTCCCTCCACACTGCTTCTCTGACAATGCTGAACTCCCTCCACACTGACCCACTGACAATGCTGCACTCCCTCCACACTGACCCTCTAACAATGCTGCACTCTCTCCACACTATCCTCCGACAATGCTGCACTCCCTCCACACTGATCCTCTGACAATGCTGCACTCCCTCCACACTGACCCTCTGACAATGCTGCACTCTCTCCACACTATCCTCTGACAATGCTTCACTCCCTCCACACTGATCCTCTGACACTGTAGCACTCCCTCCACACTGATCCTCTGACACTGCAGCACTCCCTCCACACTGATCCTCTGACACTGCAGCACTCCCTCCACACTGATCCTCTGAAAATGCTGCACTCCCTCCACACTGACTCTCTGACAATGCTGCACTCCCTCCACACTGATCCTCTGACAATGCTGCACTCCCTCAACACTGACCCTCTAACAATGCTGCACTCTCTCCACACTATCCTCTGACAATGCAGCAATCCCTCCACACTGATCCTCAGACAATGCTGCACTCCCCCCACTCTGACCGTCTGACAATGCTGCACTCTCTCCACACTGATCCTCTGACAATGCTGCACTCCCTCCACACTGACCCTCTGACAATGCTCCACTCCCTCCACACTGACCCTCTGACAATGCTGCACTCCCTCCATACTGATCCTCTGACAATGCTGCACTCCCTCCACACTGATCCTCTGACCATGCTGCACCCCCTCCATTCTGCCCCTCTGACAATGCTGCACTCCCTCCACACTGATACTCTGAAAAGCCTGCACTCCCTCCACACAGACCCTCTGACAATGCTGCACACCCTCCAGACTGATCCTCTGACAATGCAGCACTTCCTCCACACTGATGCTCTGACAATGCTGCACACCCTCCTCACTGACCCTCTGACAATGCTCCACTCCCTCCACACTGACCCTCTGACAATGCTGCACTCCCTCCACACTGATCCACTGACAATGCTGCACTCCCTACACACTGATCCTCTGACAATGCTGCACCCCTCCACACTGATCCTCTGACAATGCTGCTCTCTCTCCACACTGACCCTCTGACAATGCTGCACTCCCTCCACACTGATCCTCCGAAAATGCTGCCCACACCTCCACACTGAATCACTGACAATGCTGCACTCCCTCCACACTGACCATCAGACAAAGCTGCACTCCCTCCACACTGACCCACTGGCAATGCTGCACTGTCTCCACACTGATCCTCTGAAAAGACTGCACTCCCTCCACAATGACCCTCTCACAATTCTGCACTCCATCCACACTGATCCTCTGACAATGCTGCACTCCCTCCACACTGATCCTCTGACAATGCTGCACTCCCTCCATACTGATCCTCTAACAAGGCTGCACTCTCTCCACATTGATCCTCTGGCAATGCTGCACTCCATCCACACTGACTCTCCGACAATGCAGCACTCCCTTCACACTAATCCTCTGACAATGCTGCACTCCCTCGACACTGACCCTCTGACAATGCTGCACACTCTCCTCACTGATCCTCTGAAAATGCTGCTCTCCCTCCACACTGATCCTCTGACAATGCGGCACTCCCTCCATACTGACTCTCTGACAATGCTGCACTCCCTCCACACTGATCCTCTGACAATGCTGCACTCCCGTGACACTGATCCTCTGACAATGCTGCACACCCTCCTCACTGATCCTCTGAAAATGCTGCTCTCCCTCTACACTGATCCTCTGACAATGCAGCACTCCCTCCATACTGACCTTCTGACAATGCCGCACTCCCTCCACACTGATCCTCTGACAATGCTGCACTCCCTCCACACTGATCCTCTGACAATGCTGCACTCTCTTCACACTATCCTCTGACAATGCAGCACTCCCTCCACACTGATCCTCTGACAATGCTGCACTCCCTCCACACTGACCCTCTGACAATGCTGCACACCCTCCAGACTGATCCTCTGACAATGCAGCACTTCCTCCACACTGATGCTCTGACAATGCTGCACACCCTCCTCACTGATCCACTGACAAGGCTGCACTCCCTACACACTGATCCTCTGACAATGCTGCACCCCTCCACACTGATCCTCTGAAAATGCTGCCCACACCTCCACACTGAATCACTGACAATGCTGCACTCCCTCCACACTGACCATCAGACAATGCTGCACTCCTTCCACACTGACCCACTGGCAATGCTGCACTGTCTCCACACTGATCCTCTGAAAAGACTGCACTCCCTCCACAATGACCCTCTCACAATTCTGCACTCCATCCACACTGATCCTCTGACAATGCTGCACTCCCACCACACTGATCCTCTGACAATGCTGCACTCCCTCCATACTGATCCTCTAACAAGGCTGCACTCTCTCCACATTGATCCTCTGGCAATGGTGCACTCCATCCACACTGACTCTCTGACAATGCAGCACTCCCTTCACACTGATCCTCTGATAATGCTGCAGTCCCTCAACACTGATCCTCTGAAATTCTGCACACCCTCCACACAGATCCTCTGACAATGCTGCACTCCCTCGACACTGACCCTCTGACAATGCTGCAAACCTCCAGACGGATCCTCTGACAATGCAGCACTCCCTCCATACTGACTCTCTTACAATGCTGCACTCCCTTCACACTGATCCTCTGACAATACTGCACTCCCTCGACACTGACCCTCTGACAATGCTGCACACTCTCCTCACTGATCCTCTGACAATGCTGCACTCCCTCCACACTGACCCTCTGACAATGCTGCACCACCTCCACACTGACCCTCTGATAATGCTGCACTCCCTCCATACTGATCCTCAAACAAGGCTGCACTCCATCCACACTGATCCTCTGACAATGCTGCACTACCTCCATATTGACCCTCCGACAATGCTGCACTCCCACCACACTGATCCTCTGACAATGCTGCACTCCCTCCAAACTGATCCTCTAACAAGGCTGCACTCTCTCCACATTGATCCTCTGGCAATGCTGCAAACCTCCAGACGGATCCTCTGACAATGCAGTACTTCCTCGACACTGACCCTCTGACAATGCTGCACACTCTCCTCACTGATCCTCTGAAAATGCTGCTCTCCCTCCACACTGATCCTCTGACAATGCAGCACTCCCTCCATACTGACTCTCTGACAATGCTGCACTCCCTCCACACTGATCCTCTGACAATGCTGCACTCCCGTGACACTGATACTCTGACAATGCTGCACACCCTCCTCACTGATCCTCTGAAAATGCTGCTCTCCCTCTACACTGATCCTCTGACAATGCAGCACTCCCTCCATACTGACCTTCTGACAATGCCGCACTCCCTCCACACTGACCCTCTGACAATGCTGCACTCCCTCCACACTGACCCTCTGACAATGCTGCACTCTCTTCACACTACCCTCTGACAATGCAGCACTCCCTCCACACTGATCCTCTGACAATGCTGCACTCCCTCCACACTGACCCTCTGACAATGCTGCACTCTCTTCACACTATCCTCTGACAATGCTGCACTCCCTCCACACTGACCCTCTGACAATGCTGCACACCCTCCACACTGACCCTCTGACAATGCTGTACTCACTTCACACTATCCTCTGACAATGCAGCACTCCCTCCACACTGATCCTCTGACAATGCTGAACTCCCTCCACACTGACCATCTGACAATGCTGCACCACCTCCACACTGACCCTCTGATAATGCTGCACTCTCTCCACACTGTCCTCTGACAATGCAGCACTCCCTCCACACTGACCCTCTGATAATGCTGCAGTCCCTCCACACTGACCCTCTGACTATGCTGCACTCCCTCCACACTGATCCTCTGACAATGCTGCACTCCCCCCACACTGATCCTCTGACAATGCTGCACTACCTCCACACTGATCCTCTGACAATGCTGCACTCCCTCCACACTGACTCTCTGACAAAGCTGCACTCGCTCCACACTGATCCTCTGACAATGCTGCACTCCCTCCACACTGACCCTCTAACAATGCTGCACTCTCTCCACACTATCCTCTGACAATGCAGCAATCCCTCCGCACTGATCCTCAGACAATGCTGCACTCCCCCCACACTGACCCTCTGACAATGCTGCACTCTCTCCACACTGATCCTCTGACAATGCTTCACTCCCTCCACACTGATCCTCTGACAATGCTGAACTCCCTCCACACTGACCCTCTGACAATGCTGCACCACCTCCACACTGATCCTCTGACAATGCTGCACTCCCTCCACACTGATCCTCTGACACTGCAGCACTCCCTCCACACTGATCCTCTGACAATGCTGCACTCCCTCCACACTGACTCTCTGACAATGCTGCACTACCTCCACACTGATCCTCTGACAATGCTGCACTCTCTCCACACTGACTCTCTGACAAAGCTGCACTCGCTCCACACTGATCCTCTGACAATGCTGCACTCCCTCCACACTGACCCTCTAACAATGCTGCACTCTCTCCACACTATCCTCTGACAATGCAGCAATCCCTCCACACTGATCCTCAGACAATGCTGCACTCCCCCCACACTGACCCTCTGACAATGCTGCACTCTCTCCACACTGATCCTCTGACAATGCTTCACTCCCTCCACACTGATCCTCTGACAATGCTGAACTCCCTCCACACTGACCCTCTGACAATGCTGCACCACCTCCACACTGATCCTCTGACAATGCTGCACTCCCTCCACACTGATCCTCTGACACTGCAGCACTCCCTCCACACTGATCCTCTGACAATGCTGCACTCCCTCCACACTGACTCTCTGACAATGCTGCACTCCCTCCACACTGACCCTCTGACAATGCTGCACTCTCTCCACACTTTCCTCTGACAATGCTTCACTCCCTCCACACTGATCCTCTGACACTGCATCACTCCCTCCACACTGATCCTCTGACACTGCAGCACTCCCTCCACACTGATTCTCTGACACTGCAGCACTCCCTCCACACTGATCCTCTGACAATGCTGCACTCCCTCCACACTGACTCTCTGACAATGGTGCACTCCCTCCACACTGATCCTCTGACAATGCTGCACTCCCTCAACATTGACCCTCTGACAATGCTGCACTCTCTCCACACTATCCTCTGACAATGCGGCAATCCCTCCACACTGATCCTCAGAGAATGCTGCACTCCCCCCACACTGACCGTCTGACAATGCTGCACTCTCTCCACACTGATCCTCTGACAATGCTGCACTCCCTCCACACTGACCCTCTGACAATGCTCCACTCCCTCCACACTGACCCTCTGACAATGCTGCACTCCCTCCATACTGATCCTCTGACAATGCTGCACTCCCTCCACACTGATCCTCTGACCATGCTGCACCCCCTCCATTCTGACCCTCTGACAATGCTGCACTCCCTCCACACTGATACTCTGAAAAGGCTGCACTCCCTCCACACTGACCCTCTGACAATACTGCACACCCTCCTCACTGACCCTCTGACAATGCTCCACTCCCTCCACACTGACCCTCTGACAATGCTGCACTCCCTCCACACTGATCCACTGACAATGCTGCACTCCCTACACACTGATCCTCTGACAATGCTGCACCCCTCCACACTGATCCTCTGACAATGCTGCTCTCTCTCCACACTGACCCTCTGACAATGCTGCACTCCCTCCACACTGATCCTCTGAAAATGCTGCCCACACCTCCACATTGAATCACTGACAATGCTGCACTCCCTCCACACTGACCATCAGACAATGCTGCACTCCCTCCATACTGACCCACTGGCAATGCTGCACTGTCTCCACACTGATCCTCTGATAATGCTGCAGTCCCTCCACACTGATCCTCTGAAATTCGCACACCCTCCACACAGATACTCTGACAATGCTGCACTCCCTCGACACTGACCCTCTGACAATGCTGCACACCCTCCAGACAGATCCTCTGACAATGCAGCACTTCCTCCACACTGATCCTCTGACAATGCAGCACTCCCTCCATACTGACCCTCTTACAATGCTGCACTCCCTCCACACTGATCCTCTGACAATGCTGCACTCCCTCGACACTGACCCTCTGACAATGCTGCACACTCTCCTCACTGATCCTCTGAAAATGCTGCTCTCCCTCCACACTGATCCTCTGACAATGCGGCACTCCCTCCATACTGACTCTCTGACAATGCTGCACTCCCTCCACACTGATCCTCTGACAATGCTGCACTCCCCCCACACTGATCCTCTGACAATGCTGCACTACCTCCACACTGATCCTATGACAATGCTGCACTCCCTCCACACTGACTCTCTGACAATGCTGCACTCGCTCCACACTGATCATCTGACAATGCTGCACTCCCTCCACACTGACCCTCTAACAATGCTGCACTCTCTCCACACTATCCTCTGACAATGCAGCAATCCCTCCACACTGATCCTCAGACAATGCTGCACTCCCCCCACACTGACCCTCTGACAATGCTGCACTCTCTCCACACTGATCCTCTGACAATGCTTCACTCCCTCCACACTGATCCTCTGACAATGCTGAACTCCCTCCACACTGACCCTCTGACAATGCTGCACCACCTCCACACTGATCCTCTGACAATGCTGCACTCCCTCCACACTGATCCTCTGACACTGCAGCACTCCCTCCACACTGATCCTCTGACAATGCTGCACTCTCTCCACACTATCCTCTGACAATGCTTCACTCCCTCCACACTGATCCTCTGACACTGCAGCACTCCCTCCACACTGATCCTCTGACACTGCAGCACTCCCTCCACACTGATCCTCTGACACTGCAGCACTCCCTCCACACTGATCCTCTGACAATGCTGCACTCCCTCCACACTGACTCTCTGACAATGGTGCACTCCCTCCACACTGATCCTCTGACAATGCTGCACTCCCTCAACACTGACCCTCTAACAATGCTGCACTCTCTCCACACTATCCTCTGACAATGCAGCAATCCCTCCACACTGATCCTCAGAGAATGCTGCACTCCCGCCACACTGACCGTCTGACAATGCTGCACTCTCTCCACACTGATCCTCTGACAATGCTGCACTCCCTCCACAATGACCCTCTGACAATGCTCCACTCCCTCCACACTGACCCTCTGACAATGCTGCACTCCCTCCATACTGATCCTCTGACAATGCTGCACTCCCTCCACACTGATCCTCTAACCATGCTGCACCCCCTCCATTCTGCCCCTCTGACAATGCTGCACGCCCTCCACACTGATACTCTGAAAAGGCTGCACTCCCTCCACACTGACCCTCTGACAATGCTGCACACCCTCCTCACTGACCCTCTGACAATGCTCCACTACCTCCACACTGACCCTCTGACAATGCTGCACTCCCTCCACACTGATCCACTGACAATGCTGCACTCCCTACACACTGATCCTCTGACAATGCTGCACCCCTCCACACTGATCCTCTGACAATGCTGCTCTCTCTCCACACTGACCCTCTGACAATGCTGCACTCCCTCCACACTGATCCTCTGAAAATGCTGCCCACACCTCCACATTGAATCACTGACAATACTGCACTCCCTCCACACTGACCATCAGACAATGCTGCACTCCCTCCACACTGACCCACTGGCAATGCTGCACTGTCTCCACACTGATCCTCTGATAATGCTGCAGTCCCTCCACACTGATCCTCTGAAATTCGCACACCCTCCACACAGATACTCTGACAATGCTGCACTCCCTCGACACTGACCCTCTGACAATGCTGCACACCCTCCAGACGGATCCTCTGACAATGCAGCACTTCCTCCACACTGATCCTCTGACAATGCAGCACTCCCTCCATACTGACCCTCTTACAATGCTGCACTCCCTCCACACTGATCCTCTGACAATGCTTCACTCCCTCCACACTGATCCTCTGACAATGCTGAACTCCCTCCACACTGACCCTCTGACAATGCTGCACCACCTCCACACTGATCCTCTGACAATGCTGCACTCCCTCCACACTGATCCTCTGACACTGCAGCACTCCCTCCACACTGATCCTCTGACAATGCTGCACTCTCTCCACACTATCCTCTGACAATGCTTCACTCCCTCCACACTGATCCTCTGACACTGCAGCACTCCCTCCACACTGATCCTCTGACACTGCAGCACTCCCTCCACACTGATCCTCTGACACTGCAGCACTCCCTCCACACTGATCCTCTGACAATGCTGCACTCCCTCCACACTGACTCTCTGACAATGGTGCACTCCCTCCACACTGATCCTCTGACAATGCTGCACTCCCTCAACACTGACCCTCTAACAATGCTGCACTCTCTCCACACTATCCTCTGACAATGCAGCAATCCCTCCACACTGATCCTCAGAGAATGCTGCACTCCCGCCACACTGACCGTCTGACAATGCTGCACTCTCTCCACACTGATCCTCTGACAATGCTGCACTCCCTCCACAATGACCCTCTGACAATGCTCCACTCCCTCCACACTGACCCTCTGACAATGCTGCACTCCCTCCATACTGATCCTCTGACAATGCTGCACTCCCTCCACACTGATCCTCTAACCATGCTGCACCCCCTCCATTCTGCCCCTCTGACAATGCTGCACGCCCTCCACACTGATACTCTGAAAAGGCTGCACTCCCTCCACACTGACCCTCTGACAATGCTGCACACCCTCCTCACTGACCCTCTGACAATGCTCCACTACCTCCACACTGACCCTCTGACAATGCTGCACTCCCTCCACACTGATCCACTGACAATGCTGCACTCCCTACACACTGATCCTCTGACAATGCTGCACCCCTCCACACTGATCCTCTGACAATGCTGCTCTCTCTCCACACTGACCCTCTGACAATGCTGCACTCCCTCCACACTGATCCTCTGAAAATGCTGCCCACACCTCCACATTGAATCACTGACAATACTGCACTCCCTCCACACTGACCATCAGACAATGCTGCACTCCCTCCACACTGACCCACTGGCAATGCTGCACTGTCTCCACACTGATCCTCTGATAATGCTGCAGTCCCTCCACACTGATCCTCTGAAATTCGCACACCCTCCACACAGATACTCTGACAATGCTGCACTCCCTCGACACTGACCCTCTGACAATGCTGCACACCCTCCAGACGGATCCTCTGACAATGCAGCACTTCCTCCACACTGATCCTCTGACAATGCAGCACTCCCTCCATACTGACCCTCTTACAATGCTGCACTCCCTCCACACTGATCCTCTGACAATGCTGCACTCCCTCGACACTGACCCTCTGACAATGCTGCACACTCTCCTCACTGATCCTCTGAAAATGCTGCTCTCCCTCCACACTGATCCTCTGACAATGCGGCACTCCCTCCATACTGACTCTCTGACAATGCTGCACTCCCTCCACACTGATCCTCTGACAATGCTGCACTCCCGTGACACTGATCCTTGACAATGCTGCACACCCTCCTCACTGATCCTCTGAAAATGCTGCTCTCCCTCTACACTGATCCTCTGACAATGCAGCACTCCCTCCATACTGACCTTCTGACAATGCCGCACTCCCTCCACACTGACCCTCTGACAATGCTGCACTCCCTCCACACTGACCCTCTGACAATGCTGCACTCTCTTCACACTATCCTCTGACAATGCAGCACTCCCTTCACACTGATCCTCTGACAATGCTGCACTCCCTCCACACTGACCCTCTGACAATGCTGCACTCTCTTCACACTATCTTCTGACAATGCTGCACTCCCTCCACACTGACCCTCTGACAATGCTGCACTCCCTCCACACTGACCCTCTGACAATGCTGCACTCTCTTCACACTATCCTCTGACAATGCAGCACTCCCTCCACACTGATCCTCTGACAATGCTGAACTCCCTCCACACTGACCCTCTGATAATGCTGCACTCTCTCCACACTATCCTCTGACAATGCAGCACTCCCTCCACACTGACACTCTGACAATGCTGCAGTCCCTCCACACTGACCCTCTGACTATGCTGCACTCCCTCCACACTGATCCTCTGACAATGCTGCACTCCCCCCACACTGATCCTCTGACAATGCTGCACTACCTCCACACTGATCCTCTGACAATGCTGCACTCCCTCCACACTGACTCTCTGACAATGCTGCACTCGCTCCACACTGATGCTCTGACAATGCTGCACTCCCTCCACACTGACCCTCTAACAATGCTGCACTCTCTCCACACTATCCTCTGACAATGCAGCAATCCCTCCACACTGATCCTCAGACAATGCTGCACTCCCCCCACACTGACCCTCTGACAATGCTGCACTCTCTCCACACTATCCTCTGACAATGCTTCACTCCCTCCACACTGATCCTCTGACAATGCTGAACTCCCTCCACACTGACCCTCTGACAATGCTGCACCACCTCCACACTGATCCTCTGACAATGCTGCACTCCCTCCACACTGATCCTCTGACAATGCTGCACTCCCTCCACACTGACCCTCTGACAATGCTGCACTCTCACCACACTATCCTCTAACAATGCTTCACTCCCTCCACACTGATCCTCTGACACTGCAGCACTCCCTCCACACTGATCCTCTGACACTGCAGCACTCCTTCCACACTGATCCTCTGACACTGCAGCACTCCCTCCACACTGATCCTCTGACAATGCTGCACTCCCTCCACACTGACTCTCTGACAATGCTGCACTCCCTCCACACTGATCCTCTGACAATGCTGCACTCCCTCAACACTGACCCTCTAACAATGCTGCACTCTCTCCACACTATCCTCTGACAATGCAGCAATCCCTCCACACTGATCCTCTGACAATGCTGAACTCCCTCCACACTGACCCTCTGACAATGCTGCACCACCTCCACACTGACCCTCTGATAATGCTGCACTCTCTCCACACTATCCTCTGACAATGCAGCACTCCCTCCACACTGACCCTCTGACAATGCTGCAGTCCCTCCACACTGACCCTCTGACTATGCTGCACTCCCTCCACACTGATCCTCTGACAATGCTGCACTCCCTCCACACTGACCCACTGGCAATGCTGCACTGTCTCCACACTGATCCTCTGAAAAGACTGCACTCCCTCCACAATGACCGTCTCACAATTCTGCACTCCATCCACACTGATCCTCTGACAATGCTGCACTCCCTCCATATTGACCCTCCGACAATGCTGCACTCCCACCACACTGATCCTCTGACAATGCTGCACTCCCTCCATACTGATCCTCTAACAAGGCTGCACTCTCTCCACATTGATCCTCTGGCAATGCTGCACTCCATCCACACTGACTCTCCGACAATGCAGCACTCCCTTCACACTGATCCTCTGATAATGCTGCAGTCCCTCCACACTGAATCTCTGAAATTCGCACACCCTCCACACAGATACTCTGACAATGCTGCACTCCCTCGACACTGACCCTCTGACAATGCTGCACACCCTCCAGACGGATCCTCTGACAATGCAGCACTTCCTCCACACTGATCCTCTGACAATGCAGCACTCCCTCCATACTGACCCTCTTACAATGCTGCACTCCCTCCACACTGATCCTCTGACAATGCTGTTTCCCGTGACACTGATCCTCTGACAATGCTGCACACCCTCCTCACTGATCCTCTGAAAATGCTGCTCTCCCTCTGCACTGATCCTCTGACAATGCAGCACTCCCCCTATGCTGACCTTCTGACAATGCCGCACTCCCTCCACACTGACCCTCTGACAATGCTGCACTCTCTTCACACTATCCTCTGACAATGCAGCACTCCCTCCACACTGATCCTCTGACAATGCTGCACTCCCTCCACACAGACCCTCTGACAATGCTGCACTCCCTCCACACTGACCCTCTGACAATGCTGCACTCTCTTCACACTATCTGACAATGCAGCACTCACTCCACACTGATCCTCTGACAATGCTGAACTCCCTCCACACTGACCCTCTGACAATGCCGCACCACCTCCACACTGACCCTCTGATAATGCTGCACTCATTCCACAGTATCCTCTGACAATGCAGCACTCCTTCCACACTGACCCTCTGACAATGCTGCAGTCCCTCCACACTGACCCTCTGACTATGCTGCACTCCCTCCACACTGATCCTCTGACAATGCTGCACTCCCTCCACACTGACTCTCTGACAATGCTGCACTCGCTCCACACTGATCCTCTGACAATGCTGCACTCCCTCCACACTGACCCTCTAACAAAGCTGCACTCGCTCCACACTATCCTCTGACAATGCAGCAATCCCTCCACACTGATCCTCAGACAATGCTGCACTCCCCCCACACTGACCCTCTGACAATGCTGCACTCTCTCCACACTATCCTCTGACAATGCTTCACTCCCTCCACACTGATCCTCTGACACTGCAGCACTCCCTCCACACTGATCCTCTGACACTGCAGCACTCCCTCCACACTGATCCTCTGACAATGCTGCACTCCCTCCACACTGATCCTCTGACACTGCAGCACTCCCTCCACACTGATCCTCTGACAATGATGCACTCCCTCCACACTGACTCTCTGACAATGCTGCACTCCCTCCACACTGATCCTCTGACAATGCTGCACTCCCTCCACACTGACCCTCTGACAATGCTGCACTCTCTCCACACTATCCTCTGACAATGCTTCACTCCCGCCACACTGATCCTCTGACACTGCAGCACTCTCTCCACACTGATCCTCTGACACTGCAGCACTCTCTCCACACTGATCCTCTGACACTGCAGCACTCCCTCCACACTGATCCTCTGACACTGCAGCACTCCCTCCACACTGATCGTCTGACAATGCTGCACTCCCTCCACACTGACCCTCTAACAATGCTGCACTCTCTCCACACTATCGTCTGACAATGCTGCACTCCCTCCACACTGACCCTCTGACAAAACTGCACTCCCTCCATACTGACTCTCTGACAATGCTGCACTCCCTCCACACTGATCCTCAGACAATGCTGCACTCCCTCCACACTGGCCCTCTGACAATGCTGCACTCTCTTCACACTATCCTCTGACAATGCTGCACTCCCTCCACACTGACCCTCTGACAATGCTGCACTCCCTCCACACTGACCCTCTGACAATGCTGCACTCTCTTCACACTATCCTCTGACAATGCAGCACTCCCTCCACACTGACCCTCTGACAATGCTGCAGTCCCTCCACACTGACCCTCTGACTATGCTGCACTCCCTCCACACTGATCCTCTGACAATGCTGCACTCCCTCCACACTGACCCACTGGCAATGCTGCACTGTCTCCACACTGATCCTCTGAAAAGACTGCACTCCCTCCACAATGACCCTCTCACAATTCTGCACTCCATCCACACTGATCCTCTGACAATGCTGCACTCCCTCCATATTGACCCTCCGACAATGCTGCACTCCCACCACACTGATCCTCTGACAATGCTGCACTCCCTCCATACTGATCCTCTAACAAGGCTGCACTCTCTCCACATTGATCCTCTGGCAATGCTGCACTCCATCCACACTGACTCTCCGACAATGCAGCACTCCCTTCACACTGATCCTCTGATAATGCTGCAGTCCCTCCACACTGAATCTCTGAAATTCGCACACCCTCCACACAGATACTCTGACAATGCTGCACTCCCTCGACACTGACCCTCTGACAATGCTGCACACCCTCCAGACGGATCCTCTGACAATGCAGCACTTCCTCCACACTGATCCTCTGACAATGCAGCACTCCCTCCATACTGACCCTCTTACAATGCTGCACTCCCTCCACACTGATCCTCTGACAATGCTGTTTCCCGTGACACTGATCCTCTGACAATGCTGCACACCCTCCTCACTGATCCTCTGAAAATGCTGCTCTCCCTCTACACTGATCCTCTGACAATGCAGCACTCCCCCTATGCTGACCTTCTGACAATGCCGCACTCCCTCCACACTGACCCTCTGACAATGCTGCACTCTCTTCACACTATCCTCTGACAATGCAGCACTCCCTCCACACTGATCCTCTGACAATGCTGCACTCCCTCCACACAGACCCTCTGACAATGCTGCACTCCCTCCACACTGACCCTCTGACAATGCTGCACTCTCTTCACACTATCTGACAATGCAGCACTCACTCCACACTGATCCTCTGACAATGCTGAACTCCCTCCACACTGACCCTCTGACAATGCCGCACCACCTCCACACTGACCCTCTGATAATGCTGCACTCATTCCACAGTATCCTCTGACAATGCAGCACTCCTTCCACACTGACCCTCTGACAATGCTGCAGTCCCTCCACACTGACCCTCTGACTATGCTGCACTCCCTCCACACTGATCCTCTGACAATGCTGCACTCCCTCCACACTGACTCTCTGACAATGCTGCACTCGCTCCACACTGATCCTCTGACAATGCTGCACTCCCTCCACACTGACCCTCTAACAAAGCTGCACTCGCTCCACACTATCCTCTGACAATGCAGCAATCCCTCCACACTGATCCTCAGACAATGCTGCACTCCCCCCACACTGACCCTCTGACAATGCTGCACTCTCTCCACACTATCCTCTGACAATGCTTCACTCCCTCCACACTGATCCTCTGACACTGCAGCACTCCCTCCACACTGATCCTCTGACACTGCAGCACTCCCTCCACACTGATCCTCTGACAATGCTGCACTCCCTCCACACTGATCCTCTGACACTGCAGCACTCCCTCCACACTGATCCTCTGACAATGATGCACTCCCTCCACACTGACTCTCTGACAATGCTGCACTCCCTCCACACTGATCCTCTGACAATGCTGCACTCCCTCCACACTGACCCTCTGACAATGCTGCACTCTCTCCACACTATCCTCTGACAATGCTTCACTCCCGCCACACTGATCCTCTGACACTGCAGCACTCTCTCCACACTGATCCTCTGACACTGCAGCACTCTCTCCACACTGATCCTCTGACACTGCAGCACTCCCTCCACACTGATCCTCTGACACTGCAGCACTCCCTCCACACTGATCGTCTGACAATGCTGCACTCCCTCCACACTGACCCTCTAACAATGCTGCACTCTCTCCACACTATCGTCTGACAATGCTGCACTCCCTCCACACTGACCCTCTGACAAAACTGCACTCCCTCCATACTGACTCTCTGACAATGCTGCACTCCCTCCACACTGATCCTCAGACAATGCTGCACTCCCTCCACACTGGCCCTCTGACAATGCTGCACTCTCTTCACACTATCCTCTGACAATGCTGCACTCCCTCCACACTGACCCTCTGACAATGCTGCACTCCCTCCACACTGACCCTCTGACAATGCTGCACTCTCTTCACACTATCCTCTGACAATGCAGCACTCCCTCCACACTGACCCTCTAACAATGCTGCACTCTCTCCACACTATCCTCTGACAATGCAGCAATCCCTCCACACTGAACCTCAGACAAAGTTGCACTCCCCCCACACTGACCGTCTGACAATGCTGCACTCCCTCCACACTGATCCTCTGACAATGCTGCACTCTCTCCACACTGATATTCTGACAATGCTGCACTCCCTCCACACTGTACCACTGACAATGCTGCACTCCCTCCATACTGATCCTGTGACAATGCTGCACTCCCTCCACACTGATGCTCTGACAATGCTGCACACCCTGCCTCACAGTTCCTCTGAAAATGCTGCTCTCCCTCCACACTGATCCTCTGACAATGCAGCGCTCCCTCCAAACTGACCCCATGACAGTGTAAAACACCCTCCACACAGATCCTCTGACGATGCTGCACTCCCTCCACACTGATCCTCTGACAATGCTGAACTCCACTCACACTGACCCTCTGCCAATGCTGCACCACCTCCACACTGACCCTCTGATAATGCTGCACTCTCTCCACACTATCCTCTGACAATGCAGCACTCCCTCCACACTGACCCTCTGACAATGCTGCAGGCCCTCCACACTGACCCTCTGACTATGCTGCACTCCCTCCACACTGATCTTCTGACAATGCTGCACTCCCTCCACACTGACTCTCTGACAATGCTGCACTCGCTCCACACTGATCCTCTGACAATGCTGCAGTCCCTCCACACTGACCCTCTAACAATGCTGCACTCTCTCCACACTATCCTCTGACAATGCAGCAATCCCTCCACACTGATCCTCAGACAATGCTGCACTCCCTCCACACTGACCCTCTGACAATGCCGCACTCCCTCCATACTGATCCTCTGACAAAGCTGCACTCCCTCCACACTGATCCTCTGACAATGCTGCCCCCACCTCCACATTAACTCTCTGACAATGCTGCACTCCCTCGACACTGACCCTCTGACAATGCTGCACACCCTCCTCACTGATCCACTAAAAATGCTGCCCCCACCTCCACACTGAATCACTGACAATGCAGCACTCCCTCCATACTGACCCTCTGACAATGCTGCACCACCCCCCACACTGACCCTCTGACAATGCTGCACTCCCTCCACACTGAACCTCTGACAATGCTGCACACCCTCCTCACTGATACACTGACAATGCTGCACTCCCTACACACTGATCCTCTGACAATTCTGAACCCCTCCACACTGATCCTCTGACAATGCTGCTCTCTGTCCACACTGACCCTCTGACAATGCTGCACTCCCTCCACAATGATCCTCTGACAATGCTGCACACCCTCCTCACTGATCCACTGAAAATGCTGCCCCCACCTCCACACTGAATCACTGACAATGCTGCACTCCCTCCACACTGACCATCAGACGATGCTGCACTCCCTCCACACTAACCCTCTGAAAAGACTGCACTCCATCCACACTGATCGTCTGACAATGCTGCACTCCCTCCTCACTGATCCACTGACAATGCTGCACTCCCTCCACACTGATCCTCTGAAAATCCTGCCCCCACCTACACACTGAATCACTGACAATGCTGCACTCCCTCCACACTGACCATCAGACGATGCTGCACTCCCTCCACACTGACCCACTGGCAATGCTGCACTCCCTCCACACTGATCCTCTGACAATGCTGCAGTCCCTCCATATTGACCCTCCGACAATTCTGCACTCCCTCCACACTGATCCTCTGACAATGCTGCACTCCCTCCATCCTGACTCTCTGACAGTGCTGCACTCCCCCCATACTGATATTGTGTCAATGCTCCACTCCCTCCACACTGATCCTCTGACAATGCTGCACTCCCTCCATACTGACCCTCTGATAATGCTGCTCTCCCTCTACACTGATCCTCTGACAATGCAGCACTCCCTCCATACTGACCTTCTGACAATGCTGCACTCCCTCCACACTGACCCTCTGACAATGCTGCACTCCCTCCACAGTGACCCTCTGACAATGCTGCACTCCCTCCACACTGACCCTCTGACAATGCTGCACTCTCTTCACACCACCCTCTGACAATGCAGCACTCCCTCCACACTGACCCTCTGACAATGCTGCACTCTCTTCACACTATCCTCTGACAATGATGATCTCCCTCCACACTGACCCTCTGACAATGCTGCACTCTCAATACACTGTCCTCTGACAATGCAGCACTTCCTCCACACTGATCCTCTGACAATTCTGCACCACCTCCACACTGACCCTCTGATAATGCTGCACTCTCTCCACACTATCCTCTGACTATGCTGCACTCCCTCCACACTGATCCTCTGACAATGCTGGACTGCCCTCACACTGATCCTCTGACAATGCTGCACTACCTCCACACTGATCCTCTGACAATGCTGCACTCCCTCCACACTGACTCTCTGACAATGCTGCACTCCCTCCACACTGATCCTCTGACAATGCTGCACTCCCTCCACACTGACCCTCTAACAATGCTGCACTCTCTCCACACTATCCTCTGACAATGCAGCAATCCCTCCACACTGATCCTCAGACAATGCTGCACTCCCCCCACACTGACCCTCTGACAATGCTGCACTCTCTCCACACTATCCTCTGACAATGCTTCACTCCCTCCACACTGATCCTCTGACACTGCAGCACTCCCTCCACACTGATCCTCTGACACTGCAGCACTCCCTCCACACTGATCCTCTGACAATGCTGCACTCCCTCCACACTGATCCTCTGACACTGCAGCACTCCCTCCACACAGACCCTCTGACAATGCTGCACTCCCTCCACACTGACTCTCTGACAATGCTGCACTCCCTCCACACTGATCCTCTGACAATGCTGCACTCCCTCCACACTGACCCTCTGACAATGCTGCACTCTCTCCACAGTATCCTCTGACAATGCAGCACTCCCTCCACACTGATCCTCTGACAATGCTGCCCCCACCTCCACATTGCCTCTCTGACAATTCTGCACTCCCTCCACACTGACCCTCTGACAATGCTGCACTCCCTCGACACTGAACCTCTTGTCAATGCTGCACACCCCCCACACTGACACTCTGACAATGCTGCACTCCCTCCACACTGAACCTCTTGTCAATGCTGCACACCCTCCTCACTGATCCACTGACAATGCTGAACCCCTCCTCATTGATCCACTGACAATGCTGGACTCCCTCCACACTGAACCTCTGACAATGATGCACACCCACCTCACTGATCCACTGATAATGCTGCACTCCCTACACACTGATCCTCTGACAATGCTGCACCCCTCCACACTGATCCTCTGACAATACTGCTCTCTCTCCACACTGACCCTCTGACAATGCTGCACTCCCTCCACACTGATCCTCTGACAATGCTGCACTCCCTGCACACTGACCATCAGACAATGCTGCACTCCCTCCACACTGACCCACTGGCAATGCTGCAATGTCTCCACTTTGATCCTCTGAAAAGACTGCACTCCCTCACAATGACCCTCTGACAATTCTGCACTCCATCCACACTGATCCTCTGACAATGCTGCACTCCCTCCATATTGACCCTCTGACAATGCTGCACTCCCTCCATACTGATCCTCTAACAAGGCTGCACTCTCTCCACATTGATCCTCTGGCAATGCTGCACTCCCTTCACACAGATCCTCTGATAATGCTGCAGTCCCTCCACACTGATCCTCTGAAATTCTGCACACCCTCCACACAGATCCTCTGACAATGCTGCACTCCCTCGACACTGATTCTCTGACAATGCAGCACTCCCTCCATACTGACTCTCTTACAATGCTGCACTCCCTCCACACTGATCCTCTGACAATGCTGCACTCCCTCGACACTGACCCTCTGACAATGCTGCACACTCTCCTCACTGATCCTCTGAAAATGCTGCTCTCCCTCCACACTGATCCTCTGACAATGCGGCACTCCCTCCATACTGACTCTCTGACAATGCTGCACTCCCTCCACACTGATCCTCTGACAATGCTGCACTCCCGCGACACTGATCCTCTGACAATGCTGTACACCCTCCTCACTGATCCTCTGAAAATGCTGCTCTCCCTCTACACTGATCCTCTGACAATGCAGCACTCCCTCCATACTGACCTTCTGACAGTGCCGCACTCCCTCCATGCTGACCCTCTGACAATGCTGCACTCCCTCCACACTGACCCTCTGACAATGCTGCACTCCCTCCACACTGACCCTCTGACAATGCTGCACACTCTTCTCACTATCCTCTGACAATTCAGCACTCCCTCCACACTGATCCTCTGACAATGCTGAACTCCCTCCACACTGACCCTCTGACAATGCTGCACCACCTCCACACTGACCCTCTGATAATGCTGCACTCTCTCCACACTATCCTCTGACAATGCAGCACTCCCTCCACACTGACCCTCTGACAATGCTGCAGTCCCTCCACACTGATCCTCTGACAATGCTGCACTCCCCCCACACTGATCCTCTGACAATGCTGCACTCCCCCCACACTGATCCTCTGACAATGCTGCACTCCCTACAAACTGGCACTCTGACAATGCTGCACACCCTCCTCACTGATCCACTGAAAATGCTGCCCCCACCTCCACACTGAATCACTGACAATGCAGAACTCACTCCATACTGACCCTCTGACAATGCTGCACCCCCCCCACACTGACCCTCTGACAATGCTGCACTCCCTCCACACTGAACCTCTGACAATGCTGCACTCCCTCCACACTGATCCACTGACAATGCTGCACTCCCTACACACTGATCCTCTGACAATGCTGAACCCCTCCACACTGATCCTCTGACAATGCTGTTCTCTCTCCACACTGACCCTCTGACAATGCTGCACTCCCTCCACAATGATCCTCTGACAATGCTGCACACCCTCCTAACTGATCCACTGAAAATACTGCCCCCACCTCCACACTGAATCACTGACAATGCAGCACTCCATCCACACTGACCATCAGACGATGTGGCACTCCCTCGACACTGACCCTCTGAAAAGACTGCACTCCATCCACACTGATCCTCTGACAATGCTGCACTCCCTCCATATTGACCCTCTGACAATTCTGCACCCCCTCCATACTGACCCTCTGACAATGCTGCACTACCTCCACACTGATCCTCTGACAATGCTGCACTCCCTCCACACTGACCCTCTGACAATGCTGCACTCCCTCCATACTGACCCTCTGACAATGCTGCACTCCCTCAATACTGATCCTCTGACAATGCTGCACTCCCTCCACACTGACCCTCTGACAATGCTCCACTCCCTCCACACTGACCCTCTGACAATACTGCACTCCCTCCATACTGATCCTCTGACAATGCTGCACTCCCTCCACACTGATCCTCTGACAATGCTGCACTCCCTCCACACTGACCCTCTGACAATGCTGCACTCCCTCCACACTGATCCTCTGACAATGCTGCACTCCCTCCACACTGATCCTCTGACAATGCTGCACTCCCTCCACACTGGCCCTCTAACAATGCTGCACTCCCTCAACACTGATCCTCTGACAATGCTGCACTCCCTCCACACTGACCCTCTGACAATGCTGCACTCCCTCCACACTGATCCTCTGACAATGCTGCACTCCCTCCACACTGACCATCAGACGATGCTGCACTCCCTCGACACTGACCCTCTGAAAAGACTGCACTCCATCCACACTGATCCTCTGACAATGCTGCGCTCCTTCCATATTGACCCTCTGACAATTCTGCACCCCCTCCATACTGACCCTCTGACAATGCTGCACTCCCTCCACGCTGACCCTCTGACAATGCTGCACTCCCTCCATACTGACCCTCTGACAATGATGCACTCCCTCCATACTGATCCTCTGACAATGCTGCACTCCCTCCAAACTGATCCTCTGACAATGCTGCACTCCCTCCACACTGATTCTCTGACAATGCTGCACTCCCTCCACACTGACCCTCTGACAATGCTGCACTCCCTCCACACTGACCCTCTGACAATGCTGCACTCCCTCCACACAGATCCTCTGACAATGCTGCACTCCCTCCACACTGACCCTCTGACAATGCTGCACTCCCTCCACACTGACCCTCTGACAATGCTGCACTCCCTCCACACTGATCCTCTGACAATGCTGCCCCCACCTCCACATTGACTCTCTGACAATTCGGCACTCCCTCCACCCTGACCCTCTGACAATGCTGCACTCCCTCCACACTGATCCTCTGACCATGCTGCGCACCCTCCTCACTGATCCACTGACAATGCTGCACTCCCTACACACTGATCCTCTGACAATACTGCACCCCTCCACACTGATCCTCTGACAATGCTGCACTCCCTCCACACTGATCCTCTGACACTGCAGCACTCCCTCCACACTGATCCTCTGACAATGCTGCACTCGCTCCACACTGATCCTCTGACACTGCAGCACTCCCTCCACACTGATCCTCTGACAATGCTTCACTCCCTCCGCACTGACTCTCTGACAATGCTGCACTCCCTCCACACTATCCTCTGACAATGCTTCACTCCCTCCACACTGATCCTCTGACACTGCAGCACTCCCTCCACACTGATCCTCTGACACTGCAGCACTCCCTCCACACTGATCCTCTGACACTGTAGCTCTCCCTCCACACTGATCCTCTGACAATGCTGCACTCCCTCCACACTGACTCTCTGACAATGCTGCACTCCCTCCATACTGATCCCCTGACAATGCTGCACTCCCTCCACACTAACCCTCTAACAATGCTGCACTCTCTCCACACTATCCTCTGACTATGCAGCAATCCCTCCACACTGATCCTCAGACAATGCTGCACTCCCCCCACACTGACCCTCTGACAATGCTGCACTCTCTCCACACTATCCTCTGACAATGCTGCACTCCCTCCACACTGATCCTCAGACAATGCTGCACTCCCTCCACACTGAACCTCTGACAATGCTGAACCCCTCCACACTGATCCTCTGACAATGCTGCTCTCTCTCCACACTGACCCTCTGACAATGCTGCACTCCCTCCACAATGATCCTCTGACAATGCTGCACACCCTCCTCACTGATCCACTGAAAATGCTGCCCCCACCTCCACACTGAATCACTGACATTGCTGCACTCCCTCCACACTGACCATCAGACGATGCTGCACTCCCTCCACACTGTCCCTCAGAAAAGACTGCCCTCCATCCACACTGATCCTCTGACAATGCTGCACTCCCTCCATATTGACCCTCCGACAATTCTGCACCCCCTCCATACTGATCCTCTGACAATGCTGCACTACCTCCACACTGATCCTCTGACAATGCTGCACTCCCTCCACACTGACCCTCTGACAATGCTGCACTCCCTCCATACTGAACCTCTGACAATGCTGCACTCCCTCCATACTGATCCTCTGACAATGCTGCACTCCCTCCACACTGACCCTCTGACAATGCTGCACTCCCTCCATACTGACCCTCTGACAATGCTGCACTCCCTCCACACTGATCCTCTGACAATGCTGCACTCCCTCCACACTGATCCTCTGACAATGCCGCACTCCCTCCTCACTGATCCTCTGACAAAGCTGCTCTCCCTCCACACTGTCCCTCTGACAATGCTGCACTCCCTCCTCACTGATCCTCTGACAATACTGCCCCCACCTCCACATTGACTCTCTGATAATTCGGCACTCCCTCCACACTGACCCTCTGACAATGCTGCACACCCTCCACACTGATCCTCTGAGAATGCTGCACCCCTCCACACTGATCCTCTGACAATGCTGCTCTCTCTCCACACTGACCCTCTGACAATGCTGCTCTCCCTCCACACTGACCCTCTGACAATGCTGCACTCCCTCCACACTGATTTTCTGACAATGCTGCACTCCCTCCACACAGATCCTCTGACAATGCTGCACCCACTCCATACCGATCCTCTGACAATGCTGCACTCCCTCCATACTAATCCTCTAACAATGCTGCACTCCCTCCACACTGATCCTCTGACAATGCTGCACTCCCTCCATACTGATCCTGTGACAATGCTGCACTGCCTCCACACTGATCCTCTGACAATGCTGCACTCCCTCCATACTGATCCTCTGACAATGCTGCACTCCGTCCATACTGATCCGCTGACAATGCTGCACTCCCTCCTCACTGAACCTCTAACAATGCAGCACCCCCTCCATACTGACTCTCTGACAATGCTGCACCCCCTCCACACTGACCCTCTGACAATGCTCCACTCCCTCCACACTGACCCTCTGACAATGCTGCACTCCCTCCACACTGATCCTCTGACAATGCTGCACTCCGTCCACACTGATCCTCTGTCAATGTTGCACTCCCTCCACACTGATCCTCTGACAATGCTGCACTCCCTCCACACTGACCCTCTGACAAAGCTGCACTCCCTCCACACTGATCCTCTGACAATGCTGCACTCCCTCCACACTGACCCTCTGACAATGCCGCACTCCTTCCATCCTGACCCTCTGACAGTGCTGCACGACCCCAAACTGATATTGTGACAATGCTGCACTCCCTCCACACTGACCCTCTGACAATGCTGCACACCCTCCTCACTGATCCACTGACAATGCTGCACTCTCTACACACTGATCCTCTGACAATGCCGCTCTCTGTCCACACTGACCTTCTGACAAAGCTGCACTCCCTCCACACTGACCCACTGGCAATGCTGCACTCTCTCCACACTGATCCTCTGAAAAGACTGCACTCCCTCCACACTGATCCTCTGACAATGCTGCACTCCCTCCATCCTGACTCATTGACAGTGCTGCACTCCCCCCATACTGATATTGTGACAATGCTTGACTCCCTCCACACCAATCCTCTGACAATGCTGCACCCCTTCCATACTGACGCACTGACAATGCTGCACTCCCTACACACTGATCCTCTGACAATGCTGCACTCCGTCCACAATGACCCTCTGACAATGCTGCACTCCCTACATACTGATCCTCTGACAATGCTCCACTCCCTCCATACTGACCCTCTGACAATGCTGCACTCTCTCCACACTGACCCTCTGATATTGCTGCACTCCCTCCACACTGATTTTCTGACAATGCTGCACTCCCTCCACACAGATCCTCTGACAATGCTACACTCCCTCCTTACTAATCCTCTGACAATGCTGCACCCACTCCACACAGACCCTCTGACAATGCTGCCCCCACCTCCACATTGACTCTCTGACAATTCGGCACTCCCTTCACACGGACCCTCTGACAATGCTGCACTCTCTCCACATTGACTCTCTGACAATTCGGCACTCACTCCACACGGACCCTCTGACAATGCTGCACCCTCTCCTCACTGATCCTCTGACAATGCTGCACTCCCTCCACACTGATCCTCTGACAATGCAGCACCCCCTCCACACAGATCCTCTGACAATGCTGCACTCACTCCATACCGATCCTCTGACAATGCTGCACTCCTCCATACTGATCCTCTGACAATGCTGCACTCCCTCCACACTGACCCTCTGACAATGCTGCACTCCCTCCTCATTGATCCTCTTTCAATGCTGCACTCCCTCCACACTGACCCTCTGACAATGCTGCACTCCCCCAACACTGACCCTCTGACAATGCTGCACTCTCTCCTCACTGATCCTCTGACAATGCTGCACTCCCTCCACACTGACCCTCTGATAATGCTGCACTCCCTCGACACTGACCCTCTGACAATGCTGCACTACCTCCACACTGATCCTCTGACAATGCTCCGCTCCCTCCACACTGACCCTCTGAAAAGGCTGCTCTCCCTCCGCACTGACCCTCTGACAATGGAGCACTCCCTCCACACTGATCATGTTACAATGCTGCACTACTTCCACACTGACCCTCCGACAATGCTGCACTCCCTCCACACTGATCTTCTGACAATGCTGCACTCCCTCCACACTGACTCTCTGACAATGCAGCACTCCCTCCACACTGTTCCTCTGACAATGCTGCACTCCCTCGACACTGACCCTCTGACAATGCTGCACACCCTCCTCACTGATCCTCTGAAAATGCTGCTCTCCCTCAACACTGATCCTCTGACAATGCAGCACTCCCTCCATACTGAATCTCTGATAATGCTGCACCCCCTCCACAGTGATCCTTTGACAATGCTGCACTCCCTCCACACTGATCCTCTGACAATGCTGTACTCCCTCCACACTGATCCTCTGACAATGCTGCACTCCCTCCACACTGATCCTCTGACAATGCTGCACTCCCTCCTCACTGATCCTCTGAAAATGCTGTACTCCCTCCACACTGATCCTCTGAAAATGCTGCTCTCCCTCCACACTGACCCTCTGACAATGGAGCACTCCCTCCACACTGATCATGTTACAATGCTGCACTACTTCCACACTGACCCTCCGACGATGCTGCACTCCCACCACACTGATCTTCTGACAATGCTGCACTCCCTCCACACTGACTCTCTGACAATGCAGCACTCCCTTCACACTGACCCTCTGACAATGTTGTACTCCCTCCACACTGATCCTCTGACAATGCTGCACTCCCTCCACACTGTTCCTCTGACAATGCTGCACTCCCTCGACACTGACCCTCTGACAATGCTGCACACCCTCCTCACTGATCCTCTGAAAATGCTGCTCTCACTCAACACTGATCCTCTGACAATGCAGCACTCCCTCCATACTGAATCTCTGATAATGCTGCACCCCCTCCACAGTGATCCTTTGACAATGCTGCACTCCCTCCACACTGATCCTCTGACAATGCTGCACTCCCTCCACACTGATCCTCTGACAATGCTGCACTCCCTCCACACTGATCCTCTGACAATGCTGCACTCCCTCCTCACCGATCCTCTGAAAATGCTGCACTCCCTCCACACTGATCCTCTGAAAATGCTGCTCTCCCTCCACACTGATCCTCTGACAATGCTGCACTCCCTCCATACTGATCCTCTGACAATGCTGCACTCCCTCCACACTGATCCTCTAACAAGGCTGCACTCTCTCCACACTGATCCTCTGACAATGCTGCACTCCCTCCACACTGACTCTCTGACAATGCAGCACTCCCTCCACACTGATCCTCTGACAATGCTGCACTCCCTCCACACTGATCCTCTGACAATGCTGCACTCCCTCCACACTGATCCTGTGAAAAGGCTGCACTCCCTCGACGCTGACCCTCTGACAATGCTGCACACCCTCCTCACTGATCCTCTTAAAATGGTGCTCTCCCTCCATACTGACCCACTGGCAATGCTGCCATCCCTCCACACTGATCCTCTGACAGTGCTGCACTCCCTCCACACTGATCCTCTGACAATGCAGCACTCCCTCCACACTGTACCACTGACAATTCTGCACTCCCTCCATACTGATCCTGTGACAATGCTGCACTCCCTCCACACTGACCCTCTGACAATGCTGCACTCCCTCCACACTGATCCTCTGACAATGCTGCACTCCCTCCACACTGATCCTCTGACAATGCTGCACTCCCTCCACACTGTACCGCTGACAATGCTGCACTCCCTCCGTACTGATCCTGTGACAATGCTGCATTCCCTCCATACTGATACTCTGACCATGCTGCACTCCCTCCATACTGATCCTCTGACAATGCTGCACTCCCTCCACACTGATCCTCTGACAATGCTGCACTCCCTCCACACTGATCCTGTGAAAAGGCTGCACTCCCTCGACGCTGACCCTCTGACAATGCTGCACACCCTCCTCACTGATCCTCTTAAAATGCTGCTCTCCCTCCATACTGACCCACTGACAATGCTGCCATCCCTCCACACTGATCCTCTGACAGTGTTCCCCCCCCCCACACGGATCCTCTGACAATGCAGCACTCCCTCCACACTGTACCACTGACAATTCTGCACTCCCTCCATACTGATCCTGTGACAATGCTGCACTCGCTCCACACTGACCCTCTGACAATGCTGCACTCCCTCCACACTGATCCTCTGACAATGCTGCACTCCCTCCACACTGATCCTCTGACAATGCTGCACTCCCTCCACACTGTACCGCTGACAATGCTGCACTCCCTCCGTACTGATCCTGTGACAATGCTGCACTCCCTCCATACTGATCCTCTGACCATGCTGCACTCCCTCCGTACTGATCCTGTGACAATGCTGCACTCCCTCCATACTGATCCTCTGACAATGCTGCACTCCCTCCACACTGATCCTCTGACAATGCTGCACTCCCTCCACACTGATCCTCTGACAATGCTGCACTCCCTCCACACTGATCCTCTGTCAATACAGCATTCCTCCACACTGATCCTTGATAGTGATGCACTCCCTTAGTACTGACCCTCTGACAGTGTGGAAGTGGCCCTATACTGACCCTCTGACAGTGTGGCCCAATCTCAGGACAAAACCTCTGACAGTACAGCACTCCATCATAACTGACACTCTGACAGTTCAGCACTGCATCAGTACTGTCTCATTGACAGTGTAGTACTCTCTCAATACTGACCCTCTGCCTCGGTCTTGCACCTCTGACAGTCCAGCAGTGCCTCAGGGTACTGTCTATCTGACAGTGTAACACTCTCTCTGTACTAACCCTCCGACAGTGCAACACTCCCTCAGTACTGACCCTCGGGGAATGAGTCACTCCCTCAGTACTGACCCTCTGGTGGTGCAGTGCTCGCTCAGTGCAGATCCTCTGATAGGAAGGCTTGCCGTGTGGACGGAAAATCTGACAGTGTGGTGCTCACTCAGTACGGACTCTCTGACAGTGCAGCACTCCCTCAGTACTGACCCTCTGACAGTCCAGCACTCCCTCAGTACTGACCCTCTGACAGTGCAACACTCCCTCAGTACTGACCCTCTGACAGTGCAGCACTCCCTCAGTACTGACCCTCTGACAGTGCAACACTCCCTCAGTACTGACCTTCCGACAGTCCAGCACTCCCTCAGTGTTGATCTTCCGACAGTGCAGCACTCCCTCAGTACTGACCCTCTGACAGTGCAGCACTCCCTCAGTACTGACCCTCTGACAGTGCAACACTCCCTCAGTACTGACCTTCCGACAGTCCAGCACTCCCTCAGTACTGACCCTCTGACAGTGCAGCACTCCCTCAGTACTGACCCTCTGACAGTGCAGCACTCCCTCAGTACTGACCCTCTGACAGTGCAACACTCCCTCAGTGCTGACCCTCTGACAGGGCAGCACTCCCTCAGTAATGACCCTCTGACAGTGCAGAACATACTCAGTACTGACCCTCTGACAGAGCAGCACTCCCTTGGTACTGACCCTCTCACAGTGCAGCACTCCCTCAGTACTGACCCTCTGACAGTTCAGCACTCCCTCAGTACTGACCCTCTGACAGTGCAACACTCCCTCAGTACTGACCCTCTGACAGTGCAGCACTCCCTCAGTACTGACCCTCCGACAGTGCAGCACTCCCTCAGTGTTGACCCTCCGACAGTGCAGCACTCCCTCATTTCTGACCCTGTGACAGTGCAGCACTCCCTCAGTACTGACCCTCTGACAGTGCAGCACTCCCTCAGTACTGACCCTCTGACAGTGCAGCACTCCCTCAGTACTGACCTTCCGACAGTGCAGCACTCCCTCAGTACTGACCCTCTGACAGTGCAGCACTCCCTCAGTGTTGACCTTCCGACAGTGCAGCACTCCCTCAGCAATGACCCTCTTTTTATCTATTTCATCGAGTCTTGTGGAAATTTGGAGACATAGGGTTTGCAGATTCTGAGGAAGCATGAGAGAGACACACAAACCAAACCCTGTCTGAAACTCTCTGCAATAGACTATTCAGAGGCACAGAGTCACGGAGATGCACAGCTTGGAAATTGACCCTCCTGTCCAACTTGTCCATACCAACGAGATATTCTCATCTCATTTCATTCCATTTGCTAGCACTTGGCTGATATCCCTCTAAACCCTTCCTATTCACATAATCATCCTGATGCCTTTTAAATGTCGCAATTATAACAGACCCCATCACTTCCTCTGGCAGCTACCTGCATGCCCTTGAATAAGTGGTCAAACATTCATACTGTCGATACAAACTCTAATAAACACCAACCTACGAAAGGATATCATTGTCATTTTCAACTGACCCTTAGCTTCTTCATTTCGCTGATTTGAACAGAGGTAAAGAAACAGAGTTAGTGAACATCCACCGTCACCCTGTTATAAAACTTATTTTCAAATGTGGCTTGTATGTGATTCCCACCCCCTCTCATAGTTGCCTGGAAGGTGGGGGTGAGCTGTACTCTCCTGCTGCAGTCCTTGGGTGTCCCACAGTGATGTTCGGGAGGGAGCTCCAGGAGTTTGACCTGAACCATGTAAAGAGCTCTCTTACTGGAGTGCCCTTTTTATAGTTGGGAAGTTATTATAGACCAGGAGGACCCGAGAGCTGCTGTCTTGTCAGAGAGAGAGGCTGGTGGGTCACACACCTCAGGTGAGGGGCGAGGTTGAGAAGCTGGGGCCTTCATGGTCATTTCAGACATGATAGAGATTGAACCAACAATGTTGGCATCACGAACCTGTTAGCTATGGTAACTGACCCCCCTTTGTAGCAGAGGGATTCAATCCCTTTAATAGAGCAAGCTGGAGAATTCAACACTAAAATCAATATGTACGGACGCACTAGAGACCTGAAACATCAATACAGAGATTGCTGAAGAAGCTCAGCATGTCCGGCAGCATCTCTGAAGGGAGAGGGAGAAAGAGACAGAGAGTTCACCTTTCAATCCAGTGATTTCTGCGGGAAAGTTCCTTCAGAACAGACCGTTTTGAGGAAGGGTCACTTGACAAAGGCACTTCACAAAGATCCTGATCAATGTAACTTTGTGATGTTAGTTCAGAAGGAACAGCTCAGACCTAACATTTCAGTGTGCCTTTGTTCTGTATCTGTTCTCCCATGTCGCCCGCCCTCCGAATACAATACCTTACACAGCCTTAAACCTGTTTGTCAACTTTCAACAGAAGCAGCCTCAGGGCATTGAACACAGACTGAATTACTCAGTGACACTTGGATCAGGTCAAGTTCTCAAGTAAACAGATGGTGGGGAAATTCAGCACAATTCAGCAGGTAGCAACGGTGAAGAGAGAGAGGAACAATTCGCATCCCAAATGAATCCCACTGTTCCACACTCAGCACAGTCGTGTGTTCCTTATTTCTGAGCTTCCCAATGCTAATCCACATCCAGACTGACATCCCACACTCCTCCAAATCATATCGCAGGCTAATTGCCTGGGAGAGAGGAATGCTAAGAGGGGAAATAGAATTCTGAATGTACCTTACAGTGACATTAAGTGTGAATTGATAATGACAGAAACACAGTGAGAATTTGTGCATGGACCCAGAGGCTACAGTGAATTGATGCATTTTGTCAGTGCTCATTGGGACAGGGTTAATATGAAATCGTGGAGATGCTTTGTGATACAATTAAATGAATGAGCATATATATAGAGAGAGATGGTTCTGAGTGGTCTGGCCTTCTTACAACCCAATACATCTCCAAAGACGGTGGAAATGTATCTCAGTTTACCGAATGAGGTGATGGAGGAAGGAGCAGGTACACTTGCAAACATTTTCAAATCCCCTCTGGCCACAGGAGAGGTGTCGTCGGACTGACCATGTGGTCCTGTTATTCAAGAAGGAGCATGAGATATACCAGGCAGCTACAGGCCAGTCAGGCTAATATCGTGGGTGGGAGGTCTGTTGGAAGCAATTTTGGGAGATAGAATTATTCAGCATTTAAAGAGACTGGAGTTCATGAAGACCAGTCAGAATGGTTGTGTTACGGAGGGGTCAGGTCTGACCAATGGGATTGCACTTTTTAAGGAGGTGACCAGGTGTGTAAAAAGGGGCAACACTTTCCTGTCGCCTGCTTGGAGGTGAGTAAGGCTTTTATCAGGATCCATACTGGAAACTGATAGTGAACATAAAAACTCAAGATCCAAGGAATTTGGTGCAGAATGCTGAGTGGCAGGAAGCAGACAGTGATGGCCCAGTTAGAAATCTCTGTCTGCTCATGTCTCACTGTTGGGGTCTTGCTGATGTGGTTGATAGAAAAGATTTAGATTTGAATGGTGGAGGGTTAATCATTGGGTTCATGAATGATATGAAGATTGGTTGGATGATAAATACTGAGGATGATAGCCTTAGATTACAGAAGGATGGAGATGGCCTTGTCAGATGGACCAATCAGTGACAACGGGTGAGGTGCCTGAAGACTGGAGGGTGGTTAATGATGGGCCATTATTGAAGTAAGGCTGCAAGGAACAGCCATTGAACTATGGAGCTGTGAGCCTGATGGCAGTGGTGGGTAAGCTGTTGGAGGGCATTCTGAGAGACAATTTACATGCATTTGGAAAAGCAAGAATTGATTAGCGATGGTCAGCATGGCTTGTGGAAATGGTTTATCCAACTTGATAGAGGTTTTGAAGGGTTGACTGAGAAGATAGATGAGAAGGTTTCACATGGGAGACTGGTTAGTAAAAGGTTAGATGATATGACATCCAGGGAGAGAGGACAGCACGGTGCCTCAGTGGTTAGCACTGCTTCCTCACAGCACCAAGGATGCAACTTTGATTCTAGCTCCCAGCCACTGTCTGTGTGGAGTTTACACATTCTCCCTGTATCTGTGGGTTTCCTCTGGGTGTTCCGGTTTCTACCCACAATCCAAATATGTGCTGGTTAGGTGGGGTGGCCATGGGAAATGCAACATTACAGGGATAGAATAGTGAGTGTGAGTGTAGGTGGGATGCTTTTCAGACGGCCAATGTGGACCTGATGGGCTGAATGGCCTGATTTTACACTGTAGGAATTCAATGATTAATCAAGAGACCCAATAATGTTCTGAGAATCAGGGCTCCAATCTTGGACTGCGGTGGATGTGGGTCCTTGCAGTCTGAAGGGGTTTGTGGATGAATGCAGTCTGAGAGTTGGGCTGGGCTGTGTTCTGAGGTGTTAAGGGTGTGAATATTTTGTGGAGGTACTGTCTGAGGGGCATTGTGGGTAGACACAATGGAGTGGTGCTTTCTGAGGTATGAGGGACCACTGTCTGGTGGTACAAGGTGAAGAATGTAGGAAGGTACAGATACACTTCCCTGATCATTCCCTCAGGGTCCGCAAGGCACACTGGTGTCGCAATTTGGGATGGAGGCCACGTCCATTTTAGAAGATTCAGATCTTTTTGAACAAACATTGAAAAATAACATCACCATGTGTCTTAAACATGGATTGGAGGAAAACTGTTGTCAATGTATGGTCACTTGTAGCTTGGAGACTCTCTAGAAAAGCAGGCACCCAAACAGACCAACGCTGTCGATGCAAGACGTGGTGCACAGGAAGATCCAACAAGTCATTTGCAGTTGCTGTCTGTCTCCCTACAGCAGTCATCATGCGAGATCAGGGTTCAGTCCTAGGAGAAGTAATCTCTCCATCGAACCTTCCTCCATGTTTGTACAGTAATCGTGGTTGTGTGTGTGTATCTCTGTGTGTGAGAGAGACAGAGAGCGAGTGTCTGTCTGTGTGTGTGAGAGAGAGTGCATGTATGTGTATCTCTGTGTGTCTGTGTGTGTGAGAGAGGGATTATGTGTTTATGTATGTGTCTGTCTGAGTGTGTGTTTATGTGCGTGTGTGTGAGAAGAGAGGAATGTGTGTATGTTTGAGGGAGTGAGAGTGTGTGTTTGTGTGCGTGTGTGAGAGAGAGAGGAATGTGTGTGTTTGAGGGAGTGAGAGTGTGTGTTTGAAAGAGAGTGTGTGTTTGTGTGTATGTGTGTGAGAGGAATGTGTGTGTGTGAGAGAGAGTAATGTGTGTGTATATGTTTGAGAGTGTGTGTTTGGGAGAGTGAGTGTCTGAGTGTGTGTGTCTGTGTGTGTGTGTCTGTGTGTGTGTGTGTGTGTGTGTCTGTGTGTGTGTGTGTTTGTGTGTGTGTGGTCTGTGTGTGTGTGTGTGTGTGTGTGTCTGTGTTTGTGTGTAAACTAGCCAGTCTTATTGTGTGCCCAGCTGCTGTTTCAGGTGAAATGGTCCTCGTGTCTCCAAAGACACAAAGGCTGCAAGAGTGAATTAACTGGGGGAAAGAGAGTGCTGTTCATTGCAGTGGGGATTCATCCAGTAAACCTCCCCACACACTAACATCCCTCTGGCAATGCAGTGACTGGTCCTGCACTCAGTGCTCCATGTTCACACCAATGAAATGTCACCGTAGTCTTACCAGAGCATGGGACAGCTCCTCATTACAGAGTGGGGTCTGGTGGGGATTTAATCAGAGGGTCACTATGGCCCAGCTGAGGGGAGAGGTTGGGAAGGAGAGTCCTTCAGCCAACTGAGCTAACCAACCTCACTCCAGGAGCATGTCCTATATAACCCAATTATATCCAGCCTGCACCTCAATTAGAGCCAGGAGCAAGGCCATTCGGCCCCCACCCTAACCCAGAATGGAGAGCACGGGAGGGAGAAGGACAGTGTGTGTACTTGGCGATGGTTTCAGAGTGGGATCTTGTTGTGCATTACAGCAGTCAGTCAAAAGATGAGTTAGTCTCTGCACTATGTCCTCCAACCCAGGGGCTGTGGTTCTGCATGTGAAGGGGGGGAGAGTGGGAGACAAGGAGAGAGTGGGACAGCCAGAGACAGGGGGAGGGTTTGATGGAGTTTTGGGGTTGGTGGAGAAAGGAGGGGCTGTTGTCAGAGAGAGATCGAGGGAGGGATAGCATGTGATGCAAAATCTGAGACAGGGTTGTGAAGAGGTCTCCACAGGAAGGATAGTCAATGAGGCCATTCAGGGGCCTATCCTGAGGATCCTGAACCGGTCCAGGATCATTTAATGGGTATGGGGGGATGATGGGCAGAAAGGACTGTATCTGTGATGTAAACCTTCTGTAATTCTCAGACTGGGATCTTGATCAACATTAAAATCGTCTCAGGCGAGTCAGTCAACCCAGATTCGTTTACTGGTGTGAGAAAGTGAGGACTGCAGATGATGGAAAGTCAGAGTTACAAAGTGAGGAGCTGGGGAAGCACAGCAGGTCAGCCAGGAGAGTCGATGGTTCAGGCCTGACCTGCTGGGCAATTCCCGCTCCACACTTTCCCACTCAACTCCTTCTGCCCCAGGGAGTGTGGCTCACAGCAATGTTGGGGGCAGCGAAATATTTGAGGGGGGCACAGTTGGTAAGGTAGGTATTTGGGAGGGAAGGTATTTGGGGAAGGGAATAAATTTGGGAGGAGAGTTAAAATGAGGGGCAAATATTTTTAGGGGGTCAATTGGGTGAGCACTTTCAGGTCTGAAATAAAGAAAAAGAGAAAGGGAGGGTGAGAAAAAGAGAGAGAGGTAGAGCGAGTGGGGATGGAGAAGGGGGATGAGAGAAAGATGGGGCAGAGACAGACAGTGAGAGGGAGGGTGTGATAGAAAGGCAGATTGAGAGAAGGAGACAGACAGGGAGAGAGAAGGACAAGGAGAGAAGGGGAAGTCAGACTGAGACAAACAGGCGTTAAAGCATGGACAGACTGAAGGGGTGACACTCAGTATTCCAGTTGGTTCCAGCTCTCTCTCTCTCTCAATGGTTTTTCACACTCCCTCTCTCCCATGCTCCTGAGGTTCCCTTCAGCTTGTCTCTCTCTCCCTCTCTCTCTCCCTCTCTCTGGATGGTGAGCTGGTCTCTGTCCCTTGCCATGTTGGTCACCTCAGAAAGCCTCCAGAAAATTCAAGAGATCAGTCTGCAGGTGATCCCTGGTTTTGTTCATTTCTGGATGGTTTCCCAGAACTTTCTACACTTCTGGCCAATTCAAAGAATCAGTTAATAGTTTGAAGCGTTGCTAATCATTTGGATGGCTTGTTCCTGTTAGTTTCTTTGTGTAGCAGGACCCGGTACCTTCCTGTCTGGGACCTCCTTTATTTGGTGGAGACGTTATTAGGGATATGTCTGCCCAGGGGAACTGTTGCCTTTGACATTATGCTGATGGGATAACCATCTGGCTGCTGTCTGGCTTTTGTGATTTGGGAGTATAACTTGTCCAATATACCCAGCATCTCTTGGCTGTCTACCTGTGTTTTAGCAAGGAGGCAGGAACATTTCACCCATTCCCCCTCCCCCACCCAGTGTTTTGAATAGAAAGAAGCTTATACAATGAATTACAAACCTAATTTTAAAAGCTGGTTATGTTTGTTGTCAGAGTAGCCTGCTATTTGAGCGAAAACCATTTTGTACATTGGTCAAACCGATTGTCATATGGCTGATAAGTGATACCATAGAATACCTACAGAGCAGAAACAGGCCCTTCAGCCCATCGAGTCCACAATGACCCTCTGAAGAGAATCCAACTCAGATCTATCCCCTGATGATATCTGTGAAACCCTACATTTCCCATGGCTGTTCCAGCTAACTGGAATATCCCTCGACACTACGGGCAATCTGTCAAAAATGCCCACCATTGAACAGTGGGAGAAAACCCATACAGATGTAGGGAGAATGTACAAACTCCACACAGACAGTCGCTCAAGAGTGGAATCAAACCCAGGTCTCTGGTGATGTGAGGTAACAGTGCTAACCACCGAGTGACTGTGGCTCTCCTAACTGTTTTGACAAAACATATTCCGTTCTGAGAATCCATACAGAATTGTGATGCATAGTCAACATCCGGTGAGCAGAATAAATGCAAGTGAATGAGACCTGCTGGCTCAAACTCCAGGAATTCCTTCCCGAAGGACATTGTGGGTCCACCACCTGCAACAGTTCAATGTGCAGCTCACCACCAAAACCAGCTCCCGAGCAGCTACGGACAGGCAATCAATACTGGGCCCAGACAGGAACACTCAAACACTGCAAATGAATGAAACTAAGGTGATCACCCAGGGAGTTCCATCTACCTTCCAGTCCCTGGGGGTGTATCCAAGCATTATTCACCATGATCGTACCCATCTGTTGCAGCCTGCAATCCTAACCACCGGTATCCTGAGATATATCAAGGTGAGTGCGGTTAGGACCACAGCTTGATGTGAGAGGAGCCGAATTATTTAATGACAGGCGATGGGAATGCCGTGGTATGGCCTGTTCCTTCACATTTACGTAAGGGTGGTCCTTGTCAATGTCCACTCTATCTCCACAGCATGTGGGAGGGAATCATGATAACCCATCCAAATACCTTTTTTAATGTAATTCCGATACTTTCAACTTCAAAGATCCCCATCCTAACATTGTCCCTTGGGATAATTGGAATCCCTCGCACCAAGCCCAGTGGCCCACCGAAAGTGTCCTTGCAGCTGTCATTAACCCAGCCCTTGGTGAGCTGCTGTAACTGACAGTGAGGAATGTTAGTGTGGGTGTTCTCCTGGAACAAATATTTACGCTGTTTGTCACTAATCCGGGATGGGACTTTTCTCGAGCATGAAGGATCGCTGCCTTCATTTCATCGTGGATGTCTCTCCCTCACTGTTGTCCCTCAGGGAGGGCTAAATGGCCTGTTGGACAAAGTCACATGGTGATTAATTTAATTTATTTGTCAGCATCCAGTCCGTGTATGACAGACTGTCGGCCTATCTCATTCAAAAATGTATCTGGGTTTGAGACAGAAACAAACAGAGTGGCCTTTTTGGTGCTGCCCACCAGCTGGGTGCCTGGAATGGCTGTTGTGTACGGAGTGAGACCATAAGCTGCTTTACACTGGGTAACCACAGGATTCATGGACTCTGATTTCGGCTGTGGCTCAGGGCTGGGGGCAAAAGGTGCAGTTACCTGGGAGACAGGCAGTGGGAGACCCCATCTGTGATGTGTCAGTGTGGGGCCTGTCATTATCTCCCTGGGGAGGTAGAACCCCAAAGGCATACATTATCCCATTCTGGGAGGGTTCCTAGTTCCCTAGGGATTGTATTTGCTCCTGACACCTCCTACTAGGGCCTGATGTGTGTTGTTCCGTGTTGTAGGTGTAGAGGACCCATGCAGCTGTTTGGAGCTCATACACTGTCCTTCCAGATTGTCAATGTAACCTGAGGCTGCCTCCCCATCCCCAGAGACCCTCCTTTCAATGGATTGGGCTCTTCCCAAGTGGAACTGGAGTGGTCCCATGTGGGTGAGATTTTCCTGCAACCTTCTGTCCTGCTCATTGTGTCGGAGACCTAGCTCTGTCACAGCCTGTAGTTTTCCCTTGGGTGACCGGATCCCAGCTGCCTTATCCCAGCCGGGGGTCCTCCAGGCTATCGGCAGTGGAGTGAGCTTTCCAGCTTCCTTCCCCGGTTCTCTTTGGGCATCTCACCACAGCTCCTGTACCAGGAATCCTTCACTGCAAGGCCAGGCTGGCTTCCTGCCAAATTCTGCAGGACTGTTTCACATTTGTACCGGCTCGTGTGCATATTGCTTTGGTCGCTTCTGTATTATGGGATACCTGGGTATGTTCATAGAGTCATAGAGTTCTACAGCATGGAGACAGGCTCTTTGGCCCAAACTGGTCCATTCACACTAACCCAGTTTCCCTGCACTTGACCCATATCATTCCAATACGTTCCTCTCCATGTATTTGTCCAAGTGCATTTTAAATGTTATTGAATGGATCCTCCTCGACCACTTGCACTGGTAGTTCATTCTGTATGTGTACCACCCTCTGGTAAAAGCATTGTCCCTCAGGTTCCCTTTTAATCTTCCCCTTTCTCCTTAAACTGATGCCCTTTCATCCTTGATTCCCCAAGCCTTGGATAAAGACTGAGTGTATTCACCCTATCCATGCCTTCCATGACCTTATACACCTCTATAAGGACACCCCCTCAGTCTCCTACACACGAAAGAAAATGTCCTTGCTTGTCCAACCTCTCTCTATATCTGTCTAGTTGAGTTCTGGCAACATCCTTGTAAGCTTCTTCTGCACTCTTTCCAGTTTAATAACATCCTTCCGATAGCAAGGTGGGTAAAACTTAACACAATACTCCGTGTGCGGCCTCACTAACATCCTGCACAACTACAACAGAACTTCCCAACTTCGATATTCCATGCCCTGACTGGTGAAGGGCCCAGTGTGCCAAAAGACTTCTTCATTGCCCTGTCTCCCTGAGTTCAGAGAGACGTGCTCCTGTCATCCAAGGTCGCTCTGTTCCACTACACTCCTTCAGGGCCTACCATTCCCCATGAAACCCCTGTCTTGATGTGGCTTTCCAAAATGCAAGATCTCGCACTTGTTTATATTAAACTCCATTTGCCATTTCTCAGCCCAATTCCCCAGCTGATCAAGGTCTTGTTGCAATTGCTGAGAACCTTCCTCACTTATTTTAGTGTAGTCTGCAAACTTTCTAATCATGCCTTAAACATCCTCATCCAAATCATTGATATAGATAACAAACAGCAATGGGCCTAGCACTGACCAGCTGCGCGGCACAATGGCTCAGTGGTTAGCACTGCTACCTCGAGACATCTCTCTCTCTCTCTCTCACTCTCTCTTTCCCTTGCTCTCACCCCCTCACTCGTATTCTCTCTTTCTCACTCTCTCTCTCCCTTCCCCTCACTCACTCTTCACCCAAACCCTCTCTCTCACCCGTCTCTCTCTCTCCCTTGCGTCTCCCTCTCCCTCATCCTTCTGTCTCTGGCTTGCCCGCTATCTCTCCCTGTCACGCTCTGTCCCCTCTCTATCTTTCTCTCTCTCTCTCTCTTTCCCTTCTCGTGCGCTCTTTCACTCTCTCAGTCTCTCTCTCTCATTTCCATCCCCTCCTCCCGCTCAGTTGCACCTCTCTCTCTCTTGCCCCCTCTCTCTCTCTCACTCACTCGCCCCCTCTCTCGCCCCACTCTCTTGCTCGACCCTCTCTCTACCCAACTCTATCACCCCTCTCTCTCACCCCTTCACACTCTCAACCTCTCTTGCTCACATCCCCTCTCACTATCAACCCATCTCTCTCACCCTCTCTCCCCCACCTCTCTCTCTCTCTTCCCCTTTCTCTCTGCCCCTCTTGTGCTCTCTACTCCTCTCTCACTCCACCTCTCTCACCCCCCCACTCTCCCCCTCTCTCTCGCCCACCAATCTTCCCCCACCACTCTCCCCCTCCCCCCCTCCCCCTCCCCTTCTCTCCCCCTCTCTCTGCCTCCTCTCTCACCCCTTTCTCTCATGCTTCTCTCTCACCCCTTTCTCTCACCCCTCTCTTTCACCCCTCGTTCACACTCCCTCTCACTCTCAACCCATTTCTCTCTCACCCTCTCTCCCTCCCGGCCTCTCTCTCTCTCTTCCCCCTCTCTCTGCCCCCTTGTGCTCTATTCCCCCTCTCTCACTCCACCTCTCTCACTCCCCCTTTCTCCCCTCTCTCCCCCTCACACTTCTCCCCCTCTCTCCCCTCCCTCACCCTCATCCCCTCCCCTCTGTCTCACCCCTCTGTCTCACCCCTCTCTCTCTCACACCACTCTCTCACCCCTCACACTCCCCCATCTCTCTCGCCCACCTCACTCCCCTTCTCCCCTCTCTCTCACCTCTCTCTCATTCCTCTCTCTTACACCTCTCTCCCCCTCTCTCTCCCCCTCTCTCCCCCCACTGTCTCTGCCCCTCGCTCTCCCATCTCCCCCCCTCTCTCTCCCCTCTCTCTCCCCCTCTCTCTCCCTCTCTCTTCCTCTCTCTCCCCCACCACTGCCCTCTCTCCCTCCTCTCTTTCCCCTTTCTCCACCCATCTCACCCCATTTCTCTCACACTCTCTCTCCCCTCCCACTCTCTCTCACCCTTCTCTCACACCCTCTCTCCTCCCGTCTCTCCCCTCTATCTAAGCCCCCCGCTCTCCCTCCTTTGTCTCCCCGTCTCTCCCGCTCTCTCTCTCCCTCTTTCTCCTCCTCTCTCTACCCCACCTCTCCCCTCTCCCTCCTCTCTTTCCTCTCTCTCTCCTCCCTCTCTCCACCCGTCTCACCCCATTTCTCTCACACCATCTCTCCCATCCCCCTCTCATTCACCCTTCTCTCACACTCATCTCTCCTCCCGTTTTTCCCCCGTCTCACACCCCTCTCTCACTCCCCTCTCTCTCACCACTCTCTCACCGCTCTCTCACCCCTCTCTGTCACCCCTCTCTCTGCCACCCTCTCCCTCTACTCCTCTCTCTACCCCTTCTCTACCCCCTCTCTCCCCATCCCCTTCCCCATATGTCTCCCGCTGTTTAATCCCTCTCAACCCCCTCTCTCTCTCCCCCCTCTCTCCCCTTCTCTCAACCCCTCCTCCCCCTCTCCCCCCTCTCTCACCCCTCTATCATTCCTCACTCTCACCCCTCCCTCCCCTTTCTCTCCACCTCTCTCTCCCCCCTCTCTCCCCACTCTCTCTCGCCACATCTCTCCCCCTCCCTCACCCCTCCCTCTCTCTCCCCCTCTCTCTGACCCCCGCTCTCCCCTTCTGTCTCCCCCCTCTCCCGCTCTCTCTCTCCCTCTCTCCTCCTCTCTCCCTACCTCTCCCCTCTCTCTCCCCCCTCTCTCTCCCCTCTCTCTCCACCCATCTCACCCCATTTCTCTCACACTCCTCTCTCCCTCTTGTCTCTCCCCCCTCTCACTCCCCTCTCTCTCACCGGTCTTTCACCCCACTCTCTCATCCCTTTCTCTCATCCCTCTCTCTCACCCCTCTCTCTCCCCTTCTCTCGCGCCTCTCTCCCCCATCCCATCCACTCTCTCTCTCTTCCGCTCTCTCTCACCCCTCTCAACCCCCTCTCTCACCCCTCTCTCTTCCCCCCCTCTCTTTCCCGCCTCTCTCTTACCCCCTTTCTCTCACCCAACTCTCAGAAACTCTCCCTGACACGCCGCTCTCTCTCACCCCCTCTCTTCCTCACTCCCTCCGTCTCTTGCTCACACTCTCTCACTCACGTTCTCTCTCGCTCACAATCTCTCTCACTCTCTCTCTCACCGACTCTCTCTCTCGACCACACTCTCTTTCTCACCCCTCTCTCTCTGTCTCACGCCCCTCTCTCTCAGCCCTCTCTCTCTCTCACCCCTCTCTCTCTGTGTCACGCCCCTCTCTCTCACCCCTCTCCCTCTCACCCCTCTCTCTCACCCTCTCTCTCTCTCTCGCTTTCACCCCTCTCTCTTACATCTCTCTCTCTTACCCCTCTTCTCACCCATCTCTCTCTCTCAGCCCTCTCTCACCCCTCTCTCTTACCTCACTCTCTCTCACCACTCTCTCTCACCCTCTCTCTCACCCCTCTCTCTCACCCCGTGTCTGCCTCACCTCCTCTCTATCCCAACCCCTCTCTCTCTCACTGCCTCTCTCTCAACACACTCTCTCACTCAACCCCTCTCTCTCTCTCCCCCCTCTCTCTCCCCCTCTATCTCTGCCCATTCTCTCAAACCCTCTCTCTCTAACCCCCTCACTCACCCCGTCACTCTCTCGCCCCCCTCTCTCTCATCCCCTCTCTCTCGCCCCTCTCTCTCACCTCTCTCCCACTCAACCTCTCTCTCTCTCACACCCCTCTCTTTCACCCCTCCCTCTCACCCCTCTCTCTCACCCCTCTCCCTCTCAAACTCTCTCTCTTTCACCCCCCCCACGCACTGCGTCTCTCTCATCTCCCTCTCTCTCTTCCCCCCTCTCTCTCACCCCATGCTCTCGCTCACCCCTCTCTCTCTCACCCCTCTCTCACCCTCTATCGCTTTCACCCCGTCTCTCACACACTCCCTCTCTCTCGCCCCGTCTCTGTCGCCCCTTTCTCTCTCGCCTCCTCTCTCTCTCGCCTCTCTCTCTTCCCCGTCACACTCTCCACCCTCTCTCTCTCCCCTCTCTCTCCCCCCTCTCTCGCCCTCTATCTCTCCACCTGTCTCTCACCCCCTGACTCTCTCACCACGTCACTCTCTCTCCCCTCTCTCCCTCACTACTCTCTCTCTCACCCCCACTCTCTCACCCTATCCTCTCGCTCACCCCTCTCTTTCACCCCTCTCCCTCACCCTCTCTCTCTTTCACCCCGTCTCTCACACACTCTCCTCTCTCTCGCCCCCTGTCTCTATCGCCGTCTCTCTCTCGCTCACCCATCTCTCACCCCCTCTCTCTCACCCCTGTCTCTCACCCTCTCTCTCTCTCACCCCAACCTCTCGCTCACCCCCTCTCTCACCCCCTCCCTCACCCTCTCTCTCTTTCACACCGTCTCTCACACAGTCCCTCTCACCTCCGTCGCTCTCGCCGTCTCTCTCTCTCTCTCGCCCCCCTCTCTCGCGCCTTTCTCTCTCCCCCTCACTCTCTCCCTCCTCTCTCTCTCCCTCTATCTCTCTCCCTGTCTCTCAGCCCCTCTGTCTCACACCCCCTCACTATCTCACCCCGTCACTGTCTCTCCCACTCTCTCTCTCACCGCCTCGCTCCCAACACCCTCTCTCACTCATCCCCCTCTCTCTCACCCCTCTCTCTGTCTCACCACTCTCTCTCACCCTCTCTCTCATCCCCTCTCTCTCACCCCGTCTCTCTCACCCCCTGTCTGTCTCAGCTCCTCTCTCTCCACCCCTCTCTATCTCTCACCCCCTCTTTCTCACCCCCGTCTGTCTCACCTCCTCTCTCTTTCATACACCTCTCTCTCTCACTGTCTCTCTCGCAACACCCTCTCTCACTCACCTCCTCTCTCTCACACCTCTCTCTCTCACCCGTTCTCTCTATCTCACTTCACTATCTCACTCACCCCTCTCTCTCTCTCAACCCTCTCTCTCATCCCTCTATCTGTCCCTCTCACCCTCTCTCTCTTTCACCCCGTCTCTCTCTCTCACCCCTCACTCTCTTTCACCCCTCTCTTTCTCACACCTCTCTCTCCCCTCTCTCTACCTCACCCGACTCTCTCTCTCTCACTCCCTCTCAGTCTCTCATCCCTCTCTCTCTCTCACTGCTCTCTCTCTCACCCCCCTCTCACCCCCTCACTCTCTTAAGCCTCTCTCACACCCTCTCTCTCATCCCTCTCTCTCTCACCCACTCTCTTTCTCGCTCTCACCCTTCTCTCCCTCACCCCCCTCACTCTCTCACCCCTCTCTATCTCACCCCTCTCTATCTCTCATCCCCCTCTCCCACCCCCGTCTCTCTCACCTCCTCTCTCCCATGCCCCTCTCTCTCACTGCCTCTCTCGCAATACCCTCTCTCACTCATTCCCTCTCTTTCTCACACCTCTCTCTCTCTCTCTCACCCGTTCACTCTATCTCACTTCACTATCTCACTCACCCCTCTCTCTCTCAACCCTCTCTCTCATCCCTCAATCTCTCCCTCTTACCCTCTCTCTCTCACCCCGCGCTCTCTCACCCCTCTCTCTCTTTCACCCCTCTCTTTCTCACCCCTCTCTCTCTCCCCCTCTCTGTCTCTCATCCCCCTCTCTCTCTCACCCACTCTCTCTCTCACCCCCTCTCACCCCCTCCCTCTCGCATCCCTCTCTCTCTCTCATCCACTCTCTCTCTCGCTCTCACCCTTCTCTCCCTCACCCCTCTCTCTCACACTCTCTCCCTTTCAACCCACCTCTCACACACTCCCTCTCTCTCAACCCCTCGCTCTCTCATCCCTCTCTCTCTCTCCCACCCTTCTCTCTCTCAGCCACCTCTCTCTCTCACCCTCTCTCACTCACCCTCTCTCTCTTTCACTCCCCTCTCTCACACACTCCCTCTCTCTCACCCCTCTCTCATGCCATGCTCTCTCTCCCCTCTCACTCACCGCTCTCCCTCACTCTCTCTCTTTCTCCCCGTCTCTCACACACTCCCTCCCTCTCGCCCCCTGTTTCTCGCACCACCTCTTTCTGTCCCCCTCACACTCTCGCGCCTCTCTCTCGACCCTCTCTTTCTCTCCCTCTCTCTGTGTCCCTCCTCTCTCTACCCCCTCTATCTCTCCCTTGTCTCTCAGCCCCTCTCTCTCTTTCACCGCCCTCGCTCACACACTGCCTCTCTCTCGCCCTCTCTCTCGCACCCCGTCTCTCTCTCTCTCCCGTCTCTCTCAGCCCTCTCTCTCTCAGCTCTCTCTCCCCCTCTGCTCTCTAACCCTCTCTCTCATCCCTCTCTTACCCCCCTCTCTCTTACACTCCTCCCTCTCTCTCTCACCCCTCTCTAAGCCTTCTCCTATTCTCATCCCTCTCTCTCTTACACCGCTCTCTCTCCCCACTCTCTCCCCCCCATCTCTCCCTGTTTCTCACCCCCGTCACTCTCTCACCCCATTACTCTCTCCCCCTCTCTCTCACCTCCCCTCTCTCAACACCGTCTCTCACTCATCTCCCCTCTCTCTCACACCCCTCTCTCTCCCCGCCTGTCTCACCCTCTCTCTCACCCTCTCTCTCACCCCCTCTCTCACCCCCTCTCTCTTACCTCCAGTCTGTCTCCCCTCCTCTCTCTCACCCCCTCTCTCTCACCCCTGTCTCACCTCGTCTCGCTCTCTCACCCCCTCTCTCTCAACACCATCTCGCATACACATTCTCTCTCTCTCACCCCCTCTCTCCCTCACCTCTCTTCTCACCCGTTCTCTCTATCTCAACTCACTATCTCACTCATCCCTCTCTCTCACTCTCTCTCAAACCCCACTATCTCTCACCCCTCTATCTCACACCCCCTCTCTCGTTCTCTCAACCTCTCTCTCTCACCACCTCACCCTCTCTCCCACGCTTACCCACGGTCTCTCTCACCCACACTCTATCTCACACTCTCACCCGCTCTCCCTCAACCGCTCACACCCCCATCTCTCTCTCATCCCCTTATCTTTCTCACCCTCTCTCTCTCACTCATGCCCCTCTCTCTCACCCCTCTACCTCACCCTCTCTGTCTTTCACCCGTCTCTCACACACTCCCTCACTCTCCTCCCCATCTCCCTCGCCGCCTCTCTCTCAACACCCTCTCTCACTCACCCCTCTCTCTCTCAACCCTCTCTCTCTCTCGCTCTCACCCTTCTCTGTCTGACTCCTCTCATCCCTCTCTCTCACCCTCTCTTTCTTTCACCCATCTCTCACACACTCCCTCAATCTCACCCCCTGTCTCTCTCGCCACCTCTCTCTCAACACCCTCTCTCGCTCATCCCCTCTCTCTCTCTCACCCCTCTCTCTGTCTCACCCCCCTCTCTCACACTCTCTCTCACCCTCCACTCACACCACCTGTCTGTCTCACCTCCTCTCTCTCCCACCCTTTCTCTCTCTCGCTCTCACCCTTCTATCTTTGACTCCTCTCTCTCGCCTCCTCTCTCACCCCTCTCTCTCTCTCTCAACCCATGCTCTCGCTCACCCCTAGAATTCACCCTTTTCTCTTACCCTCTCTGTCTTTCACCCGTCTCTCACACACGCCCTCAATCTCGCCCCCCTATCTCTCTTGCCGTCTCTCTCTCAACACCCTCTCTCACTCACCCCTCTCTCTCTCAACCCTCTCTCTTACCCCTCTCTCTCACCCTCTCTCTCTCTCGCTCTCACCCTTCTCTCTCTGACTCCTCTCTCTCATCCCTCTCTTACCCCTCTCTCTCTTACACTCCTCCCTCTCTCTCACCCCTCTCTCAGCCCTCACATACTCTCACCCCTCTCTCTTACACCACTCAGTCTCTCTTCCCCTCTCTCTTTACCCTGCTCTCTCATCCCACTCTCTCTCCCCTGTCTCTTAAACCTCTCTCTATCTGTCTCACCCATTTCTCATCCTCCACTCTCTCTCAAACCCCTCTCTCTCACCCCTTTCTCAAAACCTCTTTCTCTCACTCTCTCTCACACCTCTCTCTCAACCCTCATCGTCTCAAACCCCTCTCTCTCACCCACCTCTCTCACCCCTCTCTATCTCACCCCTCTCTCTCTCACCCCTCTCTCTCTCAACCCTCTCTCTCGCACCCCTCTCTCTCTCGCACCCCATGCTCTCACTCACCCCTCTCTGTCTTTCAACTCATCTCTCACACACTCCCTCAATCTCACCCCCGTCTCTCTCGCCACCTCTCTCTCAACACCCTCTCTCACTCATCCCCTCTCTCTCTCACCCCTCTCTCTGTCTAACCACTCTCACTCACCCTCTCACTCACGCCCCACTCACACCACCTGTCTGTCTCACCTCCTCTCTCTCCCACCCTTTCTCTCTGTCAACCCCTCTCTCTCCCACCCGCATCCCTCTCTCTCACCCCTCTCTCTCCCCTCTCTCTCTCACACCCATCTCTCTCTCACACCTCTCTCTCACCTCTCATTCACGCCCCTCTCTCACACACTCCCTCACTCTCGACCCGTCTCTCTCTCACCCTTTTCTCTCACCCCTCTCTCTCTCGCCCCTTTCTCTCTCACTCCATGCTCTAGCTGACCCCTCTCTCTCACCCCTCTCTCTCACCCTCTCTTTCTTTCACCCCGTCTCTCACACACTCCCTCAATCCCGCCCCCTGTCTCTCTCGCCACCTTTCTCTCTCTCCCCCGTCTCTCACCCCCTGACTCTCTCACCCCGTCCCTCTCTCTCCCTCTCTCTCTCTCTCATCGCCTCTCTCTCAACACGCTCTCTCACTCATCACACCTCTCTCATCCCTCTCTCTCTCACCCCATGTCTGTCTCACCTCCTCTCACTCACTCCCCTCTCTCTCATCCTTTCTCTCTCTCACACACCCGCTCTCTCTCACCCCTCTCTCTCTCGTTCACCCCTCTCTCAGCCCTCTCTCTCCCTCACCCGACTCTCTCTCTCGCTCCCTCTGTCTCTCACCCCTCTCTCTCTCTCTCTCACCCTCTCACAGTCTCACCCCTCTCTCTCACCCTCTCTGTCTCAGCCCTTCTCTCTGTCTCTCTCTCTCACGCCCCTCTCTCTCACTCCTATCTCCCTCTCACCCCTCTCTCTCAGCCTCTCTCTCTCTTACACCTCTCTCTCTCAACCCTCTCTCTCACCTCTCTCTCACACACACACATTCTCTCTCTCGCTCTCACCTTTCTCTCTCTCACTCCTCTCTCTCTCACCCTCTCTCTTTCACTGCCCTCTCTAACACACTGCCTCTCTCTCGACCCTTCTGTCTCACCCCGTCTCTCTCTCTCACGCCTCTCTCTCTCTCTCACTTATCTCTCTCACTCCGCTCTCTATCATCCCTCTTTTACCCCCTCTCTCTTACACTCCTCCCTCTCTCTCATCCCTCTCTCAGCCCGCTCATACTCTCACCCCTCTCTCTTACATTACTCTCTCTCTCCTTCTTTCTCCCTCTCTCTCCCTTCCCCTCTCTCTCATCCCGCACTCTCACCCCTCTCTCTTACACCCCTCTCTCTTACACCCCTCTCTATCTCTCTCACCACTCTATCTCACCCACACTCTATATCTCACCCTCTCTCTCTCTCACCCTCTCTCTCTCACCCCTCTCTCTCCCTCTCTCACCCCCCTCTCTCTCACTCCTTCTCTCTCTCACCCTCTCTCTCTCACATCTCTCTCACCCCCCTCAGCCTTCTCTGTCTCACCCCTGTCTCTCTCACACGCCCCTCTCTCACCCCTCTTCCTTACACCCCTCTCTCTCTCCCTCTCTCTCTACCCCTCTCTTTCATGACACTCCCTCACCCCTCTCTCTCTCACCCTCTCTCTCTCTCATCCCCTCTCTCTCAGCCCCTCTCTCTCACCCCCTTCTCTTCCTCACAGCTTCTCGCTCTTAACATTCTCTCTCTCACCCCTCTCGCGCTCTCTCACCCTCATTCTCTCTCTCACCTCCCTCTCTCACACGTTCTCTCTCCCTTGCCCCCTACACTCTCCCACTCCATCTCGCCCACTCTCTTTCACGCCCACTCTCTACTTCTGCCCCCCTCTCACTCTCTCTCTCGCCCACTCTCTCTCAACCACTCTCTCTCTCACCCACCCTCTCTCTCGCTCCCTCTCTCTCACACACCCTCTCCCTCTCTCACCCCTCTCGCGCTCACTCTCACTCCCTCTTTCTCAGTCCCTCTCTCTCTCACACCCTCTCTCTCTCACACCCTCTCACTCTCACACCCTCTCACTCTCACTCCCTCTCTCTCACGCCCTGTCTCTCTCTCACACCCCTTCCCTCTCACACCCTCACTATCTCACCCTTTCTCTCTGACCCCTCTCACACCCATGTCTCTCTCCCCTCTCTCTCTCACCCCTCTCGCGCTCTCTCACCTCTCTCTCTTGCCCACTCTCTCTCTCTCATCCACTCTCCCTCTCGCCCACTCTCTCTCTTGCCCACTCTCTCTCTCGCCCACTCTCTCTCTCACCCACTCTCTCTCATCCACTCTCTCTCACACCCACTCTCTCTCACACCCACTCTCTCTCTCACACCCACTCTCTCTCTCACTCACTCTCTCTTTTCACACACTCTCTCACCCACTCTCTCTCTCGCCCACTCTCTCTCTTGCCCACCCTCTCTCTCTCGCCCACTCTCTCGCCCACTCTCTCTCTCTCGCCCACTCTCTCTCTCACACCCACTCTCTCTCTCTCGCTCACTCTCTCTCTCACACACTCTCTCACCCACTCTCCCTCTCGCCCACTCTCTCTCTCGCCCACTCTCTCTCTTGCCCACTCTCTCTCGCCGACTCTCTCTCTCGCCCACTTTCTCTCTCTCGCTAACTCTCTCTCTAACCCACTCTCTCTCTTGCCCACTCTCTCTCTCGCCCACTCTCTCTCTCACTCACTCTCTCTCTTGCCCACGCTCTCTCTTGCCCACTCTCTCTCGTGCACTATCTCTCTCGCCCACTCTTTCTCTCGACCACTTTCTCTCTCTCGCTCACTCTCTCTCTAACCCACTCTCTCTCTCGCCCACTCTCTCACACCCACTCTCTCCCTCTCGCCCACTCTCTCTCTCTCACACTCTCTCTCGCCCACTCTCTCTCTCTCGCCCACTCTCTCTCTCTCTCTCACGCCCACTCTCTCTCTCACCCACTCTCTCTCACGCCCACTCTCTCTCTCACCCACTCTCTCTCACGCCCACTCTCTCTCTCGCCCACTCTCTCTCTCACTCACTCTCTCTCTTGCCCACGCTCTCTCTTGCCCACTCTCTCTCGTGCACTATCTCTCTCGCCCACTCTTTCTCTCGCCCACTTTCTCTCTCTCGCTCACTCTCTCTCTAACCCACTCTCTCTCTCGCCCACTCTCTCACACCCACTCTCTCCCTCTCGCCCATTCTCTCTCTCTCACACACTCTTTCTCGCCCACTCTCTCTCGCCCACACTCTCTCTCACACACTCTCTCTTTCCCACTCTCTCTCTCACACTCTCTCTCTCTCTCGCCCACTCTCTCTCTCACACACTCTCTCTTGCCGACTCTCTCTCTCCCACCCACTCTCCCTCGTGCACTATATCTCTCGCCCACTCTTTCTCTCGCCCACTTTCTCTCTCTCGCTCAGTCTCTCTCTCTCTCTCGCCCACTCTCTCTCTCGCCCACTCTCTCTCTCGCCCACTCTCTCTCTCACTCACTCTCTCTCTTGCCCACGCTCTCTCTTGCCCACTCTCTCTCGTGCACTATCTCTCTCGCCCACTCTTTCTCTCGCCCACTTTCTCTCTCTCGTTCACTCTCTCTCTAACCCACTCTCTCTCTCGCCCACTCTCTCACACCCACTCTCTCTCTCTCGCCCACTCTCTCTCTCTCACACACTCTCTCTCGCCCACTCTCTCCCTTGCCCACTCTCTCTCTCTCTCACCCACTCTCTCTCACGCCCACTCTCTCTCTCACCCACTCTCTCTCACGCCCACTCTCTCTCTCACCCACTCTCTCTCACGCCCACTCTCTCTCTCACCCACTCTCTCTCACGCCCACTCTCTCTCTCGCCCACTCTCTCTCTTGCCCACTTTCTCTCCCGCCCACCCTCCCTTGCCCACTCTTTCTCTCGCTGACTCTCTCTCTAACCCACTCTCCCTCTCCACCACCCTCTCTCTTGCCCACTCTCTCTCTCACCCACTCTCTCTCTCACCCACTCTCTCTCTCGCCCACTCTCTCTCTCACACACTCTCTCTTGCCCACTCTCTCTCTCGCCCACTCTCTCACGCCCACTCTCTCTCTCTCTCACCCACTGTCTCTCTCTCGCCCACTCTCTCTCTCACACACTCTCTCTTGCCCACTCTCTCTCTCACACACTCTCTCTCTCACGCCCACTCTCCCTCGCCCACTATCTCTCTCACCCACTCTCTCTCTCACCGACTCTCTCTCTTGCCCACTCTCTCTCCCGCCTACTCTCCCTCGCCCAGGATCTCTCTCACCCACTCTCTGTCTCGCCCACACTCTCTTGCCCACTCTCTCTCTCACCCACTCTCTCTCTCACCCACTCTCTCTCTTGTCCAATCTCTCTCTCACGCCCACTCTCCCTCGCTCACTCTCTCTCTCACACACTCTCTCTTGCCCACTCTCTCTCTCACACACTCTCTCTCTCACGCCCACTTTCCCTCGCCCACTCTCTCTCTCACCCACTCTCTCGCCCACTCTCTCTCTCACCGACTCTCTCTCTTGCCCACTCTCTCTCCCGCCTACTCTCCCTCGCCCAGGATCTCTATCACCCACTCTCTCTCTTGCCCACTCACTCTCCCGCCTACTCTCTGTCTCGCCCACACTCTGTCTCTCCAACACTCTCTCATGACCACTCTCTCTCCCACTCTCTCACTCTCGCCCACTCTCTCTTGCCAATGCTCTCTCTTGCCCATTCTCTCTCTCGCCCACTCTCTCACTCTCGCCCACTCTCTCTCGCCCATTCTCTCTCTCGCCCACTATGTCCCTCTTGCCCCTCTTACTCTCACCCACACTCTCTCTCTCGCCCACTCACTCTCTCTCTCGCCCACTCTCTCTCTCGCCCACTCTCTCACTCTCTCCCACTCTCTCTCGCCCACTCTCACACTCTCTCCCACTCTCTCACTCTCTCCCACTCTCTCTCTCGCCCACTCTCTCTCACGCACTCTCTCATTCTCTCCCATTCTCTCTCTCGCCCACTCTCTCACGCCCACTCTCTCACTCTCGCCCACTCTCTCTCTCGCCCACTCTCTCTCTCGCCCACTATGTCCCTCTTCCCCCCTCTCACTCTCACCCACACTCTCTCTATCGCCCACTCACTCTCTCTCTTGCCCACTCTCTCTCCCGCCGACTCTCCCTCGCCCACTATCTCTCTCACCCACTCTCTGTCTTGCCCGCTTTCTCTCTCTCGCTCACTCTCTCTCTCACCCACTCTCTCTCTCGCCCACTCTCTCTCTCTCACCCACTCTCTCTCACCCACTCTCTCTCTCGCCCGCTTTCTCTCTCTCGCCCACTCTCTCTCTCGCCCACTCTCTCTCTCACCCACTCTCTCTCTCATCCACTCTCTCTCGCCCACTATCTCTCTCTCGCCCACTCTCTCTCTCACCCACTCTCTCTCTCATCCACTCTCTCTCGCCCACTATCTCTCTCACCCACTCTCTGTCTCTCCAACACTCTCTCATGACCACTCTCTCTCCCACTCTCTCTCTCTCTCTCGCCCACTCTCTCTCGCCCACTCTCTCTCTCGCCCACTATGTCCCTCTTCCCCCCTCTCACTCTCACCCACACTCTCTCTATCGCCCACTCTTTCTCTCTCTCGCCCACTCTCTCTCACCTAATCTTTCGTCCAGTCTCTCTCTCACCCACTCCCTCTTGCCCACTCTCTCTCGGCCACACTATCTTTCACCCACTCTCTCACTCTCTCTCTCTCACTCTTTCGCTCACCCACTCTATATCTCGCCCACTCTCTCACTCTCTCCCACTCTCTCTCTCGCCCACTCTCTCACTCTCGCCCAGTCACACTCTCGCCCACTCTCTCTTTGGTCCGGTCTCTCTCTCACCCACACTGTGTCTCGCCCACTCTCTCTCTCGCCCGCTTTCTCTCTCACCCACACTCTCTCTCGCCCACTCTCTTACTCTTTCCTACTCTCTCTCTCGCCCACTCTCTCCCACGCCCACTCTCTCATTCTCTACCACTCTCTCTCTCGCCCACTCTCTCATTCTCTTCCACTCTCGGTCTCGCCCACTCTCTGTCTCGCCCACTCACACTCTCGTCCAGTCTCACGCTCACCCACTCTCTCTCTCGCCCACTCTCTTACTCTCTCCTACTCTCTCTCTCGCCCACTCTCTCCCACGCCCACTCTCTCATTCTCTACCACTCTCTCTCTCGCCCACTCTCTCATTCTCTTCCACTCTCGGTCTCGCCCACTCTCTGTCTCGCCCACTCACTCTCTCTCGCCCAGTCTCACTCTCGCCCACTCTCTCTCACCCACTCTTTCTTTGGCCCAGTTTCACGCTCACCCACTCTCTGTCTCACCCACTCTCTCTCTCACCCACTCTCTCTCTCACCCACACTCTCTCTCGCCCACTCTCTCACTCTAGCCCTCTCACTCTCTCACCCACTCTCTTTCTCGCTCACACTCTCTCCTGCCCACTCTCTCTCTCGCCCAATCTCTCATTCTCGCCCACTCTCTCTTGCCAAGTCTCTGTCTCGCCCACTATGTCCCTCTTCCCCCTCTCACTCTCACCCACACTCTCTCTCTCGCCCACTCACTCTCACTCTCACCCACACTCTCTCTCTCGCCCACTCTCTCACTCTCGCCCACTCTCTCTCGCCCATTCTCTCTCTCGCCCACTATGTCCCTCTTCCCCCTCTCACTCTCACCCACACTCTCTCTCTCGCCCACTCACTCTCACTCTCACCCACACTCTCTCTCTCGCCCACTCTCTCTCGCCCATTCTCTCTCTCGCCCACTATGTCCCTCTTCCCCCTCTCACTCTCACCCACACTCTCTCTATCGCCCACTCACTCTATCTCTCGCCCACTCTCTTTCGCCCACTCTTTCTCTCTCTCGCCCACACTCTCTCTCACTCACTCCCTCTTGCCTACTCTCTCTCTCGCCCACTATCTCCCTCTGCCCCCTCTCTCTCGCCAACTCTCTCTCTCGCCCATTCTGTCTCACCCACTCTCTGTCGCACACTCTCTCACCCACTCTCTCTCTAGCCCTCTCACTCTCTCACCCACTCTCTCACTCTCGCCCTTTCTCTCTCTCTCACCCACTCTCTCTCTCACCCACACTCTCTCTCGCCCAATCTCTCACTCTAGCCCTCTCACTCTCTCACCCACTCTCTCACTCTCGCCCTTTCTCTCTCTCACACCCACTCCCTCTCTCGCCCACTCTCTCTCTCACCTACTCTTTCTCTATTGCCCACACTTTCTTTCGCCCACTCTCTCTCGCCCTCTCTCTCTCCCACTCTCTCTCTCGCCCACACTCTCTCTCGCCCACTCTCTCTCCCCCACTCTCTCACTCTCTCCCACTCTCTCTCGCCCACTCTCTCTCGCCCACACTCTCACTCTCTCCCCCACTTTCTCTCGCCCACTCTCTCACTCTCGCTCAGTCTCACTCTCACCCACTCTCTGTCTCGCCCACACTCTCTCTCACCCACACTCTCTTTCGCCCACTCCCTTTGCCCACTCTCTCTCTCGCCTACTATCTCCCTCTGCCCCCTCTCTCTCACCCACTCTCTCTCACCCACTCTCCCTCTGCCCCCTCACTCACTCTCTCCCACACTCTCTCTTGCCCGCTTTGTCTCACCCCCACTCTCTCATTTCCACTCTCTCTCTCGCCTTCACTGTCTCTCACCAACTCTCTGTCGCCCACACTCTCTCTCGCCCACACTCTCTCACCCTCTCTCTCTCGCCCACTCTCTCTCTTGCCCACTCTTTATCTCACCACTCTCTCTCACCGACTCTCGCCCGCTCTGTCTCTATCGCCCACTCTGTCTCTCTCCCACTCTCTCTCTCACCAACTCCTAACACGCCCAGTTTCTCTCTCACCCACTCTCTCTCTCTTCCACTCTCTCTCTCACCCACTCTCTCTCTTGCCCACTCTCTCTCTCGCCCAGACTCTCTCTCTCGCCCACTCACACTCTCTCTCGACAATCTCTCTCTCGCCCACTCTCTTTCGCCCACTCTTTCTCTCTCTCGCACATCTCTCTCACCCAATCTCTCTTTTGCGCAGTCTCTCTCTCACCCACACCCTCTCTCGCCCACTCCCTTTGCCCACTCTCTCACTCTTGCCCACTATCTCCCTCTGCCCCCTCTCTCTCACCCACTCTCTCTCGCCCATTCTCCCTCTGCCCCCTCACTCACTGTCGCCCACACTCTCTCTCGCCCACTCTGTCTCACCCCCACTCTCTCACTTCCACTCTTTCTCTCGCCCACTGTCTCTCGCCCACTCTCTGACGCACACTCTCTCGCCCACTCTCTCTCTCGCCTTCACTCTCTCTGACCCACTGTCTGTCGCCCACTCTTTCTCTCGCCTACTCTTTCTCTATCGCCCACACTCTCTCTCGCCCACACTCTCTCACCCTCTCTCTCTCTTGCCCACTCTCTCTCTCGCCCACTCTTTCTCTCACCACTCTCTCTCACCGACTCTCGCCCACTCTGTCTCTATCGCCCACTCTTTCTCTCCCACTCTCTCTCTCACCAACTCCTAACTCGCCCAGTTTCTCTCTCACCCACTCTCTCTCTCTTGCACTATCTCTCTCTCCCCACCCTCACTCTCGCCCACTCTCTCTCTTGCCCACCCTCTCTCTCCCCCACACTCTCACTCACCCTCACTCTCTCTCTCACCCATTCACTCTTTCGCCCAGTCTTTCTCTCGTCTATTCTCTCTCTCCCTCTCTCTCGCCCACTCTCTTTCTCGTGCACTATCTCTCTCTGCCCCCTCTCTCACTCTCACGTGCACACTCTCTCGCCCACACCTGCTCTCGCCCACTCTCTCTCTCGCCCACTATCTCCCTTGCCCACACTCTCTCACCCCAATCTCTCTCTCGCCCACTCCCTCACTCTCACCCACTCTCTCTCACCCCACTCTCTCACTCCCACTCTTTCTCTCACCCACTCTCTCACTCCCACTTTCTCACTCACACGCTTTCTCTCGCCCACTCCCTCTCTTATCCCCTCTCTCTCTCTCGCCCACTCTCTGTCACCCACACTCTCTCTCTTGCCCACTCTCTCCCTCTGCCCCTCTCTCATTCTCTTCCACTCTCGCTCGCCCACTCTCTCACTCTCGCCCACTGTCTCTCTCTCACCACTCTCTCTCACAGCCATTCTCTCTCTTGCCCCCTCTCTCACTCTCTCCCACTCTCTCTCTCGCCCACTCTCTCTCTCACCCACTGTCTCTCGCCCAGTCTCCCTCTCGTCCTCTTTCTCTCCAACTGTCTCTCTCTCTCTCCCACTCTCTCTCAGGCCCACTCTCTCTCTCTCGCCCACTCTCTCTCTCGCTCAGTCTCTCCCTCGCCCGCTCTCTCTCCCCCACTCTCTCTATTGCCCACTCTCTCTCTTGCCCACTCTCTCTCGCTCACTCTCTCACTCTCGCCCACTCAGTCTGTCTTGCCCAATCTCTCTCTTCCACACACTCTAACCCGCCCATTCTCTCTCCGTCACGCACTCACTCTCTCTCTCTCTCTCTCTCCCACTCATCTCTCGCCCACTCAAGCTCTCACCCACTCTCTCTCTCTCGCCCACTCTCTCTCTCGGCCACTCTCTCACTCTCGCCCACTCTCTCTCTCACCCACTCTCTCTCTCTCGCCCACTCTCTCTCTCCCGCCCACTCTCACTCGCCCATTCTCTCTCCCTCGCCCACTCTCTCTCTCTCGCCCACTCTCTCTCTCCCGCCCACTCTCACTCGCCCATTCTCTCTCCCTCGCCCACTCTCTCTCTCTTTCGCCCACTCTCTCTCACCCCCACTCTCTCTCGCTGACACCCTCTGTCGCCCACTCTCTCTCTCTCAACCATTCTCCCTCTCTCGCCCACTCTCTCTCTCGCCCACTGTCTCTCTCGCCCACTCGCTTACTCTCTCCCACTCTCTCTCTCTCGCCCACTCTCTCTCTCCCGCCCACTCTCACTCGCCCATTCTCTCTCCCTCGCCCACTCTCTCTCTCTTTCTCCCACTCTCTCTCACCCCCACTCTCTCTCGCTGACACCCTCTGTCGCCCACTCCCTTACTCTCTCCCACTCTCTCTCGCCCTCTGTCTCTCTCTCTCACACGCTCTCTCACCCACTCTCTCTCTCTCGCCCACTCTCTCTCTCCCGCCCACTCTCACTCGCCCATTCTCTCTCCCTCGCCCACTCTCTCTCTCTTTCTCCCACTCTCTCTCACCCTCACTCTCTCTCGCTGACATCCTCTGTCGCCCACTCCCTTAGTCTCTCCCACTCTCTCTCTCGCCCTCTGTCTCTCTCTCTCACACGCTCTCTCGCCCACTCTCTCTCTCTCGCCCACTCTCTCTCTCGCGCCCACTCTCTCTCTCACCCACTCTCTCGCTCTCATCCACTCTCCCTCTCACCCACTCTCACTCTCTCCCACTCTCACCCTCGCCCGCTCTCTCACTCTCACCCACACTCCCCGCTGCCCCCTCACTCACTCTCGCCCACTCTCTCCAACTCTCTCCTGCACCACCCTCACTCTCTCCAGCCCTTCGCTCTCACTTGCACTCTCTTTCACTTACTCCCCTCTCTTTCACTTATCCCCGTCTGTCGCTCTCTCTCGCTCTTGCTCTATCTCTCTCTTGCTCTTCCTGTGTCATTCTCTCCCTCTTTTGCTCATCTGCTCTCACGCCATCTCCCCCTCTCTTGCTCCCCCTTACTCCCCCTCATTGTCCCCTCTCCCTCACACTGTCTCATCTCCCCTCTCGTCCCCTCTCTCTCCCCCTCTCTCTCCCCCTCTCTCTCCCCCTCTCGTCCCCTCTCTCTCCCCCTCTCTCTCCCTCTCTCTCTTCCCCTCTCTCTTCCACTTCCTCGTCTCCCTCTCGCATCCCCTTTCTCTCCCCCTCACGTTCCCTCTCTCTCTCCCCCATCGCCCCCTCTCCCTCCTCCCCTCTCTCTCCCTCTCTCACCCCTGCTCTCTCCCCCTCTCTCTCCCTCTCTCGCCCCCATCATTCCCTCTCTCTCTCCCTGTATCGTCCCCTTTCTCTACCTCTCTCTCCATTTCTCTGCCTCCCTTGTCCCCTCTCTCTCCCACCATTGTCCCCTCTCTGTCCCTCCCTCATCCCCTCTCTCTCCCCCTCTCGTCCCCTCTCTCTCCCTCCTTCGTCCCCTCTCTCTCCCCTCTTGTCCCCTCTCTCTCCCTCCCTCGTCCCCTCTCTCTCCCCATATCGTCCCCCTTTCCCTCTCCCTCCGTCTCTCTCCCCCCATTGTCCTCTCTCTCTGTCTCTCTCGCTCTCTCCGTCATCCCCCCTCTCTCCCTCTCTCATCCCCTGTCTCTCCCACTCTCCCTCACTCTCTCTCCCCGCATCGTCCCCTCTCTCTCCCCGTATCGTCCCCTTTCTTTCCCTCTCTCTCCTTCTCTCGTCACCCTATCTCTCCCCCACTCTCGTCCCCTCTCTCCCCCCCAAACGTCCCCTCTCTCTTCCTCTCTCATACCCGCTCTCGCCCCCCTCTCTCCCTCACTCGCCCCCCATCGTCCCCTCTCTCACCCTCATTCGTCCCCTCTCTCTCCCTCTCTTATCCCCACTCTCTCACCCTCTTGTCCCTATCTCTCCCACGTTGTCCCCTCTTTCTCCCTCTCTTCCTTCTCTCTCCGTCTCTCTCCATCTCTCTCCTCCATCGTCCCCTCTCTCCCTCTCTCGTCCCCTGTCTCAACCCCATTGTCCCCTCTCTCCCCCTCTCTCTTCCTCTCCCCCATCCTCCCCTCCCTCTCCCCTCTCGTTCCCCTCTCTCCCCATCGTCCCCCCTCTCTCCCATCTCTCTGCCCTCACTCTCTCCTTTCTCTCCCTCTCTCATCCCCTCTCTTTCCACCTCTCGTCCCCTCTCTCTCCCCCTTTCTCGTCCCCTCTCTCTCTCCCGCTCTCGTCCCCTCTCTCCCCCTCTCGTCCACTCTCTCTCCCCCATCGTTCCCTCTCTCTCATGCTCTCGTCCCCTCTCCCCATCATTCGTCCCCCCTCTCTCCCACATCATCCCCCTCTCTCCCCCATCGTCACCTCTCTCTCCCCCTCTCGTCCCTCTCTCCCTCCTCTCATCCCCTCGCTCTCCCCTCTCTCTCCTTCTCTAAACCCTCTCTCTTCCCCGCTCTCTCCCCCTCTCTCTCCCCATTCTCCCCTCTCTCTCTCCCTCTCTTTCCCCCTCTCGTCCTCTCTGTCCCCCGCCATTGCCCCCCCCTCTCTCACCCTCTCTCCCCTCTCTCCCTCCCCTCTCTGTCCCATTCACGTGTCCTCTCTACCTCTCTCGTCACCCCTCTCTACCCCTTCGTCCTCTCTCTCTCTCTCTCCCTCTCGTCCCCCTCTCTCCCCCATCGTCCCCTCTGTCTCCCCTCATTCTCTCCCCCATCATGCCCTCTCTCTCCCCAATTATCCCCTCTCTCTCCCTCTCTCTCCTCTATCTCCCTCACTCTCCCCTCTCTCCCCCCCCATCGTCCTCTCTCTCCCCCATCATCCCCTCTCTCTCCACTCTCTCTCCCCCCTCTCTCTCTCCACATCATCCAGTCTCTCTCCCTCTCTCTCTCCCCTCTGCCTCCCCTCTCTCTCCTCCATCGACCCCTCTCTCTCCGTCTCTCTATCGCCCATCGTCCCCTCTCTCCACTCTCACTCCCCACATCGTCCCCTCTCTCTCACCCTCTCGTCCCCTCTCTCCACTTCTCTCGTGCCTTCTCTCCCCCATCATGCCCTCTCTCTCCCCCATTGTGCCCTCTCTCTCCCTCTGTCTCCCCCCATTGTCCCCTCTCTCCCCGTCCTTCGTACCCTCTCTCTTCACATCGTGCCCTCTCTTTCCCCCAGTCGTCCCCTCTCTCTCCCTCTCTCTCCCCCCATTGGCTCCTCTCTCTCACTCTCTCTCCCCTCTCTCCCTCTCTCTCCCCTCACTCTCCACACTCTCTCCCCTCTCTCCCCACATCGCCCCTCTCTCTCCCCCTCTCTCCCCCTATCCTTCTCTCGTCCACTCTCTCTCCCCCTCTCGTCCACTAGCTCCCCCTCTCATCACCTGCTCCCCCCTCTCTTCCCTCTCTCTCTCTCTCATCACCTCTCTCCCTCTCTCAATCCTCTCTCTCCACCCTGGTCCTCTCTCTCTCTCTCCCCCTCTTGTCGCACTTCTGTTACACTCTCCCTCCTCCATCTCTCTGCCTCTCACTCCTCCAATCTTCCCCCATCGTCCCCCCTCTCTCCTTCTCTCGTCCCCTCTCTCTCCCCCCCCGTCCCCTCGCTTCGCCCTCTCATCACCTCTCTCCCCCGATCTCTTCCCCTCTCTCTCTCGACCACTCTCTCTCCGATCACGTCAACTCTCTCTCCCCTCTCGTCCCTTCTCACCGCCCTCATCCAATCTCTCTCCCCTCTCTCGTCCCCTCTCCCTCCCCCCTCTCTGCCTCTCCCGTCCCCTCTGTCTCCCTCTCCCTCCCCGTCACCCCCATCGTCCCTGCTCTCTCCACCTTTCGTCCACTCTCTCTGCCCCATCATCCCCTCTCTCTCCCCCATCCTCCCATCTCTCTCCCTCTCACAACCCCCCTCTCTCAACCTCTCGTCCCCTCTCTCTCCCCTCAGCGACCCTTCTCTGTCATCCCCATCCCCACCCTCCCATCTCATCCCCTCTCTCTCCCCCATCCTCCCATCTCTCTCCCTCTCACAACCCCCCTCTCTCAACCTCTCGTCCCCTCTCTCTCCCCTCAGCGACCCTTCTCTCTCATCCCCATCCCCACCCTCCCATCTCATCCCCTCTCTCTCCCTCTCTCCTCCCCTTTCTCTCCCTCCCCTCTCTTTCTCTCTCTCGTCCCTTTTCTCTCCACCCTCATCCTCTCTCTCTCCTCCTCTTGTCCCACCTCTCTTGCCCTCTCTCTCCCCTCTCTCCCCACTCACTGCCCCCCTCCGCCCATCGTCCACTCTCTCTCCCCCTCTCGTCCCCTCACTACCCCCTCTCATCACCTCTCTCCCCTCTCTCTTCCTCTCTCTCCATCTCTCTCTCCTCCCTATCACCTCTGTCATCCCCTCTCTCTCCCCCTTTCTCCCTCTCTCGTCCCCTCTCTCTCTCTACCGCCATCATCCCTCTCTGCCCCCTCTCTCCCCCTCTCTCTCTCCTCTCTCTACCCCCATCATCCACTCTCACTCCCTCTCTCATCACCTCTCTCCCCCTGTCATGCCCTCTCTTTCCCTATCTTCCCCTCTCTCATCCCCTATTGTCCATTCTCTCACACCCCCATTCCCCCTCTCTGCCCCCTTGTCCCTTCTCTCTCCCTATCTCCTCCCCTCCCTCTCCCTCCCCTCTCTCCCCCTCTCTACTCCCCTCTCTCTCCCCACCCTCCCTCTCTCGTCCCATCTCTCTCCACACTCGTCCTCTCTCTCTCCCCCTCTTGTCCCACCTCTCTTACCCTCTCTCTCCCCCCTCTCGCCCCTTCTCACTCCCCCCTCTCCCCCCATCGACCCCTCTCTCTCCACACTCGTCCTCTCTCTCTCCCCTCTTGTCCCACATCTATTACCCTCTCTCTCACCCCTCTCTACCCCTCTCACCCCCTCTCTTCCCCATCATCCCCTCTCTCTCCTTCTCTCGTCCCCTCTCTTTCCCCCTCTCGTCTGCTATCTCCTCCTCTCATCACCTGCTCCCCCCTCTCTTCCCCCCCTCTCTCTCGTCCCCTCTCTCTCTCGTCCCCTCTCTCTCCTCCTCATGTCACCTCTCTCCCCTCTCTCATCCTCTCTCTCCCCCTCTCATCCCCTCTCTCTCCCCACTCTCGTCCCCGCTCTCTCCTTCTCTCTCCCCGTCACCCCCATCGTCCCCGGGCTCTTCCCCTCTCATCCCCTCTCTCTCCCCCATCATCCCTTGTCTCTATCCCATCCTCCCCTCTCTCTCCCACTCTCGTCCCCTCTCTCTCTCCCCCTATCGTCCCTTCTCTCTCACACCCGTTCACTCTCTCCCCTCTCGTCACCTCTCTCTCACATCTCTCCTCACCTCTCTCTCCCTCACATTTCTCTCCCACTCTTGACCCTCTCTCTCCACCCTCGTCCTCGCACTCTCCCCCTCTTGTCCCACCTCTCGTACCCTCTCTGTCCCTCCACTCTCCCCCTCTCACTTCCCCACTATCCCCCCATCGTCCCCTCTCTCCCCTCCTCTCTTCCCCTCGCTCCCCCCTCTCATCACCTCTCTCCCCCACAACTTCCCCCCCTCTCTATCTCTCGTCTCCTCTCTCTCCCCCTCTCATCCCCTCTCTCCCCTCTCTCGTCCCCTCTTCCTACCCCTCTCTCCCTCTTTCTTCCCCTCTCTCTCCCCATCACCCCCATCCTCCCCTCTCTTTCCCCCCTCTCGTCCCCTCTCTCTTCCACATCATCCCCTCTCTCTCCCCTTCTCCTCCCCTCTCTCTCCCCCTCTCGTCCCCTCCCTCTCCCCCTCTTGTCCCACTTCTGTTACCCTCTCCCTCCCCCTCTCTCCGCCTCTCACTCCTCCACTCTCCCCCCATCATCCCCTCTCTCTCCTTCTCTCGTCCCCTCTCTCTCCCCCCTCTCGTCCCCACGCTCCCCCCTCTCATCACCTCTCTCCCCCTCTCTCTTCCCCTCTCTCTCTCGTCCACTCTCTCTCCCCCTCACGTCACCTCTTTCTCCCCTCTCTCGTCCCCTCTCCCTCTCCCTCTCTCTCTCCCTCTCTCGTCCACTCAGTCTCACTGTCTCTCCCCGTCACCCCCATCGTCCCCGCTCTCTCCACCTCTCGTCCCATCTCTCCCCCCTATCATCCCTTCTCTCTCACCCCCTTCCCCCCTCCCCTCTCGTCCCCTCTCTCTCCCTCTCCCCTCCCCTCTGTCTCCCTCCCCTCTGTTTCCCTCTCTCATCCCTTGTCCCTCCACCCTCATCCTCTCACTCTCCCCCTCGTGTCCCACCTCTCTTGGCCTCTCTCTCGCCCCTCTCTCCCCCCTCACTGCCCCCTCTCCCCCCATCGTCCCCTCTCTCTCCCCCTCTCGTCCCCTCACTACCCCCTCTCATCACCTCTTTCCCCTCTCTCTTCCCCTCTCTCTGTCTCTCTCTCGGCATTATCACCAATCTCGTCCCCTCTCCCTCCCCCTTTCTCCCTCCCTTGTCCCCTCTCTCTACCACCATCATCCCCTCTCAGTCCCCTCTCTCCCCTCTCTCTCCCCTCTCTCTACCCCCATCGTCCACTCTCTCTCCCTCTCTCATCACCTCTCTCCCCCCCATGCCTTCTGTCTCCCCCATCGTCCCCTCTCAAACCCCCTATCGTCCCTTCTCTCTCACCAACATCCCCACTCTGTCCTTGTTGTCCCCCTCTCTCTCTCTCCCCCTCCCTCCCCTCTCTCTCCCTCTCTCCTCCCCTCTCTCTCCCTCCCCTCTCTCCCCCTCTCTCCTCCGCCCTCTCTCCCTCCCCCTTCTCTCCATCTCTCATCCCATCTCTCTCCACACTCGTCCTCTCTCTCTCCCCCTCTTGTCCCACCTCTCTTACCCTCTCTCTTCCCCCTCTCTCCCCTCTCACTCCCCCCTCTCCCCCATCGTACCCTCTCTCTCCACACTCGTCCCATCTCTCTCCCCCTCTTGTCCCACCTCTCTTACCCTCTCTCTCCCCGCTCTCTCCCCCTCTCACTTCCCTCTTCCCCCATCATCCCCTCTCTCTCCCTCTCTCGTCCCCTCTCTCCCCCCTCTTCCCCTCATTCTGCCCCTCTCGTCACCTCTCTCACCCCTCTGTCTCACCTCTCTCTCCCCTCTCTCTCCCCTCTCTCTCCCTCTCTCGTCCCCTCTCTCCCCCACTCTCGTCCGCTACCTCTCCCGTCTCGTCCACACTCTTTCCCTCTCTCTCCCCCCTCTCATCCCCACCTCCCCCCCTCTTGTCCCCTCTCTCCCCCCTCTCATCACCTCTCTCCCTCTCTCTCCCCCCCTCGTCACCTCTCTCTCCCCTCTCTCTCTCCTCTCTTGTCCCCTCTCTCTCCCCCCCATGGGCCCCTCTCTCTTTCCCTCTCTCTCCCCCTGTGCCCCCATCGACCCGTCTCTCCCGCCCATTCGTCCCCCTCTCTCCCCCTCTGGCGCCCTCTCTCTCCCCCCATCGTCCCCCTTCTCTCCCTCTCATCTCTCTCCTATCCCTCCCCATCGTCCCCTCTCTCTCCCCCTCTCGTACCTTCTCTCTCACCCCCGTCCCCCCCTCCATCTCTTGTCCCCTCTCTCTACCTCTCTCATCCCCTCTAATTCCCCCCCTCATCCTTTCTGTCTCCCCCTCTTGTCCCATATCTCTTACACTCTCTCTCTCCCTCTCTCCCCCTCTCACTCCACCTCTCTCCCCCCATCGTCTCCTCTTTCTCCCCCTCTCGTCCCCTCACTCCCCCCTCTCATCACCTCTCTCCCTCTCTCTCCCCTCCCTCTCACCTCTCTCGTTCCCTCTCTCTCACTCCCTCTCTCGTCCCCTCTCTCTCCCCCATCATCCTCTCTCTGCCCCCTCTCTCCCCCTCTCTCTCCCCTCTCTCTACCCCCATCTTCCCCCTCTCTTCCCCATCGCCCGCGCTCTCTCCCCCTATCATCCCTTCTCTCTCACCCCCATCCCCACTCTCTCCCCTCTCGTTCCCTCTCTCCCTCTCTCCTCCCCTCTCTCTCCCTCCCCTCTGTTTCCCTCTCTCGTCCCTTCTCTCTCCACCCACGTCCTCTCGCTCTCCCCCTCTTGTCCCACCTCTCTTGGCCTCTCTCTCGCCCCTCTCTCCTCCCTCACTGCCCCCCTCTCCCCCATCGTCCCCCTCTCCCCCTCTCGTCCCCTCACTACCCCCTCTAATCACCTCTCTCCCCTCTCTCCCTCTCTCTCCCCTCCCTCTAACCTCTCTCGTCCCCTCTCTCTCCCCCTTTCTCCCTCTCTTGTACCCTCTCTCTACCCCCATCATCCCCTTTCTGCCCCCCTCTCCCCCTTTCTCTCCCCTCTCTCTCCCCCTCTTGTACCTTCTCTCTCACCACCGTCACCCCCTCCCTCTCTCGTCCCCTCTCTCTCCCCCTCATCCTGTCTGTCTCCCCCTCTTGTCCCATCTCTCTTGCACTCTCTCTCCCCCCTCCCCCCTCTCACTCCACCTCTCTCCCCATCGTCTCCTCTCTCTCCCCCTCTCGTCCCCTCACTCGCCCCTCTCATCACCTCTCTCCCCTCTCTCCCTCTCTCTCTCCCCCCCCACCTCTGTCATCCCCTCTCTCTCTCTCCCTCTCTCCCTCTCTCATCCCCTCTCTCTCCCTCATTATCCCCTCTCTGTCCCCTCTCTCCCCCTCTCTCTCCCCTCTCTCTAACCCCATCGTCCCCTCTCTTCCCTATCGTCCCCTCTCTCTCCCCCATCATCCCTTCTCTCTCACCCCCGTCTCCACTCTCTCCGCTCTCGTCCCCTCTCTCCCTCTCTCCTCCCCTCTCTCTCCCTCTCTCGTCCCCTCTCTCTCCACAGTCGTCCTCTCTCTCCCCCTCTCTCCCCCGCTCACCCCCCTCCCCCATCATCCCCTCTCTCTCCTCTTGTCCCCTCTCTCCCCTCCTCTCTTCCCCTCGCCCCCTCTCATAATCTCTCTCCCCCTCTGTCGTCGCCTCTCTCTCCGTCTCTTGTACCCTCTCTCTCCCTCTCTAGCCCCCTCTCTCTCCCTCTCTCGTTCCCCTCTCTCTCACTCTCTCGTTCCCTCTCTCCCCCCTCTCGTCCCCTCATTCCACCCCTCTTGTCACCTCTCTCTCCCCTCACTCTCACCTCTCTCGTCCCCTCTCTCTCCCCCCTCTCGTCCCCACGCTCCCCTGTCTCATCACGTCTCTCCCCCTCTCTCTTCCCCTCTCTCTCTCGTCCACTCTCTCTCCCCCTCACGTCACCTCTCTCTCCCCTCCCTCGTCCGCTCTCTTCCCCTCGCATCCAATCTCTCTCCCCTCTCCCTTCCCCTCTCCCTCCCCCTCTCTCTCTCCCTCTCTCAGCCCCGCAGTCTCCCTCTCTCTCCCCGTCACCCCCATCGTCCACGCTCTCTCCACCTCTCGTCCCCTCTCTCTCCCCCCAATCATCCCCTCTCTCTCTCCCCCATCCTCCCATCTCTCTCCCTCTCTCGACCTCTCTTTTCCCCCTCTCGTCCCCTCTCTCTCCCCCCATCGACCCTTCTCTCTCACCCCCATCCCCCCTCCCCTCTCGTCCCCTCTCTCTCCCTCTTCCCTCCCCTCTGTTTCCCTCTCTCGTCCCTTCTCTCTCCACCCTCGTCCTCTCGCTCTCCCCCTCTTGTCCCACCTCTCTTGGCCTCTCTCTCGCCCCTCTCTCCCCCTCACTGCCCCCCTCTCCCCCCATCGTCCCCTATCTCTAACCCTCTCGTCCGCTCACTACCCCCTCTCATCACCTCTCTCCCCTCTCTCTTCCCCTCTCTCCGTCTCTCTCTCGGCGTTATCACCTCTCTTGTTCCCTCTCTCTCCCTCTCTCGCCCCCTCTCCCTCCCTCTCTCCTCCCCTCTCTCTCCCTCCCCTCTCTCCCTCTCTCAATCCTGTCTCTCCGCCCTCCTCCTCTCTCTCTCCCCCCTTGTCCCACTTCTGTTGCCCTCTCCCTCCCCCCTCTCTCCGCCTCTCACTCCTCCACTCTCCCCCATCGTCCCCTCTCTCTCCTTCTCTTGTCCCCTCTCTCTCCCCCCTCTCGTCCCCTCACTACCCCCTCTCATCACCTCTCTCCCCTCTCTCTTCCCCTCTCTCCGTCTCTCTCTTGGCCCTATCAACTCTCTCGTCCCCTCTCTCTCCCCCTTTCTCCCTCTCTTGTCCCCTCTCTCGACCCCCATCATCCCCTCTCTGCCCCCTCTCTCCCCTCTCTCTCCCCTCCCTCTACCCCCATCGTCCACTCTCTCTCCCTCTCTCATCACCTCTCTCCCCCTCTCATGCCCTGTCTCTCCTCCCATCGTCCCCTCTCTCTCTCCCTCTCGTACCTTCTCTCTCACCCCTGTCTCCCCTCCCTCTCTCGTCCTCTCTCTCTACGTCTCTCGTCCCCTCTCTCTCCCCCTCATCCTCTCTCTCTCCCCCTCTTGTCCCATCTCTCTTACATTCTCTCTCCCCCCCTCTCCCCCTCTCACTCCACCACTCTCCCCCCATCGTCCCCTCTCTCTCCCCCTATCATCCCTTCTCTCTCACCCCCGTCCCCACTCTCTCCGCTCTCGTCCCTCTCCCTCTCTCCTCCCCTCTCTCCTCCCCTCTCTCCTCTCCTCTCTCGTCCCCTCTCTCGTCCCTTCTCTCTCCACACTCGTCCTTTCTCTCCTCCTCTTGTCCCACCTCTCTAACTCTCTCTCTCCCCCTCTCTCCCCCGCTCACCCCCCTCCCCCATCGTCCCCTCTCTCTCCTCTTGTCCCCTCTCTCCCCTCCTCTCTTTCCCTCGCCCCCTCTCATAATCTCTCTCCCCCTCTCTCCGTCTCTTGTTCCCTCACTCTCCCTCTCTCACCCCCTCTCTCTCCCTCTCTCGTTCCCCCTCTCTCTCCATCTCTCGTCCCCTCTCTCGTCCCCTCATTCCACCCTTCACGTCGCCTCTCTCTCACCTCACTCTCACCTCTCTCATCTCCTCTCTCTCCCCATCTCATCACCTCTCTCTCCCCTCTCTCATCCCCGCTCTTTCCCCCCCTCTCTCCCCCTCTCGTCTCCACTCTCTCCCCCTCTCTCTCCCTCTCTCGTCCCCTCTCTCACCCCCCATAGTCCCCTCTCTCTCCCCATCATCCCCTGTCTCTCCCTCTCTCGTCCTCTCTCTCTCTCTCCCATCGAGCGTCTCTCTCTCTCTCCCATCATCTCCTCTCTCTCCCTCTCTTTCTCCTCTCTCTCGCCCATCGTTTCCTCTCTCTCCCCCCATCGTCTCATATCTCTCCCCCTCTCATTGCCTCTCTCTGTCACACTGTCTGTCTCTCTCTCTCAGCTCTCCATCCCTCTCTTGCCTCCACTGTCTCTCTCGTGCCCCTCTCTTTCATCCCTCTGTCTCTCGTTCACCTCCCCTCTCTTTTGCTGTCCCTCTCTCTCCCACTTTCTCTCTCTCTATCGCTCTCTCTGTCCCCCTCCCACACTCGCATTCTCTCTCTCTTACTCTTCCTATCTCTCCCTCACTCTCCCTCTCTCGCTCATCTCACTCTCTCTCTCGCTCACTCACTCGTGCTCTGTCTGTCTCTCTCTCTCTTCCTCTCTCTCATTCCTCCCTCCCTCTCTCACCTCTTCTTTCTCACTCTTACTCTATCTCTCTCTATGTCTGTCTGTTGCTCTCTCTCTCTCCTTATCTCTCTCAGTCCTCCCTCCCTCACCTCCTCTCTCTCTCGCAACTCTCTCTCTCATCTCTCTGTCTCTAGCTTGCTCACATCTCTCGCTCTGCCCTCCTCTCTCTTGCTCTCCGCGTCTCTGTTTCTCGCTCTCCCTCTCTCACTTGCTCGTGCTCTCTCTCTCTGTACCCCTCTCCCTTCCCCCCTCGCAGTCTCTCCCCTCTCTCTCCCTCTCTCTCTCCCCATCGTTCTCTCCCCCTCGCTCTCTCTCTCTCTCTGTCGCCCCTCTCTCGCCCCTCTCTTCCGCTCACTCTCTCCCTATCTCCCTGTCTCCCTCCCTTGCTCTCTCCTCTCTCTTGCTCTCGCACTCTCTCTCTCATATCTGCCCCCTCTTTCCCTCTCTCTTGCACCTTTCTCCCTCTCTCTTGTTCTCTCTCGTTCTCTTTCGTTCTCTTTCTCTCTCGTTCTCTCTCTCTCGTTCTCTCTCTCGTTCTCCCTCTCTCGCTCTCTCCCTCTCTCTCTTTATCCCTCTGTCTATTACCCCCCCTCTCTATCTCTCGCCCCTCTCTCTGTTGCACCTCTCTTTATTTGGCCCCTGTCTGTTCTCTCTCTCTCACCACTGTCTTCCTCATTCACTCTTGCCTCACCCCTCTTTCTCTGTCTCTGTCTGTCTCTCTCTCTCTCTGTCTCTTATGGCCTTCCCTCCGTCTCTTGCCTCCTCTCTCTTTCTCTCATCTCTCTACCTCTCACTTGCCCCATTCCTCCATCTCGCTCTCCCCTATCTCTCGCTCCCTCTCCCTCTCTTGCGGCCTCTCTCTCTCACTCCCCCCCCCCCCTCTTTCTCTGTAGCCCTCTCTCTCTATCCCGCCCCCTTCTCTCTCACTCTACCAATCCTCTCTCTCTCGACCATCTCTCTCCCTCTCTCTCGTATCTGGCCCCTCTCTCCCTCCATTTTGACCTCTCTCTCTCTCGCCCACTCTTTCTCTCGCTGTCTCTCTCGTGCACACTCTCTCCCCCTTGCTCACCTCCTTTCTTCATCTCTCTGCGACTCTTTCTCTCATTATGGCTTCTCTCTCTGTCATCCTCTCCCTGTCTCCATCTCTCACTCCCCTCTATCACTCTTGCCCTCTCTCTCTCTCGACACAACTCTCCCTCCTTTGCGCTCTCATCCCATCTCAGTCTCGCTCTCGCACCCTCTCTTCCTCTCTCAACCCTGTCGCCCTCTCTCATCTCTCTCTCTCTCTCTCTTTCTCGCTCTCCCTCTCTCTCTGTCTCTCTCGACCGTCCCTCCCACTCCCGCCTCCTCTCTCTCTCTACCCCCTCTCTCTCTGTCTCTCTCTATCTCTCTCTTTCACACCCCCTCTCTCTCATCTCTGTCACTCGCTAGCCCCCTCTCTCTCACTCTCCCCCCGTCTCTCACAAACTCTCTCCCTCATTCCCGCTCTCTCTTCCCCTCTCTCTCGCTCTCGCAACCTCTTCTCCTCTGTCACCCCTCTCCCTGTCGCTCTCTCTCGCCCGTCTCTCTCTCTCTCTCTCACCCCCTCGATCTTTCTTTTGCTCACTCTCTCCCTCTCTCTCTCTCACCCATTTCCTCCCTCCCTCCCTCTCTCTCTCTATCTCGTCCTCTCTTGCCCCTCACGCTCGCTCTCACCCTCTCTCTCTCTCTTGCCCATCTCTCTCTCGACCACCGCCCCCACACACTCCCGTCTCCTTCTTGCCCTTGCTCTCTCTCACCATTTCTCTCTCCCGCCCTCGCTCTCTCTCTCTCCCGCCCTTGCTCTCTCTCTCGTCCAATCTCTCTCTCTCCCTTTCTCTCTTGCCCCCTCCCTCACCCCTCTCTCTCTCTCCCTTTCTCTCTTGCCCTCTCCCTCACCCCTCTCTCAGTCTCACACTTTCTCTCGCCCACTCTCTCTCTCTCTCCCAACCCTCACTCTCATTGTCTCCTCCCGTGTATCTCTCTTTCTTTTCCTCACCCGATCTCTCTCTTGCCCCTCTCTCTCTCCCTGCCCCTCACTCTCTCTCCACCTTCTCCCACTCTCGATCCCCCTTCCTCGGTGACTCTCTCTCTCTCCACCTCCTTCCGTTTCTCTTCAGCTGAATCTCTCTCCCACCCTCCCTGTCTATCTGCCACACACTGTCTCCCTGTTCCTTCCCTTCCCCTCTGACCCAGAGACTGGGGTATTGGTGGTGAGGCTGAGTGTGCGATGGTGGGGATGGGATATGGGAGAAGGGGGGGAAATGTGGTAGAGATGGAATTGCAGAAGGGAGACAGAGGCGGCAAGAGAGAGAGAGTGGGGGGAGGGGGAGAGGGAAGAATGGAGGCAGGTGTAGAAACCTGTTTTGGGGGTGTGTGTGAGAGAGGGGGGTGAGGGAGAATGAAGAGGAGAGGTGATGGAAGAGAGAGAGGGAGAGAATTGAGGAGGAAGAGAGGAAATGGGGAGTCCAGGTTGGAGTGGGAGGGACAGAGGGATGTAAACCCAGCTCCTGAGCTCAGGGCGCGGTGCCCTCCCCTTCCCTGAGGACCAGGACTTGGGGCTGAGTCTGTCTCTCTCCAGCTCAGCTTCTCCAAGACAAAGACACACAACAACATCGGTCACTCTGCTGCTCGGCACACTTTAATCAACATTTTTATTGGTTACAAATGGAAGTGATGGATCCAGTCAGTGGGACGGTGCCTTTTCTCACTGGCCCCTGAGTTGTGAGAAACATTGAAATGTTTCCCTGTTAACCCCCTGTGGGATAAGGATGGACAAACCAGCGCTACCCTCAGTCTGTTACCATAGCGACAGGCTGCTCCATCGCTGAAACACTGAACTGAAATGAGAAAATCCCGGATGGATTGATTAATGAGGGAATTTGATGGATGGATGGATTTGGGTGAAGGGATATTTCAGCACATTCTTCAGCTGCTGCCTGAACTTAGTCTGGGTCACGGCATAAATCGCGGTGTTTGTGCAGCAACTGAGGAGCTGCAGCATGAAGCCCAATTCCTGCACAAAGGGATGGAGATTCACAGACCGATACCCAATCCACAACATCCGGTACCATATAGAATACAGCATTAACATTGACCATAACAGGATGAAATTGGCTGAGATCACAAACAGTAAAATGATGGATTTTTTTCGGTTTCTCATTTCAGTGTCAGACTGAGCGTCCCCATTGGTGTGAGCGCGGAGTCTCCTGCGGGCTCTGCTGGTCACTAAAATGTGTCTGACAGTGAGAACATTGAGCAGCAGAATCAGGAGAAATGGGACACACGGGGTTAGAATGTGGTGGAGGGACTCGATTGTGACCCAGACAATGGAGGATCGAACAGTGGTTGTTACATCACAAAACCAGGGGGAGTTCCACAGCGAATACCGAGCTTTTAACATAAAATACCAGGAAATGTTCTTTAAACAGCTCAGCACAGTCACTGCTCCCAGAACCACAGCCGCCGTTTTCTCACTGCAATATTTACTTTTCAGCTTCTGGCAACAAATGGCCACAAACCGATCAAAGGTGAAAGTGACGGTGAACCAGACAGAGCAGTCAGTGGCTGCATAAAGCAGGACGGCGTGGATATTACACACGGGGACGGAGTCCTTCAGGAAATAAAACTGTTCTTCATAAACAATGGGAATGTGTCTCAGGATCAGGTCGAGGATAATGACCAGGAGATCCGCCGCTGCCATGGCCCCCAGGTAACGTCTGACACATGGAGACAATCCACAATCTTTATAAAGCAGGACGTAGATGGTCACTACGTTAACTGTGAGGAAGGAAAACAAACCCATTATCCATCAGCCTGGAGGCAAAGGGACCAGTTTGATCGGGGACCCAGTGAGATTTTCAAATGTGTCCCTGTATTCAGGGATTTATTAAAATAATTGGAGCTGGAAAAACAAATGGGAAGGTCGGAATTACTGACAAAAATGTGACATAAATCACAAGAAACACTCCCTCCCCAAACACACAGAGACACATCCATAAGGACAGATGGTTTCTAGAACATTCCCACACACTCGATCACTCGAGAGCAGACACAGGTCACTCCTTCCCAGTTCCTAATACGGAGGGTGGAAATGTTGCTGTCCTGAAGGATTCTCTCCCAGTTTCCTGAAGACAAACAGAGTTTGGGAATTCCTGTATTTTGGTCTAAATTGTGGTCGATCCTGTGTTGTGGAGAAATGTAAACGCAGGGAAAACGTATTCACCCCTTTAACTGCCTGAGGGGCCTTCGGAACAGTGTCTCCTTCTCCCTGGAACGGGATCTCTTCCCTCGGGATCTTATCGTTTGTTCAATTCACTGACGTCCGGCCATTCACAAACAATGTCAGGGACAGAACGTTCCGGGGAATGTCAGTTATAGAATGTTGGGGACAGAACGTTCCGGGGAATGTCAGTTATAGAATGTCAGGGACAGAACGTTCCGGGGAATGTCAGTTATAGAATGTCAGGGACAGAACGTTCCGGGGCATGTCAGTTATAGAATGTCAGGGACAGAACGTTCCGGGGAATGACAGTTATAGAATGTTGGGGACAGAACGTCCCGGGGAATGTCAGTTATAGAATGTTGAGGACAGAACGCTCCGGAGAATGACAGTTATAGAATGTCAGGGACAGAACGTTCCGGGGAATGTCAGTTATAGAATGTCAGGGACAGAACGTTCCGGGGAATGGCAGTTATAGAATGTCAGGGACAGAACGTTCCGGGAAATGGCAGTTATAGAATGTCGGGGACGGAATGTTCTGGGGAACACCTTGACCTGCCCATCACCTTACCCCCATCCACCCCACCCTCCTCTCTGACCTATCACCTCTCCCCCTGTAAACCGGAAGCCATTCCCCCCCCCCCCCCCCCCCGCAGCATGTAGGGATGTGTACACCAGCCCAGTACATTGATCTGTAACCCAGGAGCAGTTACCCTCCCAGCATGTAGGACTGTTTACACCACCCCAGTACATTGATCTGTAAAACAGGAGCAGTTACCCACCCAGCATGTAGGACTGTGTACCCCAACCCAGTGCATTGATCTGTAACCCAAGAGCAGTTACCCTCCCAGCATGTAGGACTGTGTACCCCACCCCAGTGCATTGATCTGTAACCCAGGGGCAGTTACCCTCCCAGCATGTAGGACTGTGTACCCCACCCCAGTGCATTGATCTGTAACCCAGGAGCAGTTACCCTCCCAGCATGTAGGACTGTGTACCCCACCCCAGTGCATTGATCTGTAACCCAAGAGCAGTTACCCTCCCAGCATGTAGGACTGTGTACCCCACCCCAGTACATTGTTCTGTAACCCAGGAGCAGTTACCCTCCCAGCATGTAGGACTGTGTACCTCATCCCAGTGCATTGATCTGTAACCCAGGAGCAGTTACCCTCCCAGCATGTAGGACTGTGTACCCCACCCCAGTACATTGATCTGTAACCCAAGAGCAGTTACCCTCCTTGCATGTAGGACTGTGTATCCCACCCCAGTGCATTGATCTGTAACCCAAGAGCAGTTACCCTCCCAGCATGTAGGACTGTGTACCCCACCCCAGTGCATTGATCTGTAACCCAAGAGCAGTTACCCTCCCAGCATGTAGGACTGTGTACCCCACCCCAGTGCATTGCTCAGTAACACTGTGTTAGATCCCTGCCCAGTGTGGGGAAACTTGCAGCCCGTTCTGGAACTGACTGGATGTACAGCGTCACCCATTTACAGTTCCATATCCCCATTGTTGCCATGACAAGGGGGCGCTGTGTGTGTGAACATCACTGCCAGAGAGACCAGGCGGGGGAATCAGTTTAAATATCACCACATGGGAGGGGTTTGGGGTATAGACAGAGAGGGGGAGACTGAGAGACAGTGTCATGGAAGGATGTGTTCCCAGGTTGCAGAATACTGAAATGTCGACACTTCAATAACGTCCTGTAACAAGAGCCTATCTTCCCAGGAAAGATGGGAAAATGGGATATTTGAGCATTTGTACTACAGCTTTGGAAATGGGAGTTGTTTCAACAGAATCTATGATGCACTGGGCTGAATCAAACAAAAAACTGTCTCAGTGACATTTTCCCTTCGTCTGACAGAACGATTATCTGCACGAGGCTGAGCTAGTTTCCTGGTGCTATCGGATCAAACTCACCTCATGAACTACCCAGCCCACCCCATGGTGTCCGTCTCATTCAATACCAGCCCGATTCTCTCACCCATCATGGCTGGAGGTACTCACCATCTCCCCGGGTGCCCCTGGATATTCATTGTTCCCTGACACTGGGACCACCTTTAAAAGGCCAATGAGCACACGGTTGCGCTTTCTCAGTTAGGAGCTGCCCTGCGCAGTTTACCCTGAGCATGGGGGATAAGGGGCAATTACACTGCGGTTTGTCGATAGGGGCACGGAGGTCCTGGTGGATGGGCTAGTACAGAGGGGGACCATTCTCTTCCCAGAGGGTCCACACCACTTGACCCACTGATCATGGTCTGAGCTCACCACCCAGCTCAGTGCAGTATCTGGGGTCTGAGGAAATGCCCAGCAATACAGGACAAGCATCAATAACCTTCCCTACTCTGTCAGGGTAAGGGTCACTGTATTCTCTCTGCTCCCTCACACTCACCGTATAACAGGTAAAGCACCATCCCACCCCGCCGTGATCTCTCTCTCCCTCTCTCTCCCACTCTCTATCCCTCTCTCTCTCTCTCCCTCTCTCTCTCCCCCTGTGTTCCTCCTGCCTCCACTTTACCCCCCCACGTTAATAACACTGCATGGATACAACACTGTGGACTGATTCCCTCCGGACCCCTCACCATGTCCCCGTCCCCTTCCCCTAAACCAGCACTAACACCAGGGACACCCACTCCCACCCTCACTCCCTCCCTCCCTTTCTCCCATTCCAGGAGAAACAGCCTGGAATAGGACAGGGAGGGCCTATCCGGGTGGTGGAGTGCCCGATATCCGTTCCCACATTCCCCTCCCCCCGCCATTTGGGGAGGGCCCTGGTGCGACACAGAGAGGACCGGGACGCCTCGTGTGGAGATTCTGAACCATCCACGTCCCACCGACCGAGTAAGGAGCAATGTTCAGTGAAGGGCAATTCTCACTTTAAACCCACTGGCAGCTCCGTTTCCCCCCGGCACGACTTAGAAGCCATGGCCCTGATGCCATCTCCCTTTTGTGTCGAGCTGGTACAAATGGAATCCCCACGGTCTCGGTGGGCAGGAGGGTGGGCTCACATCACATCGTCACCACCACTTCCCAGGAAGGGAGCACCGAGACTGCCTCCTACACCTCCCCCAATAAACAGCTCAGATACTGAAACTAATCTGTGATAGTTACTGCTCTCCCCACTTGTCCTGACATCTTCAACAATCTGTGCTCATATACACCCAGCGCTCTCTGCTCCTGCAGTCCCTTTATAATGGTACAGCCTGTTTCAAACTGCCTTTCAATGTTATTCCTACCACAGTACATCACCTCACACTGCTCTGCACTGATCACCATCTGCCTTACACCTGAACACTACACCAACGTGTCACTGTCCTGTTAGAGTTCCACACTCTCCTCCATAGACTTCAGAGTTCTTCCAGGTTCGGTGCCATCTACAAACATTGAGATTGTTATAGTGTCACAGTCCCCATGAAACAACTGAAATCCTGCCCCACACACACAAGTCTGAGCAAGTGAAATACTGATATATTCCCACGGACAGAGTCGAATAATGACATGCTGTCAATGGAGCAACAGAAGGCCTGACACATATCAGACAGAGTAGATGAATTATTGACAAACCACAGAGCAAGAGAAATCCGGTTAGGTCCCACTTATCCACTTCATCAGGGTTTAATGTGATGAAGTTGAAAGTGTGTCCTGTACCTTTAAGAGAGAGGGAATGCTCTTCTGAACTGAGAGCTGCCTAGCACCTGTGATATGAGAGGATGGCAGACCCAGAAACAGTATATTGCTATAGAGCTGGAGTCGGGTAATAAGCAGTTAAGAGAAAGAGGGTCCCTGAGTTGTGAATAGTTGATGGAAAATGTTCACTTTCAGAGTGAAAAAAATAAATTGATGTTTTTATTTAACCAGTGGAGTTGGCGGATCTGTCCCTCATATTTTAACAGTTTACGAGGTGAATTGAGCATTTCTTTGTGTCATTGAAGTTCCCAGATGAGCTTCACGCTGTGTCCTTACCATCCCCATGTGTGTATCTGTGCACCTCCACACACATCATCTATTGTATCCGCTACACCCGATGGGGCCTCCTCTATATTGGGGAGACAGGCCGCCTACTTGGGGAATGTTTCAGAGAACACCTCTGGGACACCCGGACCAACCAACCCAACCACCCTGTGGCTCAACACTTCAACTCCCCCTCCCACTCCACCAAGGACCTTGGACTCCTCCATCGCCAGACCATAGCAACACGACGGTTGGAGGAAGAGCGCCTCATCTTCTGCCTGGGAACCCTCCAACCACAAGGGATGAACTCAGATTTCTCCAGTTTCTTCATTTCCCCTCCCCCCACCTTGTCTCAGTCAAATCCCTCGAACTCAGCACCGCCTTCCTAACCTGCAATCTTCTTCCTGACCTCTCCGCCCCCACCCCACTCCGGCCTATCACCCTCACCTTGACCTCCCTCCACCTATAGCATTTCCAACGCCCGTCCCCCAAGTCCCTCCTCCCTACCTTTTATCTTAGCCTGCTGGACACACTTTCCTCATTCCTGAAGAAGGGCTTATGCCTGAAACGTCGATTCTCCTGTTCGTTGGTTGCTGCCTGACCTGCTGCGCTTTTCCAGCAACACATTTTCAGCTCTGATCTCCAGCATCTGCAGTCTTCACTTTCTACTCGGGTAATAAGCAGTTCAGTGAAAGAGGGTCCCAGAATTGTGAATTTTTGATGTAAAGTGTTCACTTTCAAAATAAAAAAATAAATTGATGTTTTTATTTAAACAGTGGAATTTGGGAGTTCTCTGTCTCTCATATTTTAATAGTTTACGAGGCAAATTGAGCATTTCTTTATGTTTCATTTAACTTACCAGATGAGCTTCACGCCATGTCCTAACAATTCCTGTCAGTGTATCTGTGTGTCTCTGTGTGGGGCAGGGCTTGCAGTCTCTGTGGTGCTTAAAGTGATGCAATGCCACCCTCTGCTGGCCTCCCCTCGCCACCGCAAGGCATTGGCAGAGGGTGAAAACCAACAGGGATTCATTCAGAGAGGGGGAGGGAGAGAGCAGCTGCTCACAGCACCATCCAAACTGATGTCTTATACATGTACTGATCTAAATGTCCTTTAAACGTTGTAACTGTCCCTGCTTTCACCACTTGCTCTGCAAGTTCATTCCACACACAAGCCAGCTTCTGTCTAAAATAATTAACTCTTATGACTTTTGTAAATCTTTTTCCTCGCACCTTAAAATATCCCTCAGTTTTCAATCCCCAACTCTAGGGAAAAGACATCAGCCCTTCAGCTTATCTGTACCCCTCATTATTTTGTAAACTTCTGTGAAGTTATCCCTTAACCTCATCCTCTCCAGTGAAAAAAGTCCCAGCATACCCAGCCTCTCCTTATCGCTCACTCCCTGCATTCCCAACAACATCCAAGTTCATCTATTCTCAATCCTCTCCAGCTTAATAATATCAAGGTCAATAATATCAAAGTGAATAGTCAAGGTATTTTCTAAGGGTAGGGTAGACCAAAACTAGAGGGCAGAGGTTTAAGGTCAGAGGGGAAACATTAAAGCGACCTAAAGGGCAGCTTTTTCACCCAGAGGGTGGTGTGCCTATGGAATGAGCGGGTAGGATGACCAGACTGGACACAGTATTCCAGTAGAGGTCTCACCAATGTCCTGTACATCCTCAACATGACATCCCCATTCCGATACTCAAAGAGTCTGACCAATGAAAATAAGTGTGTTAAACACCTTCTTAACCGTACTATCTCTATGAGATGCAAATTTTAAAAAATTATACCTGACGGCCTACGTGTCTATTCTACAACACTGCCAAAGGCTCTACTTTTAATTGTATAGGTCCTGCTGTTGTTTGATTTACCAAATCCAATACCGCACATTAATCCAAACTAAACTCCATCAGCCACCCCTCTGCCCGTTGTGTGATATTACTGCCACCTCCCCTCCCCCTTCAATTTTAAAACGCCCATTCCTCTCCAGACGGCCTGCACACTCCGGCCTTGATTTTCACAAAGACCCTGAGCTTGGTTTGCCTTGTGTGGTTTGGGGGAGGAGGGACAGATTGCAGACACAGTCAGTGGGGAGGAGAGGCTGGACAGTAATCACCGGCCTGGTGTCATTTCATGGTTTTAGGAAAAGGGCAGTCGCACGTGAGAGTTGGGTAATAGTGATCGGTGTTTTGGGTCAGAAATTAAGCTCTTCCTTCGTCTCTGCTGTTCAGTAATAAATATCCATTTGAGACCCTTCATTGGGCAGAGTGTTTCTGCAGGATTTCTTTCCGAAATATTGCAGACTACAGATACTAGCAATTAATCAATGGCATAGCACGTCACTCAATATCCTACAGTTGAGACAAATACCTTGCATTTGTTTAACAAAAAAAGTGTTTTGTATGGTTCAGTAATGGTAACCTGATTATAATAAATCCTCACCGAGCTGAAAGTGGGCACTAAAATATGACCCAAAATCTGGGTATGGCAGTGTGGTGGGTAGTGTCCCTGTCTCTGAGCCAGAACACTGTATTTGATTCCAATTCCTGAACTTGTGTGGTAGTGTTCCTAGCTCTGGACTATAAGGCCTGGATTTAAGTCCTGCCTGTTGCAGAGGTATGTCCCAGCATGTCAGGACAGTCTGATGAACAAACACAGAGGAGAATACTGTTACAGCTTTATGGGTATTGCTGAGTGATGCTCGTCCCTCCCTCTGGGCACAAAGGTCTCGGTGTAAATCCCACAGAAGTTTCTCATGATAAATCTGAACAAACTGATTAAAATGGATTTAGAATTGTGACTTGATGGATAAGGGAGCGGTGTCAGTATTGAATTTCAGAATTTAGGCCCGGGATGACTGAAAGTACAGCGATTCGTGATCATTGGAGTCACATTTCGCAGCAGTAGTGGTTTATAAAATCAAAATGGCCATGGATAGGGTGAGTATGTCAGGGTTTATCCCCAGGTTAGGAGCGTCCAAAACTAGAGGGCATTGTTTGAAAGTGAGAGGGGAAAGATTTTGATGAGGCCTAAAGGAAACCATTTCACACAGAGGGTGGTGTGCATATAGAATGAGCTGTCAGAGGAAGTGGTGGAGGCTGGTACAACTACAGCATGTAAAAGGCATCTGGGTACTGACAGACCTGCCGAGCTTTTCCCGAAATTTCTGCATTTGTTAAAAAATGCAGTCATTTTAACACAGGTATTCTGAATAAATTAAATATTTTAATTTTTTAATGACGCAGGGCCATGTAAACATATTTCAAATCAGTCGAGACCATTTTTCTGCTCAGGGTATGGCTCTGTGTATGACAGTAGCAATGATGCACCTACATGGAGCAGGGAATGTGATGGAGACATAGTTTGGACAATGTACAAGGAGACCTCACATGGTCCAGTTTGGGAGAGGATGACATTACTGTGTGATTCAGCTCAGAGAGGGAGAAAATGTAACCTGCCTGAGAAGGAATTGCCTATCACACTCTCTCCTTCATTGTTCCTCATCACATCAATGTGTGCAAGCTAAAAAAAAAAATCTACAGTCATCGTTACTTTTATAGAATCACTGCAGTGTTGAAACAGGCCCTTCGGCCTAACAAGTCAATACCAACCTTCCCAACCCATTTCCCTCTATTTGCCCCTGACTAATGCACCTAACCTAGAATTCCCTGAACACTACAGACAATTTAACATGACAATCCACCGAACCTACACAGTTTGTGGGAGGAAACTAGATCACCCATTAAAAGCTCACACAGATAAGGGGAGAATGTGCAAACTCCACACAGACAGTCACCCAAGGCTGGAATCGACCCCAAGCCCCTGCTGCTGTGAAGCAGCAGTGCTGCCCACCGTGCTGCCCTTTGGGTGATCCTGACCAGAATTCACTGGAATCTCCTCACTGCCTAAAGCAAAGGGAATTCAGCCAAATCCAACTCTCCCAGAATGAAATCCCATTGCTAGCAGCTGTGTGTGTACATTATCTTCAGAAGCAGAATAACGTTTTGGACAATCTCAATTTTTACTTTTGTCATGAGTTCCAATAATATCTAGACAAAGTTCTTTCAAATTAATTTGCAGAAATTTTGTTAATCTGTGTGTGTTTTTGTGTGTGTGTGTTTGCATGTGTGTTTGTGTGTTTGTGTTTAGAAAGGGAAATATTAGACCATAAGACATAGGAGTGGAAGTAAGGCCATTCGGCCCATCGAGTCCACTCAGCCATTTAAACATGGCTGATGGGCATTTCAACTCCACTTACCCGCATTCTCCCCGAAGCCCTTAATTCCTTGTGACATCAAGAATTTATCAATCTCTGCCTTGAAGACATTTAGCATCCCAGCC